>NC_083575.1:2048053-2383053 GCF_027579695.1 Neoarius graeffei | reverse complement strand
TATGTAGAAAAGATAAAGGGATGTAAGAAAGGAAGGAAAAAGATATCGCTCAGAGTTTACTGTCAGTTTAGTAATCTCTCTCTCTCTCTCTCTCTCTCTGTGTGTGTGTGTGTGGGGGGGGGATGTTCCCTCACCGTGCACTTCAAACTGGTAATACTCTCTGGTTTTGAGCAGCGGATGGGAACAGCAGTACCAGGGCAGCTGTTTCCTCATCTGGGGCAGGAGATAGTGTGTGAAGAAGCCGACAGCACCCACCAGCCCATACAGCACATAACTCAGGAACGGCTGAGGGACACGACACACCGATACATCACATCAGTCTTATATCCTCTGATACGTCAGCTCTGTGTGTGTGTGTGTGTGTGTACCTGCAGGGCGAGGAAGACGGTGCTGACGTGAATAGCGAAGTAGAGCACAGCGATGAGTACACACATGATCACATCAGACTGCAGCCTCTCATTCTGTGCACACACACACACACACACACACAAACTCACATTAGGAGATTAACTTGGGGATTAAGCAAAATGTGTGGGGTGTGTGTGTGTGTGTTCTCACCACAGAGTTCCTGAGTTTCTCTGGTAGAGGGTCCTGTACCTCAGAAAGTGGATCTTCAGGGTTTTGATCCTTTGCCACACTCGGGAGAACTTTTGCCTGAATCAGAGAGCTACAGCACACAACACACAGCTAACACGCTGAGCAACGCTAACACGCTGGATAACGCTAACACACTGGATAACGCTAACACGCTGGATAACGCTAACACGCTGGATAACGCTAACACGCTGGGTAATGCTAACACACTGGATAACGCTAACACGCTGGATAACGCTAACACGCTGGATAACGCTAACACACTGGGTAATGCTAACACGCTGAGCAACGCTAACACGCTGGATAACGCTAACACACTGGGTAATGCTAACATGCTGAGCAACGCTAACATGCTGGGTAATGCTAACACACTGAGCAACACTAACACGCTGGATAACGCTAACACGCTGGGTAATGCGAACATGCTTAGCAACGCTAACACGCTGAGCAACGCTAACACGCTGGGCAACGCTAACACGCTGAGTAACGCTAACACGCTGAGCGACGCTAACACGCTGAGCGACGCTAACACGCTGGGTAACGCGAACATGCTGAGCAACACTAACACGCTGGATAACGCTAACACGCTGAGTAACGCTAACACGCTGGGTAATGCAAACATGCTGAGCAACGCTAACATGCTGAGCAATGCTATCACGCTGGGCAACGCTAACACACTGGGTAATGCTAACACGCTGGGTGACGCTAACATGCTGAGCAACGCTAACACGCTGAGCAACGCTAACATGCTGAGTAATGCTAACATGCTGAGCAACGCTAACACGCTGAGCAATGCTAACATGCTGAGTAATGCTAACACGCTGAGCAATGCTAACACGCTGAGTAACGCTAACATGCTGAGCAACGCTAACACACTGAGCAACGCTAACACGCTGGATAACGCTAACACGCTGAGCAACGCTAACACGCTGGGTAACGCTAACACGCTGAGCAACACTAACACGCTGAGTAACGCTAGCACGCTGGATAACGCTAACACGCTGAGCAACGCTAACACGCTGGGCAACGCTAACACGCTGAGCAACGCTAACACGCTGAGCAACGCTAACATGCTGAGCAATGCTAACACGCTGAGCAACGCTAACACGCTGAGTAACGCTAACATGCTGAGCAACGCTAACACGCTGGATAACGCTAACACACTGAGTAACGCTAACACGCTGAGCAACACTAACACGCTGAGCAACGCTAACACGCTGGATAATGCTAACACACTGAGCAACGCTAACACGCTGGGTAATGCTAACACGCTGAGCAACGCTAACACGCTGGGTAATGCTAACACGCTGAGTAACGCTAACATGCTAACACATTAGTGCTCACCACTCGTGCTGTTGTTCAGGTGACTGTGCTCATGCTTGTGAACAGACCTTCAGTTTCACTCTCAGTTTCTGAGACCGTCTCGCTGAGGGTCAATGTTCACACTCATGTTGACGTCCACACGCCTGCACTTGTTCATGCTAACGCTAATCTCATTCTAATCACGCTAACGCTATAATCACTCTTACAGGAGGACGGTGGGGTCGCTGCTCTGGCGGCTGAGGTGATAGGACACGGCGACAAGCAGACCGCAGAACACAGAGAACAGCACCGGGATGTGCTGAGGGTCCCACGGTTCCTACACACACACACACACACACACAAAATTAAACTCAGACACAGAGAGAGGGAGAGAGAGAGAGAGAGAGAGAGAGAGAATGCTGAAATTGAGGCGCAGTGGTTTTGGTACCTGCAGAGATCCGTAGCAGAATCCATACAGCATCGCCACGGTAACCACACTCCTCACCACACTGTATATGGACGAGGGAAGACTGGTACATGCTGAGAGAGAGAGAGAGAGAGAGAGAGAGTTGCACTTGCTAAGAATTTACTTGTTTACAGCTGATGATGTCATAATGAGCATGACAACAATCAACCAATCACTGGAACTGCACACTCATTTTACACACACACCATCCAATCTTTTTACATCCCTCCCTCATTCTCTCCTCCTTCCTCCATCCCGTACTTCTTTTCTAATCACTGTGGTGAGTATAGAAGCTCTGTTAGTCACTCTGCTATAGTGTGTGTGTGTGTGTGTGTGTTACCGTTTCCTCCAAACATGTGAATGTCGATCTGCTCGAGCAGGTACATGAGGAAAGTGTTGACCTGAGGGAGGAGTCCAGCAAAGAAGACAACAGGAAAACACAGGATGAAGACTAGAGGGGGGGAGAGAGAGAGAGAGAGAGAGAGAGAGAGAGAGAGAGACATCAGTTCTTTATGTTAGTATTGTTCAAGATTTAATTCTGACCTTTAATTTCTCCATCTCTCTGCCTGTTCATTCCTCCACCCATCACTCCATCCTGCTATCCATTTATCAAATCAAATCAAGTTTATTTGTACAGCGCTTTTAACAATAAACATTGTTGCAAAGCAGCTTTACAGAATTTGAACGACTTAAAACATGAGCTAATTTTATCCCTAATCTATCCCCAATGATGATGCCTGTGGCGACGGTGGCAAGGAAAAACTCCCTCAGACGACATGAGGAAGAAACCTCGAGAGGAACCAGACTCAAAAGGGAACCCATCCTCATTTGGGCAACAACAGACAGCCTGACTATAACATTAACAGTTTTAACAGGTATAACCCTCAACTGTCCTCATGGGGCCGTCCTTCACAGGAGCGGTGCGATAAAACTCCGACCAGACACAGGGCACCAGGATGGATCAAGCAGGTCCGAGGGGCAGAAGAGGCCAGCATACTATGACAGCATAACTAAAAGGGGAGAGCCAGAAGGTAACACAGGCATGAGGGGCCCCGGGACATAAAGCAGCAGCCACTACACCGTCAACAAACTCGAGTGAGCAAGCGAGTGGGGACTGACAGCATCCATACATCCCAGTTTACCAACACACTCTGTCTGAGGATCCTCCAGATCTACACCTTTACCTCATAAACACCATTAACACAAGGCTTGACTAAACAGATCTGTTTTCAGCCGAGACTTAAACACTGAGACTGTGTCTGATTCCCGAACATTACTTGGAAGGCTGTTCCATAACTGTGGGGCTTTGTAAGAAAAGGCTCCGCCCCCTGATGTAGCCTTCACTATACGAGGTACCAGCAGATAGCCTGCACCTTTTGATCTAAGTAGGCGTGGCGGGTCATAGAGGAGCAGAAGTTCACTCAGGTACTGTGGTGCGAGACCATTCAGTGCTTTAAAGGTCAATAGCAGTATTTTATAATCAATACGAAATGTGATTGGGAGCCAATGCAGTGTGGATAAGACAGGGGTGATGGGGTCATATTTTCTAGTTCTAGTAAGGACTCTTGCTGCTGCATTTTGAACTAACTGGAGCTTGTTTATGCACTTATTGGAACATCCAGACATCCATTTATCTGTCTGTCTATCCTTCAATCCCTTTATCTCTCTACTCATCACTTTTACCCTCAATCCATTTATTGGGTTGATCATCCATCTGCTTATCAAATTACACCTTCACCCAACTGTACACGTGTGTGTGTGTGTGTGTGTGTGTGTGTGTGTGTGTGTACCAATGACGAGGTCGCGTGTGGAGCTGAGCAGCAGTGATGAGCTGAGTGTGACTCCGTACAGTGTGTGTGTGTTTGAACTGGAGCGCACACTGCCGTAGTGAAACACACAGATCAGAACACAACACACACAGAAATACACAGGCCTGCTGTACGCGATGATCCGATTGTGACCCTGAGAGACAGAGAGAGAGAGAGAGAGAGAGAGAGAGAGAGCATAACTTTAACTTATTTGACTTTTGGAAGAAATTTTGTGTGCGTGCGCGTGTGTATATCTTACGTGTCGAGGAGAGGATGCGTCTGGCTGAACGCTCTGAGGAAACATAAAGACAGACTTTTAGTGTGTGAACTCAGGCCACATGGACAGCTGGTGATGACAAAGCAAACACAAAATGTGTGTGTGAGGTGTTTTATTTCACCGGTCATGTACCTTAGTGGCAGCAGGCGGTAATTAAGGAACTGTGAGTGTATGCATGTGTGTGTTTTGTGTGTGTGTGTGTGTGTGTGTGTGTGTGTGTGTGTGTGTGTGTGTGTGTGTGTGTGCGCGCGTGTCTCACACCTTTAACAGTGAGTACTGGCAGCTGGCAATGACGAGGCAGAACTGGAAGACCCAGATGTCAGTGAAGAAGCCATGAATGAGCAGAACAGAACCCAAGAAAGCCACCAGCACCGCCAGAACCACAGCCAGAACATTCTCTAGAACCTCACGGTTCCTTAAACACACACACCAAGAACATCACACATCACATGGCTATAATGCCCCTATATTTATAAAGGTCATAGGCAAGGGTCGGAGGTGAAACGTAGAATATCAACTTTATTGTCTAGAAGAACGACCCAAAAAGTGAATTCAATCTTCCTGGTGTCTAATTTGCACCCTAAAATTGAATAAAATGGTTAAAATATACTGGTTTGTGCAATTTCCGAAGGTTTGTTTACATCTCACTTACGCGCACTTTCACCGCCAGGGGACCACCGTCGTGACGTCATTCAAGGCAAACAGACCGGGAGCAGCTCTGGGTTTACCTGTGAACCGAGCACACGTGTACGGACTTTGGTCGTGAGAGGTTGTGTAAAATGTCTGAAAGCGAGAGCGATTTTGAAGTAGGAACTCTCCAAATTGAATATCGAGAGGTGAAACCGTATCTGTATGACCCTATGGTCGTTGCGAAGCAATCGGTGAATGTGGCTCACTGGTTTGACCGTGCGGCCTCGGAATCGGACAGCGACTCGGCCGACTCTAATCGCGGCGACCCCGGACCTCAACAAGACTCGCGCCCAAACGATTTATCCTGGTAGTTATGATAAATTCCTACTTTCGTCGTAATACTAAATAAGAGCCCTTTTGAAGAATAATTAAACCGCCTCCCTAGTGGATATAGGGAACGATTACTGGACAGCGCACCAGTAGGCCACATTAGCCTGCCATCCGCGGCATTATACTATTTATAGCCGACTCTAAGCGAGGAAATCTCCCTTTGTCTCATTTCCACAGTGATTGTACAGGATCCCTCAGGATTCTTGACTCGTCAATTGCAAGCAAAAGTAAAAATGTTTCCCTCCAATCTTCTCCTTTTTGCTTCAGCGTTACTGCTCTGTTTCTTCTCTGACTGCTTGATTTCGTTTCATGCGCACAATCCACTCTCTCTGCCTCGTCTCCTCTTCCGGAAAGAGACAACCCACTCTCTCCGCCTCTTCTCCTCTCTCGGAAAAAGGTAAAAGCTTCTTCCTGAACGGGTCCCGTTGTTACAGTTCACTGCACAACAATAAGGCATGGGGGTTTTCTTTGGAAATTCCTGAACGCACGTCTGCACTCAAGCCGAACGGCAATGTGAGTAAACGGAAGTGGATTCAACTCAAGCGGTCTGTTTGTCATGAATGACGTCACGCGCCGAGTGGTCACGAAAATCGCTGAACAGAAATTCGCTGCGATCCGCGCTAACTTATTTTAATTATTACTTATTAACAATACTTCAGAAAATTACAGAGGGTTTTTAACATATAAAGTTTCACATGTGCAAAAACTGAAAACCGTTGCCTATGAGCTTTAAACCTCTGTGTGTGTGTGTGTGTGTGTGTGTGTGTGTGTGTGTGTGTGTGTGTGTGTGTGTGTGTGAGCTCATGTGTTACTCATAATGATTTCAGATTGGTCATCAGTGAGACAGATCTGAAACAATAGGCAGAGTGGAGACATCTGTTTATCTCTCTGTATGTCTCTCTGTCTCTTTGTCTGCTTGCTAGTCTCTCTCTCACTGCCTGCTTGTCTGTCTGCCTGTCTGTCTACCTTACTGTCTGTCTATCAGTCAGTCTGTCTTTCTGTCTGGTTTCCTGCCTGCCTGTCTATCAGTCTTTCCACCTGTCTGTCTCTTTGTCTGCTTGCTAGTCTCTCTCTCACTGCCTGCTTGTCTATCTGCCTGTCTGTCTACCCTACTGTCTGTCTATCAGTCAGTCTGTCTTTCTGTCTCGTTTCCTGCCTGTCTGTCTATCAGTCTTTCCACCTGTCTGTCTCTTTTTGTATCTCTGTGTAAATGTGCTAAATGTGTAGGTTAACCTCTGTGTGTGTGTGTGTGTGTGTGTGTGTGTGTGTGTGTGTGTGTGTTACCTGTCGAACAGTGCGAGCAGTGTGAGTCTGTCGAAGCGCAGGCCCACCCACAGGTACGGCAGCAGGGAGAAGCGGTAGTACTGCTTGGTCTTGTGTGTGTTGCTGTGTGTGTGTGAGTGTGTGTGAGTGTGTATGTGTGTCGGCTCGTGTGAGCTGTGTGGCGCCTCCTGCAGGTCAGGACTCACATCACCATCCTGCTCCAACAGATCAGTGTCCATCGACAGCAGACGGTTCAGACGGATCTGAGACACACAGATACAGACAGAAACATAAATAATCAAATAATTCAAGAGGTGAAGACAGACTTAAAAACTGACAGACAGACAGTTGAATAAACGCGCAGATGGATAGGTGTTGGATGGCCCGGCTAATTTGACATACAGACAGACAGACATTGTACATAAAAACTGACAGACATCTATACTCTGCTTACTGTTTCAGATCTGTCTCACTGTCCACAACACTAAAATCAATGAGTAACACATGAGCTCACACACACACACACACACACACACACACACACACACACACACACTCGAAGCTGCTCCTGTTCCCTAGAGGGTGAACATCAGCTTACTCAGCAGTGCTCTCTGTGTGTGTGTGTGTGTGTGTGTGTGTGTGTGTGTGTGTGTGTGTGTGTGTCTCACCAAGTCATGAGGGTAGAAGCGAACTGAGGTAGAACTGGAGAGGTGAGAATCTGTGTCCCTGTAGAGAGACAGACAGAGAGACAGACAGAGAGACAGACAGAGAGTAGATTTTATTTATTAGGTTTGTTTGTGCATTTTGTTTGTAGCATGTTTTTGTGTGTCCTTTGTTTTGTGTGTGTCCTTTGTTGTGTGTGTGTGTGTGTGTGTGTGTGTGTGTGTGTGTGTGTGTGTGTGTGTTTACGCTCACCACACATTGTTGGATGCTCGTCTTGTCGCAGGTTCAAAGTTAACGAGAGACACATCACATCCTCCGACCTCGTACAGAGAGGGAGTCAGTTTACCTGATAACACAATAAACACACACACCAAACGTCATAAATGAAAGAGAGACTCTGAGCAGCAGAGAGTGAGACAGGAGAACTGTCTGTCTATCACACACTGTAGCTGTGGGCTTATCTGCCTGTGCTGTGACTCCCCACTGGTGTTTGTGATGAGCTGCTAAACCAGACTTCCTCTCCCCAGTGCTCGCAGTGTGACTAGCGGTGGTAATAAACAGCGTTAGCGTGTTAGCTGTGTGTACCGAAGTCTTCATGCAGGCCGACGGTGGACGCTTTATCCTGAAAACCCTCCAGGTGTGCACTCCCATTCCTGGCCAGCAGGGAGGCGCTAGTGCTCATCTGACCTTTAACCTGAGACCCCGAGGAAGCCTGGGACACCTGACTGAGTGCTTCCTGAAGACTGGAGAGGAAAGGGGGAGGGGTTTGAGAAAAATAACGGTGAGAAAGTTATGATGATGATGATGATGATGTTCCTGAGGTCAGGAGTACCTGAGAGGGGATGCGATGATGGAGGCCGTGTTGCTCCCAGCGTTGTGGCGTCTCCGTACAGCCTGACGGCGAAAGGTGCTGCGCTCTCGCCTGAACGTCACACCGTCCTCGTTAACCGCCGCTAAAGAGGAGAGAAACACACTGAGAAGAAAACTTTAACTGAAAGTCCACAGTGTGTGCAGGAGATTAGCTGAGACACACGAGAGCTCCAAGGCTAATGTAGCTAACACACTGGACACTTATTCCTTATCACTGCACACTAAATCTGCACGTGTACCGCACAGGCATGTGCAGTTTGAACAACTGAGAAATAAAAGTCTCTGTGTGTGTGTGTGTGTGTGTGTGTGTGTGTGTGTGTGTGTTTGGCCAGCGCCCTCTGATGATGACATCATGTCTCTCCTCTTTAAGATAATCAACAGAACAGAGGCAGAGGAAAAAACACACACACAGGATTTTATGGTCGAGAGTATTTTTGGCCTTCAGCACTGTTTTTACATCGATAAACAGTGTGACAGTGTGTGTGTGTGTGTGTGTGTGTGTGTACCCCTGGCTGTGTCGTGTGTGTCGGTGATGCTGATTGGACAGGGTAAACTGTTCCTGGAGCGGGTGACGGACTCCAGCTGACTGGCTCGGCCCAGTAGAGATGCTGCGTCCAGAACCTCTCCTTCTTTGGCCTCCAGGTCGGATTTGGAGGTGCTCAGGGGTCGGGGGTCGGCCGGCGCCCCCAGGTGCTGCGGCTCATTAGCGCATTTACGCAGCTGAACTTTGGCACTTCCTGTACTGGCTGTACGCCGAGACGCTCGCTTCTTCCCCCTCTCTCTTTCCTTCTCTTTCTTTTGGGACGTACTGGGGGTGTGGCTCAGCTCCACCCGATGGGCAGAGTTGAGACTGGAGGTGTGGCTGAGCTCACTCAGGTCACTCGAGTCCTCGTCGTTTTTAGCAAAAACGGCTGAGCGAGGTTTCGCTATGCTGCGGAAGCAAGTGTAGTCATGGTAACGGGCAGCATCGAAACTGCTAGCTCGTTTCTTAGCGCTGCGTCGACGCCCACTATGGCTGGCATCAGAGTGACTGGCTAATATGGGTTTGGCATCATCTTGCTCCACCTCCTTACAGAGGTGGGTGGAGTCTGCAGAGGAATCTGGACTCTTTCTTACCCCACTCTCTTCCTTTCTAAGCTCCTCCCCTTCGTGGCTGGTGGTCTGTGATGTGTTTTTAGGAGTCGTGGGTTCATTAGTGTTAACTCCCTTTGGGCTAATTTCGTTAGCATGAGGGTTTTTATTGCCCTCTCCTGAGGTTATGCTAGGTTCCGTTGTCCCACCCTCGTCCAACGAGAGTGATATGAGACTCTCGACGTGGGTGGAGCTAGTCTGTTCACTATGCAGACTGCTTAGCGTGCTGTGCGTGTCACGGTCCGTCCCACTGCAATAACTCTCCGTCGAGCCACTACTGCGTGTACTCAGGCTTCGCAAACTTTCTACGCTTTTTTCTCCTCGTCTTTTCCTCCTGCTTCCACCTGAAATACCCCCATGAAAACCCTCCACTTGGTACAGTCCAGATTCACCCTGACATTCCTCCCCTGTTTCTCTGGAAATGGACCGGGCCAGTTTGCGCCGTTCCCTTTTATGGTGCTTGCAGCAGTCCAGTCCTGAAGTGGAAGGGACGGCCGCGTCCCTGCTCTGTAGCGCCCCCTGGGGCCGGGGCATGTCCAGTTCACACACGGGGTCAAGTCCACTACGCCGAGAAGGGGGGTAAAGGCCAAAGTCTGGGATGGAAGGATCCGGAAAGGCCGAGCTCGAAGTGCGAGGGAGGCCACGGGGACGAGACGACTCTTTCCGGAAAGACTGGGAGTGGGCAGGGATTTCTGTGTCACAGGAGGACAGTGATTGGCTGAAAGGGTGAGGGGTGGAGCTGTAGAGGTCCTGAGCCAGTGAGGTGGAAGGCTGCATGGAGGCAAATGAGTCGTTGGAAATGAGACCGTAGATCTTGGGCTCTGATGTCAGATCTGAAGGTCAAATATATAAATAAAGAGTGATTACACTGGGGGAGATATGGGAATAATATGTCTCAAATGTTATTTATACATGTCATGGTTCTCTGATTTAGAACTGTGATGACATTTTTCACTGAATTTACTTTAATTTAGGGAAAATAACATGCAATACAAAATGAAATAACAAAAGATATGTACTACTACTACTACTAATAATAATAATAATATTAAGCCGTGGGCTCTCTATATTCCCCCATGAGCTGATTCACAAATGATTCTTAACGGATTTCTCACGCAATTCTCACGTGATTCCCAAATGATTCTCATGTGATTCCCAAAATAAATCAGGTGTGATTTCTCTGATGTGATTTCGGTGCGATGTGATCGTCTCCACCAGGAATGAGGAGATTATTAGAGAAAGAAATTACACCTTGTTCCTGACTACAGCTTGGAGCTAAACTCAGACTGAGGTCATCTGAGGCCTTTCCAACATCACCTGCTGAGAGAGAGAGAGAGAGAGAGACAGAGAGAGAGAGAGAGAGAGAGAGAGAGAGAGACAGAGAGAGAGAGAGAGAGAGAGAGAGAAAAACAGAGAGAGATGGGGAGAGAGAGATAGACAGACAGGAGGGGGAGAACAGAGAGAGATGGAGGGAGGGAGAGACAGACGAGAGAGAGAGAGAGAGAGACAGACAGACGAGAGAGAGACAGACAGATGAGAGAGAGAGACAGACAGATGAGAGAGAGACAGACAGGAGAGCGAGAGACAGACGAGAGAGAGAGAGAGAGAGAGAGAGAGAGAGAGAGAGACAGGCAGATGAGAGAGACAGACAGACAGACAGGAGAGAGAGAGAGAGAAAAGATGGAGGGATCATGAAGGTCAGAATTCATCACTTATTTATTCTTCTTCCTCTTTCTCTCTCTCACACACACAATCTCTCTCTCTCTCTCTGACTCATTGCATCAGCAGTGTCATATCTAACCCTCACAATCTCTCTCACGGTGCGTTTGAAGAGTCTCACCTTTTACTGTGGCTGGACCTCCACAAGAGGAAGTGATCTACACACACACACACACACAGGAAATCAAATTAAGTGCAGAGTTATGATATTATATGGGGTTCACTGTACGTCACATTCAGGAAACAGTCGTCTGGTGAACGTTATGCAGTGCTGAGAGACGCAACATCTTTCCAACATTCACAATAAACACTTTAACATCACCTGCACTCAGTTTTATTACCCACTCACAACCTCACTCCACTGCACTCATTTAGAGGGACGTGAACAACACACACACACACACACACACACTCAGTAATGAGGTGTACAGGTTAGTGAGAATGTGGACAGGGTCTCAGAGAACGATGGAGTGGAACACTGTCCTAGAACACTGCACTCCTGAGATCTCACACAGTCTCTCTCTCACACACACACACACACACACACACACACACACTTAGTAAAAATGCTGAATCAGGTTCTCTCCTCTACAGTAAAGTCTCTCACACAAATATTCATTAAATATTCGTATATAAAATCCGAGTTCAGTTCAGCTACACTAACACACGACACGCTAACGACACACTAACATCGGAAGGAACGGTGAAAAGAAGCAAGCGAAGGGAGTAGATTATGATGAGTGGTGTGTGTGTGTGTGTGTGTGTGTGTGTGCAGTTCCACTGAGCAGTGTGAGCTGAAGTGAGGCTGCTGATTGGTTGACTGCTGTTACGTCCACTGTGACATCATCAGCTATCAGTTGGATTTTAGTTCTCCAACAGTGTGTCAGTGTGTCTGAAAGGCAAGTTAGTGTCATAAATGCACACACACACACACACACACACACCTGGAGGTTGGAGTCCATGCCTGTGTAGGAGTTGCGTGAGCTGCAGGCGACTGGTGGAGTTTCCTCTCGGACAAAATCAGCTAACTCGATTCCTCCACCAGGATCCCTACACACACACAATGTGTTATAGTTACCTAGCAACTGTGCTAACAGGCGTGTAGTGTACAGTAGTGAGGAGTTGAACATCAGTAACGTGTCTCATCCTCACAGTAAACAGATCGACCTTCACTCTACAGCTGCTGCTTCAACATGCTTTCATTCATCACTCTGTGTGTGTGTGAGAGAGAGAGAGAGAGAGAGAGAGTCTCACCCAGCACCGCTGGACTCGTCTGGGTGTGTGTGTGTTGTGTCTCCTTGCTGTTCTGCGTTGATCACTTCCCCTTCATCCAGTGCTGTGTGGAGCCGATAGTTCACCGCCTTCAACAACGCAAATACACCACCGATCACTCCACAGTACACGCCCACTATCAGCATGGTGGGGGGGAGGGCCTGCACACACGTACATTGTACACATACATGTTATATACACATTATCTACACACACGTTATGCACATGTTATATAAATGTTATACACACACACACACACTCAAACATGTTTACATCACTCACCGTGTGTTTTTCCTTTATGTGTGTGTGTAGCTGGTGATTATGACTGTATTATCCCACCCCCACTCACAGTGTTGTCGAGTGTGTGTTGTCGAGTGTATGTTGTCAAGTGTGTGTTGTCAGTTATGATGCTGTAACGGTGCTGTGTGTGTGAATGGGAGCAAAACAGCAAAGTCCAAACGTTAATCTCTCCCCTGGTGACTGAGGAACATTTACAGAAACGTTCTGTTACAGCTCCGGCGGGAATCAGAACTGTCAGATGTATGTGCTGTGACGGTGGTGATGTAAACGATGATGTAATGATATTGTGATGTCACTCAGATGGCCTCAGTGTAAAACCACAAGCAAAGAAAACACTGGCAGATAAAAGCAAAAAATTTTATAAATCACTTTTGGTTGAACAAAACAAATGTTCAGAAACAGGCAGAGACTCTCCTCGACTGACGAAATGAGTGAAAGTTGTGATGAGTGACTGAAGGTTCAGAGGAAACCTTTGAAATAAACAGAATGATTACTCAGACCTGCTGCTCTCTGACAGTAAACTGTACATCATCTTACACCACCTCCATCATGATGATGATGATGATGATGGACTCATTAACGAAGCCGGACTCTGCCTTAACTACGTGTCTTGTTTAATTGTGAGTGAAACCAGGCTGAGATTTCACACAAATATTTACACTGAAAACTAAAACCTGCTGTAAAGAAACACATCCAGACTAAAGAGAGAAACTGACACTAATCCAAGGTGAGGTGGATTTTTACCTGATCAACAGATAAATAAAGGGAAGAATAAAGGACAGAGAGAGAGAGAGAGAGAGAGAGAGAGAGAGAGAGAGAGAGAGACAGAGCAGGGTTCAGTGCTGACACTCATAAACACTCCAGTATGAATGTAATGATAAACACACTCACCATGTAAAGAGTGAAAGGGAAACACAATAGGAAGAGCCAGATGTAGAGGTGGAGCGCGTTGACGAATGTGTTCTGATGGGGGTCGTAGAACCATCCGCCCGTGACGGAAGCCCAGACCCCCTGCCTCAGGATCTGCAGTGTCTGGGAGCCCATTCTGTCCGTGCGCAGCCCCGTGACACTCAGCCTGGACCTTTATCCGAACCACAGCGTCACGGAGGAAGCGGCTCCGCCTCGCCTCGGACACGGGCCTGGAAACAGCGCTCCATCTGCGCGCAGGCTGCTGTGCTCCTCCTCCTCCTCCTGCCGCTGCCGCTCACGGAGAGTCTGCTCCCAGTCCGAGTCCTCCAGCGGAGGAGCCGCCCGTCCCACAATCCCCTGCGCCTCTCCCTACCGCACCGGCGCCTGGGACTTGCAGTTTTATTACCCGCTAGCCTCGTTGAGCGAAAAATCATGAAGGATATTTATAAACTTATTATTATTATTATTATTATTATTATTATTATTATCGACATTCATGACTTTAGATTTCTTAGTTATTTTTACAAATTACCTCACAAGTCTCTGATCAATTCGCAAGAATTAGCCACACGCTAACACTAGCATCCCGCCGCGTTTGCCTCAGAAGACGCCATTTTGAAATTTAATTAGCACAAAAATTCGGGTTTCATCGCTTTAGAAATGGAAACACAAAACACTCAGTTTAATCATTAATTATTACTCGGACAGTATAATCACAATATAATATCACAAAATGTTTAATATAAGCGTATATAGAGTTTAATCCCTGCTGTTAATCTGAGCTCCGCACTACCTGAGTTTAACCGCCATTTTAGCATTAGCCTTTTTCCCCACAGCCCATTGTGTGTTACAGTAATCACCGTCCCCCTCCCCAATGCCCATTGTGCGTTACAGTAATCACCGTCCCCCTCCCCAACGCCCACTGTGCGTTACAGTAATCACCGTCCCCCTCCCCAACGCCCATTGTGCGTTACAGTAATCACCGTCCCCCTCCCCAACGCCCACTGTGCGTTACAGTAATCACCGTCCCCCTCCCCAACGCCCATTGTGTGTTACAGTAATCACCGTCCCCCTCCCCAACGCCCATTGTGCGTTACAGTAATCACCGTCCCCCTCCCCAACGCCCATTGTGCGTTACAGTAATCACCGTCCCCCTCCCCAACGCCCATTGTGCGTTACAGTAATCACCGTCCCCCTCCCCAACGCCCATTGTGCGTTACAGTAATCACCGTCCCCCTCCCCAACGCCCACTGTGCGTTACAGTAATCACCGTCCCCCTCCCCAACGCCCATTGTGTGTTACAGTAATCACCGTCCCCCTCCCCAACGCCCATTGTGCGTTACAGTAATCACCGTCCCCCTCCCCAACGCCCATTGTGCGTTACAGTAATCACCGTCCCCCTCCCCAACGCCCATTGTGCGTTACAGTAATCACCGTCCCCCTCCCCAACGCCCATTGTGCGTTACAGTAATCACCGTCCCCCTCCCCAACGCCCATTGTGCGTTACAGTAATCACCGTCCCCCTCCCCAATCCCCATTGTGCGTTACAGTAATCACCGTCCCCCTCCCTAACGCCCATTGTGCGTTACAGTAATCACCGTCCCCCTCCCCAACGCCCATTGTGCGTTACAGTAATCACCGTCCCCCTCCCCAATGCCCATTGTGTGTTACAGTAATCACCGTCCCCCTCCACAATGCCCATTGTGCGTTACAGTAATCACCGTCCTCCTCCCCAATGCCCATTGTGCGTTACAGTAATCACCGTCCTCCTCCCCAATGCCCATTGTGCGTTACAGTAATCACCGTCCCCCTCCCCAATGCCCATTGTGCGTTACAGTAATCACCGTCCCCCTCCCCAATGCCCATTGTGCGTTACAGTAATCACCGTCCCCCTCCCCAATGCCCATTGTGCGTTACAGTAATCACCATCCCCCTCCCCAATGCCCATTGTGTGTTACAGTAATCACCATCCCCCTCCCCAGTGCCCATTGTGTGTTACAGTAATCACCGTCCCCCTCCCCAATGCCCATTGTGTGTTACAGTAATCACCGTCCCCTTCCACAATGCCCATTGTGCGTTACAGTAATCACCATCCCCCTCCCCAATGCCCATTGTGTTACAGTAATCACCGTCCCCCTCCCCAATGCCCATTGTGTGTTACAGTAATCACCATCCCCCTCCCCAATGCCCATTGTGTGTTACAGTAATCACCGTCCCCCTCCCCAATGCCCATTGTGTGTTACAGTAATCACCGTCCCCCTCCCCAATGCCCATTGTGTGTTACAGTAATCACCGTCCCCCTCCACAATGCCCATTGTGCGTTACAGTAATCACCGTCCTCCTCCCCAATGCCCATTGTGCGTTACAGTAATCACCGTCCTCCTCCCCAATGCCCATTGTGTGTTACAGTAATCACCGTCCCCCTCCCCAATGCCCATTGTGCGTTACAGTAATCACCGTCCCCCTCCCCAATGCCCATTGTGCGTTACAGTAATCACCATCCCCCTCCCCAATGCCCATTGTGTGTTACAGTAATCACCGTCCCCCTCCCCAATGCCCATTGTGTGTTACAGTAATCACCGTCCCCCTAGTGTCTACTGTCTTATCAGTCAATATCCTTTATTTAACCAGCTTTAAAAAAAAACTCATTGAGATTAAAATCTCTTTTCTAAGAGTGACCTGGCCAAGAGGGCAGCATAACAATATAACAATAAAATACAACCAGACAAACAAACGGAATACACCTGGGGCAACGTTACAGATGATTACAGATAAAATAGGAGTCTATTCAGTTAAAATGCCATAAAACCTCAAGGTTAAGAATGCAATTAAAAACAGGAATAGAATTTTAAAAGCAAGTGCATTGTACAAGAGAGATATTTTAGAATGGATTTAAATTCACCCAAGGTCATCAGCTCTGACAGTTTCAAGTCCCTTTGTAAATTGTTCCAGGACGAGAGAGTAGCATATTTAAAAGACGTTTTTTCCCCTCAGTCTGATCTCACTACAGGGACCAACGTCTGCATTGTGTTATTAGAGTGCAGGCCGTGTCGATTTTGTTTAAGACACAAGTATAAGGGAAGATATGGAGGAACTAACCCAAGAACAATTTTATCAACAAACACCAACCAGTGTGAAAGTCTGCAGACAGGCAGAGATGGACAATTTGCTATGTTCGGGGGGGAGGGGGGGCCAGGGGGCCGGTCCAGGGGGCCACCACAGTCCCCCAGAAACTCTGCAGTGTTTAAATGCCCAGAGATGCATTTTGAGCTGTCAGTGACGTGTTGTAAATGAAATCTCTGAAAGAAAATTAACGTATCAAAAATGTTTTAAAACTAGGAACTTTCAAAACCGTTTTATTAGTCACTGAAAATGATATTGTCAGAGTTGCAGGTTTATGTGTAGAACATAACTACAACTGATACAGTGGTGCTTGAAAGTTTGTGAACCCTTTAGAATTTTCTATATTTCTGCATAAATATGACCTAAAACATCATCAGATTTTCACACAAGTCCTAAAAGTAGATAGAGAGAACCCAGTTAAACAAATGAGACAAAAATATTATACTTGGTCATTTATTTATTGAGGAAATTGATCCAATATTGCATATCTGTGAGTGGCAAAAGTATGTGAACCTCTAGGATTAGCAGTTAATTTGAAGGTGAAATTAGAGTCAGGTGTTTTCAGTCAATGGGATGACAATCAGGTGTGAGTGGGCACCCTGTTTTATTTAAAGAACAGGGATCTATCAAAGTCTGATCTACACAACACATGTTTGTGGAAGTGTATCATGGCACGAACAAAGGAGATTTCTGAGGACCTCAGAAAAGGTGTTGTTGATGCTCATCGGGCTGGAAAAGGTTACAAAACCATCTCCAAAGAGTTTGGACTTCACCAATCCACAGTCAGACAGATTGTGTACAAATGGAGGAAATTCAAGACCATTGTTACCCTCCCCAGGAGTGGTCGACCAACAAAGATCACTCCAAGAGCAAGGCATGTAATAGTTGGCGAGGTCACAAAGGACCCCAGGGGAACTTCTAAGCAACTGAAGGCCTCTCTCACATTGGCTAATGTTAATGTTCATGAGTCCATCATCAGGAGAACACTGAACAACAATGGTGTGCATGGCAGGGTTGCAAGGAGAAAGCCACTGCTCTCCAAAAAGAACATTGCTGCTCGTCTGCAGTTTGCTAAAGATCATGTGGACAAGCCAGAAGGCTATTGGAAAAATGTTTTGTGGACAGATGGGACCAAAATAGAACTTTTTGGTTTAAATGAGAAGCGTTATGTTTGGAGAAAGGAAAACACTGCATTCCAGCATAAGAACCTTATCCCATCTGTGAAACATGGTGGTGGTAGTATCATGGTTTGGGCCTGTTTTGCTACATCTGGGTCAGGACAGCTTGCCATCATTGATGGAGCAATGAATTCTGAATTATACCAGTGAATTCTAAAGGAAAATGTCAGGACATCTGTCCATGAACTGAATCTCAAGAGAAGGTGGGTCATGCAGCAAGACAACGACCCTAAGCACACAAGTCGTTCTACCAAAGAATGGTTAAAGAAGAATAAAGTTAATGTTTTGGAATGGCCAAGTCAAAGTCCTGACCTTAATCCAATGGAAATGTTGTGGAAGGACCTGAAGCGAGCAGTTCATGTGAGGAAACCCACCAACATCCCAGAGTTGAAGCTGTTCTGTTCGGAGGAACGGGCTAAAATTCCTCCAAGCCGGTGTGCAGGACTGATCAACAGTTACCGCAAATGTTTAGTTGCAGTTATTGCTGCACAAGGGGGTCACACCAGATACTGAAAGCAAAGGTTCACATACTTTTGCCACTCATAGATATGTAATATTGGATCATTTTCCTCAATAAATAAATGACCAAATATAATATTTTTGTCTCATTTGTTTAACTGGGTTCTCTTTATCTACTTTTAGGACTTGTGTGAAAATCTGATGATGTTTTAGGTCATATTTATGCAGAAATATAGAACATTCTAAAGGGTTCACAAACTTTCAAGCACCACTGTATATGGTCATATTTATGAAAGTTGCATTGTCATATAATGCATTACCACATGACACACTACAGTGTAGAACACTGACCACAAAACACCTTCTATCAAATAAATTATTACTGTTTTAGTAACTGCAGTCTGAGCTCACTGGGGAATTTTAAGCAGTCACAGGACAGAAAAGTCTAAAATGTTGTCTGTCTGTCCAAATTTCAGTCTGTCTGAATGACGGGCCAAAGGCCTGGAACAATGCAGCCGGGGGTCCCTAAGGTGGGCCCTGGAAGCTGAAGGGCTTTAGATGCCTGGAGATGCTTCTCAGCTATTTCCAGGAGACATTTTTGTGATCTTCAAAGGCCAAATTACACTCAACATTAGCAGACATCCCAAGTCTCCTGGAAGTTCCGGGAGTCTCCCGCATATTGATAGCGGCTCCCTGATGCCCGCAAATTACATACAATCTCACGGAATCTAGAGCAAGTGAACAATCTTCATCCAGAACCTATCGACCAGTCAGTGAGTGCATAGAGCATGAAGAAGAGCAGCAGCTGCTCCAGCTGTTTTCTGGAACCCAGGAAATTAATGCATGGTACATCATCGGGTTTTGTTTTTTAACTGATTTGGTGTTCAACTTTCACGGTTATGATAAAGCAGTGTCTCTTTGTAATTGTCATCTTTGTAAGCTCACTTGCTCGGCAGAAGGCTCAATAATGGCAATAAATTACTTTCCCTTTCAGTGCTGGAGCTGCAGGAGCAGGTAGCGCGCAACCGCCAGGAATTTGTTCGGATTCACTTCCAAAACTAAGTCGCTCATAAAACTACAGCCTTTTCTGGTTCAAACAGAACCAATTAGGACCATGTACACCCTTTCTATTTTGTGCTACAATGTTAAGTGGGGGGGGGGGGGGTCAACGTGTAATTACCATTACTTATTTATTAATTTATTTATTTTTACTAAAATCATCCTATCTCTGCAACCATACAAGATTTTTTTTTCAAAATTCCAAACCCTATGATCTTGCGGTGTCCCTTTACAGAGAGCTCATTTTAAGGTGAATTAACTGTTTGAAATTTTAAGGTAAAGTCTCTACAATAATCATAGAACTGGAGTGAAGGAAAAAGCCATTGCAAGATTCATCTATAATTTATACACTTCCCTGTGTATTTCTGAATCTTGTCATTGCCTTTTTGTCCACTGAAACACATGTGATGTTATACTGCATCTAAAAACATGATTTCAATATCAAATGAATGGACACGCCATCCTGTTATCACTCTCAACTAACTCATCGGGGTTTTCTGTGTTTATAGACTCTGAAAGAGATTCAATCACAACATGAGCAAAATTTACGCTGTTCAATTAATACTGTATCTTCAGGTCCTATTAACACATCGTATCCATCTTCTGTCAAATATGTGATTTTTCGATGTGAAAATCAGCTCTCTCCAGTCACAAGACAAAACAATTCTACAGAGATGCGAGAGCATTCTACATCAGAAGCTTTCCAAAAAAAAAAAGGAAAAATTCCCAATGAGAGATCAAATCTTGACGAATCTGTCAGTGGTCAATCCTGAGAACCATGATGATGTGAAACCAGAGCAGAGTTTGACTTTGGCAGAGAGATTTCCAAATATAAATAAGGCCAATGCCAGAGAACAACTCCATTTAGAAGTGCTGGATTATGTCTCATCTAACCTGGAAGCACTGGTGCCAAATTATAAGAATTTACCAGTTGACGAGTTCTGGGGGAAGCTGTCCAAAGTCACATCTGTGAGCTCAGGGCAGGTGAGGGTCAGGGAGCTCTCTCAGCTGATGAAGCTGCTGTTGGTGCTGCCAAATTCTAACTGTGATGTGAAAAGGGCTTTCAGCATGGTGTGTCACATCAAGACAGAATTTAGGAGTCAGACGTCTCGCCAAACACATGTGAATCCGATGTCTTGCAAGATTAACAAGTTTATTGACACAGAGTACTACGAGGTGGAGGTGTCTGGAAAATTGCTCAAATCTGCAAAGCAAGCAGCCTCTAAATACAGTGAAAGTTTGCAAAAGGAACAGGCAGCGAACAGAGGAAAGGAAAGAGCCCTTCAGGCCTAGGCCTACATGTACAGTTGCATTCATTGTCATTCATGCAATTCATTCATTGTTCTGTTATATTCATCTGTGTTTCAGTATCTAACTAAAGCAATGCTCTGTGGTGAACATTTCTATCTATCCTGGTCATCCTTCCTTATTTATGGGGGGGGGGGGGGGGGGGGGGTCCAGATTCAATCAGTAAGGAGCTTAATATATGGCACATTGTAGTTATCATAGTTTATGGGTTGGGGGCAGCTAAGTCCCCAAGTCAGGGTGTCCGCTATGAATCTGAGTGAATTCAGGTATTGTTCATCTCCAAAAGGCCACCCCAAAATCCACCAGAATGCAGGAAATCACATCAACCAAATCCAAATTTTCTGGGGTTTGGAGTGTGCATGTTCTCCCCGTGTCCGCGTGGGTTTCCTCCGGGTGTTCTGGTTTCCCCCACAGTCCAAAGACATGCAGGTTAGGTTAACTGGTGACTCTAAATTGAGCGTAGGTGTGAATGTGAGTGTGAATGGTTGTCTGTGTCTATGTGTCAGCCCTGTGATGACCTGGCGACTTGTCCAGGGTGAACCCTGCCTTTCGCCCGTAGTCAGCTGGGATAGGCTCCAGCTCGCCTGCGACCCTTTAGAACAGGATAAAGCGGCTAGAGATGATGAGATGAAATGACTCAGAACTAGACATGGGAATATCATTCTGCATTCAGAATCAAATCTGCTGCACTAGAACTTAGAACATAGAAGAAAACACTGCGAAAAAGAAACCAATGGAAACCGAAAGTGTGAAAGTGATCATGCCGTTACCATGGGAACAGTTTTTTATGAATGTGTAAATGGGTGCTCAACGCTCCGACTCCGGTGTGACTGAGGAAGAAAGAAAGAAAGAAAGAAAATACAACTTTATTCATCACATGCTTGTGAAATTCCTCTCTGCATTTAACCCATCTGAAGCAGTGAACACACACATGCACACACACGTGAGCAATGAGCGCACACACACCCAGAGCAGTGGGCAGCCATGCTAACAGCGCCCGGGGAGCAGTTGGGAGTTCGGTGCCTCACTCAAGAGCACCTCAGCCCAAGGCCGTCCCATATTAACCTAACCTGCATGTCTTTGGACTGTGGGGGAAACCGGAGCACCCGGAGGAAACCCACACAGACACGGGGAGAACATGCAAACTCCACACAGAAAGGCCCTCGCCGGCCATGGGGCTCGAACCCAGAACCTTCTTGCTGTGAGGCGACAGCGCTAACCACTACACCACCGTGCCACCAAGGGGACAAGTTTTAAGTTTCATCTTATTTAGGTTATTTATAAACTATAATATTATTTGTCAGTGAGCACAGAGGAAAGTGTAGAGTATAAAGTTTCTGTTAATATGTTTATCATGCTTGTATGATTTAAAAAAACCTCAAAGATATTTATCTAAAAATGTGTTTTCCTTCTGTAAGCTCATGTAAAAATACAGAGAACTATAATATCATCACGGGCGATTGCTTAAGACAACGAGGGAGGCTCAGCCTCCTCTAAAAATGACGAACATCGTGTAGGATGAATTGCGCTAGGCTTATGTTATAGCCGACCTTATAACATTGCTATTTCAGATCCAGAATCATAGAAATATATGTGCTCAACCCACTACAGTGCGAAATCATTCCCTTATAACTTTCCCCAGTTCACCTAATGTGTGCGTGAGTTTTTCCCCCTCGTGACAGCTGATGCAGCCCAGCCTCAGTGGATTGGGAGCTATGTGCTTGTCAATCTCAAAATGCAAGATGATTATTGGACAAATACTGCGAAAATGCCCTACCACGGAGTCTCACGGACTCCCAGCCTCAGTGGACTTCAACGGCATTTGGGAGCTCTGCGCTTTTCAATCTCAAAATGCAAGACGGTTATTGGACAAATACTGCGAAAACGCCCGCCCACGGACTCCGAGCCTCACATGGGAGGGACATGGCAGTTTCCGCGAGGAGACTGGTGATTGGTGAAAGCGGCCGGATATTTTCTTTGATTGACAGCTCGTTTCAAATATAGACAGGCAGCGAACAGTGTTGCCAGATTGGGGGTTTCCCGCTCAATTGAGCGGTTTTAAGTGCATATTGGCGGGTTTTGAACATATTTTGGGCTGGATAACGTCAGCAGTATCTGGCAACATCAGTTCAGTCCCATGCGGATTCGCAAGTGCTGTGGTGTATTGTAAGAGATCAGCTTACATTTCCATTTCATTCATTACATACGGTTTCTACCAGCTTTTTTAGTTTGTATATATTTTCATTGTAAATAAAGTGTAAATATAGTGTTGTCAAGTTTGCTATCTTAGTTCCAGAAATGTCGTTTATTTGAGTGACTGAACTTGAACTTGAGGGGGCTAGTCAGCTAGCAAGAAAGCTGCGCACGGATGCCAAGCATTGCTGATTTAATTTTGGCGAAGCCATTTGCCAGTCTTCCTTTCGAGGAAAAAATTAAAATTAAAGAGCAGGGTAGACCAACGCCTCAAATTGACTTGGTGAAAAAGGTAGGGAATAATACTCGTTCCTTTCAGCTCTCCTGGTACGAGAAAGTGAATTGGCTAACAGCAAGTGACCCACATCAACAACAGTAAATAGGCTACTTTAGTAATATGTCATGGATGGACCAAAAATATAGAATCTATTTAAAATGTTTATGCTGAGTATATTATATTGGAATATATATTTCTCTGGATATGAATTAAACACAGCTACAATTTGGAAAACATTTTTAAACAAAAACACAGCCGAGGTCAATTTTTAAACAACATGCCACAATTTTAAAATATAAAATGTTAAAATATACCCCTCCCCCCCAACACCACCATCATGTATATTGGACAGTAGGCTAATGGGCCAAAAGAACCTGTTATTTCACAGTTTGTGACGCTGCCAACAATCAGCCAGATCAGAGGCAAGAGTATGGGCAAAACTGATGTGTTTTTTCTTTTAAAATCTGGAAATATCGTAACCGACCAGCCTCCCCTGTTTGAAAGATTACCAGCCGCCACTGAATATCATATATATAAATTAAATAAAATTTTATTAAGATTTAACCAAAATAGTAACAACTCAATTAAATAAATACTGCACTGTCTTAGTACGACTAAAATGCATCTCTCTCACTAAACACTTTCCAACAGAATGTTTAAAAAGCACTAGAAATCTGATCAAAATCCTCTCGGAATGCATCAGAGGAATTTGCTCATTTGCAAATTTTGACTGAAAGTTTTCAAACAAAATGTAAAAATGTCTCTATAAATACTACCATACTATCAAAATATACTCCACAAAGAAATTCACTCGAATACAACATTTTAGCCCGACCAAAATACACTCACTAGTAATCTTTCACTTCAAACCTCAGAACTCGATCAAAATCCTTCACTTTCCAGATAATTCACTTGTAAACTTTCACTTAAAACTTTCAAACATAAATTCAAAATAGCACTAAGACACGACCGCACCATTCAGATACACTCACCAAACACATTCTCCGTCCTGCAAAATGTCACTAAACACTTTAGAAGTTGTACAGTTTGTTTCTGAAATGCTACGGAAGACGAGTTTAATTTCACACTCAAATGTCCATTATATTCTGATTTAAGGTATCTTTACCTTAAAATGTGTAACTGGCTGGTTGAACATTTGCTTATCCACGGAAATTCATTCTCCCATGCAGCCTGGGATTTGCATTCATATTTTTGCCGTGTGGTATTGGGTTTAGTGGCCATGATGAATGAGTGCTTGTAAAAAATGTTGGACAGCCTGGGTGAATCCTACATTACGGAAGTGACTGTCGCTCTGTTCGTTGATTGGTTAAAAATCAGTTGACGTCAGCAGTGTTTCTCATACGATTCTGATTGGACATAATCGGGAGTATTTTTAACTTGGCGGTAGGGATTTCCCAAAACCGGGAGATTATCCAGTTTTTAACAAATATGATCGGGAGGTGGGAGACGGAGGCTAAAATTGGGAGCCTCCCGCCGAAATCGGGAGGGTTGGCAAGTATGCTGACACCACGCCACACTGTTATCAACTGGGTAGGTTTACCACTAATGTTAAAAGGAAATAGACTACTACAGGTTTTGGACCCTGACAAAGTGTTTTTCCATCTTATTTTAACCCTCTGGGGTCGAGAACTTCTCCAGCGAAGCTCGACAAGTTTAGAATGAGTAGGTCATGTACAACCCCGATTCCAAAAAAGTTGGGACAAAGTACAAATTGTAAATAAAAACGGAATGCAATGATGTGGACGTTTCAAAATTCCATATTTTATTCAGAATAGAACATAGATGACATATCAAATGTTTAAACTGAGAAAATGCATCATTTAAAGAGAAAAATTAGGTGATTTTAAATTTCATGACAACAACACATCTCAAAAAAGTTGGGACAAGGCCATGTTTCCCACTGTGAGACATCCCCTTTTCTCTTTACAACAGTCTGTAAACGTCTGGGGACTGAGGAGACAAGTTGCTCAAGTTTAGGGATAGGAATGTTAACCCATTCTTGTCTAATGTAGGATTCTAGTTGCTCAACTGTCTTAGGTCTTTTTTGTCGTATCTTCTGTTTTATGATGCGCCAAATGTTTTCTATGGGTGAAAGATCTGGACTGCAGGCTGGCCAGTTCAGTACCCGGACCCTTCTTCTACGCAGCCATGATGCTGTAATTGATGCAGTATGTGGTTTGGCATTGTCATGTTGGAAAATGCAAGGTCTTCCCTGAAAGAGACGTTGTCTGGATGGGAGCATATGTTGCTCTAGAACCTGGATATACCTTTCAGCATTGATGGTGTCTTTCCAGATGTGTAAGCTGCCCATGCCACACGCACTAATGCAACCCCATACCATCAGAGATGCAGGCTTCTGAACTGAGCGCTGATAGCAACTCGGGTTGTCCTTCTCCTCTTTAGACCGAATGACACGGCGTCCCTGATTTCCATAAAGAACTTCACATTTTGATTCGTCTGACCACAGAACAGTTTTCCACTTTGCCACAGTCCATTTTAAATGAGCCTTGGCCCAGAGAAGACGTCTGCGCTTCTGGATCATGTTTAGATACGGCTTCTTCTTTGAACTATAGAGTTTTAGCTGGCAACGGCGGATGGCACGGTGAATTGTGTTCACAGATAATGTTCTCTGGAAATATTCCTGAGCCCATTTTGTGATTTCCAATACAGAAGCATGCCTGTATGTGATGCAGTGCCGTCTCAGGGCCCGAAGATCACGGGCACCCAGTATGGTTTTCCGGCCTTGACCCTTACGCACAGAGATTCTTCCAGATTCTCTGAATCTTTTGATGATATTATGCACTGTAGATGATGATATGTTCAAACTCTTTGCAATTTTACACTGTCGAACTCCTTTCTGATATTGCTCCACTATTTGTCGGCGCAGAATTAGGGGGATTGGTGATCCTCTTCCCATCTTTACTTCTGAGAGCCGCTGCCACTCCAAGATGCTCTTTTTATACCCGGTCATGTTAATGACCTATTGCCAATTGACCTAATGAGTTGCAATTTGGTCCTCCAGCTGTTCCTTTTTTGTCCCTTTAACTTTTCCAGCCTCTTATTGCCCCTGTCCCAACTTTTTTGAGATGTGTTGCTGTCATGAAATTTCAAATGAGCCAATATTTGGCATGAAATTTCAAAATGTCTCACTTTCGACATTTGATATGTTGTCTATGTTCTATTGTGAATACAATATCAGTTTTTGGGATTTGTAAATTATTGCATTCCGTTTTTATTTACAATTTGTACTTTGTCCTAACGTTTTTGGAATCGGGCCTGTAATTATTAACATTTGAGGGATCACCCCCTTTTAGAAATGGGAGAATGTAGGCAGATTTCCATATCCCAGGAATTTTATTGTTAGAAATAGAAAGGTTAAAAATATGAGTCAGTGGTTCTGCAATGAAATCAGCAGCTGACCCCAAAAAATAAGGCTCAAGCTTATCAGGACCTGTAGGTTTATCTGGATCCAACTTCTTTAAGGCCTTATGAACCTCTATGACAACAAGAGGAGTTAAGTTGAATGTTTGAGCTATAGAATTTGCTGGCAGTGAGCTGAAAACCTGCTCATCTGACTGCCTTGGACGTGTATATAAAGACTCAAATAAAGACCCTGAAGAAACAAAGTGTTCATTAAAACA
This sequence comes from Neoarius graeffei, assembly GCF_027579695.1. NCBI lineage: Eukaryota > Metazoa > Chordata > Actinopteri > Siluriformes > Ariidae > Neoarius > Neoarius graeffei. The sequence goes on along the minus strand of NC_083575.1, from coordinate 2,356,200 downwards.
ATTAAGAATGGCTGATTTATCAGTAAGAGTACAGGAGTCCTTTACGATACAGGCTGGCAAGTCATTTGTGGTAATAATCCCAAATGAGGGCTTTATTACTTTCCAAAATTTCTTAGGATCATTCAAGTTGCTGGTGGTTTTATTGTGCTACGGCAATAATCGTCCTCGAGTCTACTCAGATTTGGCTTTTTTGCTGAGAGAATTAAAGTGATTCCAGATCTGTCTAAAAATCAGCCAGTCTGCTTCAGATCTGGAACTCTTTACCTTAGCCCAGGCACCATCTTTCTTTCAGCAGACTGGACAACTCAGAGGAAAACCGAGGCCTCTCTGTGGGCGGCACGGTGGTGTAGTGGTTAGCGCTGTCGCCTCACAGCAAGAAGGTTCTAGGTTTGAGCCCCGTGGCCAGCGAGGACCTTTCTGTGTGGAGTTTGCATGTTCTCCCCGTGTCCGCGTGGGTTTCCTCCGGGTGCTCCGGTTTCCCCCACAGTCCAAAGACATGCAGGTTAGGTTAACATGGGGCGGCCTTGGACTGCAGTGCCCTTGAGCGAGGCCCCTAACCCCTAACTGCTCCCCGGGCGCTGTAGCACAGCTGCCCACTGCTCTGGGTGTGTGTGTGTGTTCACTGCTTCAGATGGGTTAAATGCAGAGGCTGAATTTCACTGTGCTTGAGTGTGCATGTGACCAATAAAGGCTTCTTCCACTCTAAATTTGCGGAAAGACGCATGTTTATTTATTCTATTACTCAAAGCATTGTGAAAGTATTTCCAGACTAAGTCCACATCAATAAAAAGTGAAATCCTAGTCCAGTCAAAGAGCCCTAAATCATGATGAAAAGCTTGTTCACAAAAATCTCGTTTAAGGACGATTCATGGCTTTGATTTTGGGAGCTTAACTTGTCAGTGGCTATCGTACAATGGTTGCTCATCTCACTTGCAAAAATCCCAATATCAGTATACTAAAGGCCTCTGCATGCTCTTGTGACAAGGCTTTCGCAGATAGCTTTTCGCAGACAGTTGTAATTTATCGTTGAGCGGGGAGTAATAGACGTGCGCAATGTTATTCACCGCCACAACGCAAGGGGGCGTGAAGTCGCGAAATCGCTAGGAGTAGTTGGTGGGTGTGGTTAGTGGAGTGTTTATCCTCTGGTTACTTATAATGACTAGAACTGGAGTCGTATAGATGTACGTACTTCCTCACTTCCTCGATCAACCGCTCTTCGTGCTGCTCCATCTTCGCTCGTGTTTTTAAAAATGGCGGTCGTGAAAACAAACCAAACCGGGAAAGTAGGGAAGCGGAAGTGCGTGTACAGCGGATGTAGAGTGGACCAATCAGAGCCCTCTTGTCTGCGAGGCTGTCTGCGGTGGTCACAATTTTTGGGAGGTGCGCGCAGAGCGTCTGCGAAGGAGGGGGGGCTTCGCAGACGCCATCTGCGAGGACTGGGTTGTCAGCATAAATTGGCCTTAATGAGGAGCTGTGGTTGGTAGAAGAGAGCAACTGGACTTGCTTGAAGATTCTTGAAAACGTTTCACCTCTCATCCGAAAGGCTTCCTCAGTTCTGTCTGACTAATAGGGAGTATCCAGTATTTATCCTCTCATGGATCATCATAGAATCCGAATCAGAATGCTGATGGCTGCATTGTAGGTGGCTGATAAAAGATGTCTTAGACACCCACCTCTGTTCAGTGATGGTCGTTCCAGGTTGACAAAAATGAACGATCCTCTCTGGCTAAGATGTCTGCCAGTTTTCTGGAAGTCCTCTCATACTCCTGCACCAGTCGAAGGGATCTCATCCCAAAGTGCGTAGAAACATGTCTGTGAAGATTCTCAGTCATCCAGGTACATAGTAATCTGTGGGTGGTAGAAGAGAGCAACTGGACCTGCCTGAAGAGGATAAATACCTGATACTCCCTATTAGTCAGACAGAACTGGGGAAGCCTTTCGGATGAGAGGTGAAACGTTTTCAAGAATCTTCAGGCAGGTCCAGTTGCTCTCTTCAACCAACCACAGATTACTATGTACCTGGATGACTGAGAATCTTCACAGACTAATGAGGAGCATTTGTTAAAAATAGGTGAAGAAGAGAAGATTTCTCTGGACATTTAAGATTCGGATGAGTTGGGCTATTAATTAGCTGCATCAGATTCAAAGAATCACAGACAGATTTAAAACTGTCAGAGACAGAAGATAACAAATCCCAGTTAAAATCACCAATAAGAAGGATCTCGTGAAAATGTAAGGTTGATAGTTGGTTATTCAAAGATGATAAAGCCTCAGTGCTTGCTGAGAGGGTCTACAGCAGCCAACCATCGTGATAAAATCACCTTTAAGGAGTTCCAACTTCAAAGCAAGGAATTCATATAGTTTGCTGAGAGATACAGATGATAAGATGGTATTATGACATTTGTTCTGTATTTCTAATGAGGCCCCCACCTTTTCTGAAACGGTCACAACAGAAAACACTGTAACCTTTAATTGAGGCGTCTTTGTCTGTGCTGGAATTCTTGAGCCGAGGTTCAGACAGGACCAGAACATCCACAACCGCTGAATCTGCCCAAATATTTATGAGATCAAGTTTAGGAAGTAGACCTCTAACATTTCGGTGAATAATTCCAAGACCAGATCTGGCTTTAAAATCAGGAGGAATGAACATTTCCTGAGAGTGAAAGCAATAAAACTATAAAGCATTTCCTAATCACCAACTTTTTTGTTTAGGTGTTGATTTATTATAACATTAATAACTATGTACAGTTTATTAGAATAACTGTCCCCAGGTCTACTGTGTGCTACAGTAATAATTGCCCTCATTAACAATATATTTATGTTAATGACACTATAGTGTTACAGCAATAAAAGTCCTTAGTGACTTCAAACAGCATATATTTAATATATACAATGAAAGACACACATTCATATCTACAGTGGGTTCTACACGGCGTTACAGATTCAAAAACCGACAACCAAATGTTATCACTCTGTTCACTTTAACAGCCAAACCGTCTTTATTGATTTAGAAAAGCACATTCCCACCTAACAACAACGTTTAATGACGAGTATCAGCTTCCATCCACTATTATACTGGAGTTCATACAAGAGTCAAGATGCATAAAAAAAATAAAGAGGATTCAGTATTTACACAACAAACAAGATTTACAAGAAAAAAAAAAAAAAGATTTCTGGTGAGGGTTGGGGGTTAAATACTGCAGTGTGTGTGTGTGTGTGTGTCACTGCAGGCGTGCTCGTTTCTCAGGTGGAGGTTTGGTGCTTCCTGAAGCTGCGGGGGGTTTAATCGCAGCCTCTCGCTCTTCCTGCTTCGCTGCTTCTGCTGGAATCTCTGCCTCCTTTTTCACTTCCACTACACACACACACACACACACACACACACACACACACACACACAGTAATATTTGAAAAGAAATTGTAGACTTCAAGTCAATAATTAATATTTATTAATAATTTAACAGGCATGTGTTCTGTTTTTATACTTATTTTGAGCGACAAAAACAAAATCCTAAAACCACAGCACACACAAATGAAAAAAACGGAGCAAAACTAAATGCACTGAGCCTGGTGATTAAATATTTATGAGAACCCCTTCACTATAAATCACAGTATTCACACACAACACAACCCTGAGGTTTAATTCTACAGAAATCTGGAATTATTTTTTATTGAAAGGAGAACTGAAGGCAAATTTTTTTTATTATCAAAATTCTCTCTCTCATTTTATTAAATATAGGAATGCATGTTTGATCGCTATTTTGTCGCTGCTACGTATAGCAAGTTCTGAGTGTTTGAAATCTGCTCTGTAATATATCAGTCCATATGTCAAAGCAATGGCCGTAAACGGGATTTGTTGAGACCTGTGCGAGACATCGTAGGACGGAAGTAAAACGTACAGCGGAAATCAAAGTGACCGACATCTGCCAACGTTGTCAAAAGACGTGCGCGCCCTCTTCCGAATGCTGATGTAATCAAGCCGGAAGATTTGTTTGTTTTGATAGCAATCAGGAAAGTTTGAAAAAAGTAGGCAGTAATCGTCATTTAAACTCGTTTTTGTGCAATATTTTGTTTGGAAAACAGTTTTCAAAATGGCGGTGCTGACACCTGGCTGACGCTTCACATTTCGAAGTCTCGCACAAGTCTTGTGAAGATCATGCGGATAAGCGACGCCTGCCGTGGACCAAACGAACTAAATTCAACACGGCTAAAAACCCAATGGGCCGATAAGTATAATATTTAATTGCAATTAGTTGCCAATATGAGTCACAATATAAGGTTACTAAAACCGAAAACATAATTGAATAACACGTTAATTAATAAATAAAGCAAGTTTAAAATGACTTCAGTTCCCCTTTAACAGATGTGAAGTGTTTTAAGATTTATTTCTACAGAGTGAAATGAGAGTTTACCTGGAACCGGCTTCTCTCCTGGTTTAGGCTACAAACAAATAAATAACCACAAATTATTTTACATTCAGAAATAAGCAGATGGTTTCAGATAAAAATCGTGTGTGTGTGTGTGTGTGTGTGTGTGTGTGTGTGTGTGAGAGAGAGAGAGAGAGAGACCTGGTAGAACATTGGAGGGAATTTGTTCCTCAGGTCGAGCAGCAGTGCGTCTACTCTCTGTCTCTGGAACAGTGAACTCGGCTCCTCTTTCTTCTTCTGCTTTGGCTTTACTTTCTCTACACACACAGTATAGGTTGTATTCAGTCACGTGACTTTTGTTTGTGAGTTTAGTTCCGGTGAATGAAGTGGTGGTCAGGGAAACCGATGTAGCTGCCGTAGTGTAAAGAGCGAGTGAGACCGTCTCTGATTATTTTTGCAGTTTAGAGGCCAATGCACAGTGAAGATCCCTTCAGAAAGTTGCTCTTTGCGATGCGATTAGATCCTTACACGCTACTAAAGAATGATTTTTCCTCCGAGTTGGAAGACGATCCATCCGCCGAGTTCCCCGACATCTCAGACTCCCTGGTGCTGCAGACATCGTTCTACACGGGGACACAGACGGAAACCTGGAAGAGCCTGGAGGAGAACAACTTTTTATATGCGTCTGGGTTAAAGATCTGGGGATCAGGACACTACAGGATAAACCCTGTATCGTTTATGCCGGGTAAGGAGGAGTTTCTGGGCTTTTGTACGCGTCTTTGCGTTGGTTGCTAGGACGCTACAGGTTTTAGTCGATTCCCAATCCTCCTGTTCTTCTCTTCCAGCTAAATCATCACGAAGTTCCACAGAAACCCCTTTAAAGTCCTGGGCTTTACACGCATTACTACACGTTAGTTTACAACATGGCGATCAAACAGTAAACAAAAACACATCTGAGGACTGAAGCATCTCCTGAACTTCAGAACGTCACGAAATAACGGAAACTGGAGAGAAAAGTGATTTGCGAATCCAAACGAAATAAATCAGAGGAATTTACAAACCTTTCCCAAAGTGATCACTGCACACTCGAGCGTTCTTTGACTCCGCCCCCTTCCATCACATACCCCTTTTCCACCAAATCAGTTCCAGGGAACACGGAAGAAGCAGCAGCAACAATAATAATAATAATAATAATGGATGACTTTGCGTTTGTACAGCTGCGGCTTCTTGTCGCTAAAAATGGCGATCTTTCGCGGTCGTTATTGTTGTTAGTCTTAACAACTCCGCCCCCCCCCGCTGACGTAAGCGGTTCTTTCCTCTGGCCCAGCAGAGAGTTGGTGCTAGCCTGGAACCGGTTTTTCTGGCCCCAGAGCCAGTTCTTTGTCAGTGGAAACAGAAAACCCGGTTCCAAACTAAGCACTGGCCCCGAACCAGTCCTGGAACTGCTTTGGTGGAAAAGGGGCAACAGTGAACAGTTCAACAGCCGCCTTTCTCATCGTCTTTTGGTCAAATCCTTCACTCTTTCACCCTTTATCACTTCACGGGGAACCCAGAAGAAACTTTTACCAGTTTCACAGTGTGTTTGATTTGAGCCCAAAACAGCACAAGTGTAGGGCATTTTAACGACTAGCAAAGTGCCCCAGTGGTAGTAACGCTTTGTAAACAGTACGCTTAACTGACCACCACTTCCTGTCTCGCATCTCTAATGAGGAGGATGTGACATCAGATGTAACCCAGCTGTATCATCAGGACATAAAGCAAGTGAAACAGAGGTTTTGCCTGTGTGTGTGTGTGTATGAATGCATATGTGAGAGAGAGTGTGTGTGTGTGTGTGTGTGTGTGTGTGACCTCGTTCTTCCTGATCTTTAAAATGCCACCAGTAGCCCTTTGATGGATGATAACGGCAGAACGACATCGCTTCATCAAATGCTGACTGGATCCCATGGACTGCTGACAACTACACACACACACACAATAATAAGTAGTAGTCATTCAAGTCTGTTATCTGAAGTTCCTCAGTCAGTAACGTCTCCACCACAAGATCAGGAACTGTTCCTGCAGAAACAGGAACCCATCCAGGAACTCACCACTCTGGAGCTGATGACTGAGCCGAGATCAGGAGCCTGATACACCACACCGGCGATGATGTAATAATCAGCCAGAGGAATCACTGCAGAGAGAAAGAGATTGTAATGAGTTCATCATTAGTAACGTGTGTGTGTGTGTGTGTGTTTGAGGTAAATCTGACATTGTGAAGGTGATTGTCTCTGCTGCTTCCTGATGATGTAGAGGATTGGCTCCTGAGCATGCAGCAAAATATACTCCACTCCAACCATCTGCCTACACACACACAAACATTAAAATTAGAGTTACAATAAACATTAAAAATTTTGCCGAAAAGCACTAATTCAACTGATTTTCTACATTTTTGACTAAATTTTCCGATCTGAGAGACATGAAAATGTTACGAATAAAAATAAGGCAGGGCTCGAAATTAACTTTTTTTCTTTGTGTCCCCCAGTGGTCCCGAATTCTGTGTTGTATTGTCCCGAATGGAAGCAATAGTGCCCCATTTTTTTCCTCTCTGAAATAACCAGTGGTTAATATTATCATATGAAGTCTCATCTCATCTCATTATCTGTAGCCGCTTTATCCTGCCCTACAGGGTCGCAGGCAAGCTGGAGCCTATCCCAGCTGACTACGGGTGAAAGGCGGGGTTCACCCTGGACAAGTCGCCAGGTCATCACAGGGCTGACACATAGACACAGACAACCATTCACACTCACATTCACACCTACGCTCAATTTAGAGTCACCAGTTAACCTAACCTGCATGTCTTTGGACTGTGGGGGAAACCGGAGCACCCGGAGGAAACCCACACAGACACGGGGAGAACATGCAAACTCCACACAGAAAGGCCCTCGCCGGCCACGGGGCTCGAACCCAGGACGTTCTTGCTGTGAGGCGACAGCGCTAACCACTACACCACCGTGCCGCCCATCATATGAAGTTACGATTATATTTGTAACTATGCGATTTTGAACACTTTATATCATTTTTACAATAAGTCACAAGACACAAGCGACACATGTCCTATACATCATCTACTTCAAAATTACAGTTATTGCATTTTCAGTTTATTAAACTTTGGCGATCTCACTGTATGAATAGATACCTGTTTATTTAAAGGGGCCAACTAGCTCATTCAGAAAATGTTTCAACTCCCTACATCTGCAGTACACTTTAGTTGAAAATAAGACCCCTTTTATGTTCATTTCATCTACTTATACCTTGAATATCTGTTGGCACTTATAAGGCCAACTTATAATTTTCACCATTATCGTTATCCATTTTTATTAACTTTCCGTTATCCATTACCGTTATCCATTTATATGAACTTTCCGTTATCCATTTTATGAACTTTCCGTTATCCATTTTTATGAACTTTCGCTGCCGGGTGCAAATGTTAGCAACATCAGCATAGTGGCAGGTCCGAGCCTAGTTGTGCTGCTGACTGACTAAACTTTCTGAACTAGAAAGACACCAAGAAAACTCACTTATTCTGTTGAACGGTATCTTCCGTCAATATCATCCACATCATTCCTGTTGTATTTTATAACGTGTCTAACAGTGTTCATTAAGTTCATTCAGTTGCTCGCGTTGCCTGCAGACCAGGCGATGACACTTTGGATCCTGAAGGTCCCGGAGACGTTATGTCTGGGCTTTCAGTTTCTTCCCCGCGGTCGGTCCGCTTCAACCACTTAAGCATTTTTGTTCTGGCAAGAGTCAGCGCAGCGTGTGCGGTAGCAATTCCATTCCAAGTCCATATAATGCGGACACCGGCCGAAGATTCTAGAACAGAATGCGCTGCTCTGTAGCCTACAGATGCAGGGGCATCGAAAGTGTAGCTACTAGGGTTGGGCGGTATCCAAATTTTGATACCTTTAAACCGTCTCTGTGTTTTCCCGGGGTATACAGTATTACCGAGAAAAAAAAAATATTTTGTTTCGGCCTACTGTGTAACGTGCGCCTATACCGGCGGACCTTGTCCAGACCTGCGCCTATGCCTCAAATGTACTATTTAAAAGCAGCATAGCGAATTGTGTGCATTGTGGTATGGATTAAGCAGCAAAGCGAATTATGTGCATTGATGAATGGATTAAGAGATATTTCAAAGCATCACGCAACTCTTCCTTCATCTTGAAAATAGCATTCAACTGTCGTTTACACGTCTGCGTTGAAACGCCATTTGCAGCACTATTTCACCTGCTCCATCAAAAAAAGTACACGATGAGCAGGATCATACCCTTTCAAGCATGGGAAATAAAAAAAAAAAAGAAAAGAAAAAGAATCAACCAACACCCCGTTTAGACTGCGCGATAAACCATATTCTTCAGCGCAAATGAGGGGAACCTAATTCAAATGCGTGATAGCTGCACAAGGCAAAATCATATGGGCCCACGTCATGCCATGGCGGGGAAATCAATAATCAAATGGCCTTACCTTGCTTAACGTTGTCTTGATCACATAACTCCTTACAATTATCCCACTTAAATCCATACGGTTTAACACACCCAACAAAGATAGCAAGCGCATTGCTAATTCCCACCAGAAACCGAACAGTTTACGCTACGATGTTTTCTTCCGCTTCTTCAGTAGATGACATTTCAAACGTTTATTACCCACATCCCAAATGTCATACGTTATATTATTTTACCTTGTTGTTACTCATGTAACCTACTCAAAACACTCAGATTGGAGGTGTTCCCCTCTCGCGCCGTGACCGTCTTCTTACATACTTTACACACAGCTTCATCTGTGTTTGCTGGCTCTCCCTTTTCGTTTGGTTTGAAACCAAAATACTGCCACACTGCCGATGTTTTTTTTTTTTTTGCCACTAACTCGTTATCTTGACTTGCCATCTTTCAACCGCGGTCTCAGTCTCTTGCGAAGCTTTCTGTCAGACTCCAAATGTCACGCAGGGTTGCCATGGTAACGACATAAACAACCCTGCACGCGATGAGAACTTCTTTAGGAAATTGATAGAATTAGTGAAAATACGATCACACAGTTATTCGGGATGATCTTCAATTTATTATTTTATATTATGACCTCATGTACTCCATATTTATTTAGATATTATATATTTTTTTTTAAATGACGGTAATGAGACCGATACCGTTGGTACTTTTGGATACCTCGGGATACCTTCTTACCGTAATACCGCCCAACCCTAGTAGCTACTATGTATTTTTCGCTGTTAACGTTTTAAAATTAAAATTGACAAATTAGGTGAATGTCTACGTATGTGTTACGGCTTTGTAAATAATATTAATGTAGAACTTTTTTTTTCTAGATCTAGTTTTTTCCATTGTCCCGGGATTGTCCCAGATATGATAATTTTGTGTCCCGATGACATTTTTTATGGTCCCCGGGACATCGGGACACCGTTAGTTTCGAGCGCTGAAAATAAGGGTGTGTAAATATTCCAACGTCACTGAGGTTGGACTGCGGCTCTCTAAAAGGTTTCATCTGTCACATCTTCTGCTTACAGTCAATAAGGAACACTTTAATAAAATGCTTATGAATGTTCCCACATCACTGTCAGAACCTGAACACCATATGGCGAGCCGGTGTCCACGCCGGGACGAGGAAAACTACACTTTCCCCAAACAAAGAGCTCCGTGAATGTGTGTTAAAGTTCTGAACCCAGAGAGAGAGAGGGGGATGAAGAACCCAGAGAGAGAGAGAGAGAGAGAGAGAGAGAGAGAGAGGGGGGATGAACCCAGAGAGAGAGAGAGAGAGAGAGGGGGATGAAGAACCCAGAGAGAGAGAGAGAGAGAGAGAGAGAGAGGGGGGATGAACCCAGAGAGAGAGAGAGAGAGACAGGAGGATGAAGTTTTCAGAGCTTGGCGTACTTGAGGTGCTCCAGACTGAGTCTCTGCATCTTCACCACCTCATTATTGCAGGTTCGGTCATAAAACGGGTTGCTCCTCTCGGAGAAGTAATCCAGAACATTCCCCGAGTTCAGCATCGGCACCCAGCTGCTGTCCACCCACGAGATCCCCAGCAGGTTGTCTGAAATTAACGCAAAAAAACATTTAATTAAAATACAGGAGACAATCAAAACCACAATGATGGTGCACTACTACTACAACAATAATAATAATAACAATAATAATAATAATCTACTTGTAGCAAGTAAGAATTGAAATTAATTAAGCACTCAATGTGATAATCTCATCTCATTATCTGTAGCCGCTTTATCCTGTTCTACAGGGTCGCAGGCGAGCTGGAGCCTATCCCAGCTGACTACGGGTGAAAGGCGGGGTTCACCCTGGACAAGTCGCCAGGTCATCACAGGGCTGACACATAGACACAGACAACCATTCACACTCACATTCACACCTACGCTCAATTTAGAGTCACCAGTTAACCTAACCTGCATGTCTTTGGACTGTGGGGGAAACCGGAGCACCCGGAGGAAACCCACGCGGACACGGGGAGAACATGCAAACTCCACACAGAAAGGCCCTCGCCGGCCACGGGGCTCGAACCCAGGACCTTCTTGCTGTGAGGCGACAGCGCTAACTACTACACGACCGTGCCGCCACAATGTGATAATATTCGGGTAAAATAAACCTCCCTCGCATAAAAACCAAACAAAGCCCAGTGGAACTGAAAGCGGTGAGTTAGCCGCTTAGCACTCCTTCACTTCTCTCTCTCACTGAGAGGAACTCGCACTCATCCGCACACTGCAGAGCTGGAGGAATAATCCCTCTCTCTCCCCCTCACACAGCAGCAGCACTCAATTACATTATCGCTTTAAACTGAGGTAAAAACCCGGCGCGGTTTGAGTTTACCTCGCAGATCCACAGCCGCCATGTTGGTTCGCGGAGCCGCCGGAAGCTGACGCGTTCCAATCCGCGCGCCTGTGTCCTAAGGAGTGCGTTTAGTTCGCGCGCAGTGAAGTGCAGCTATACCGGAAGTAGCCTTGGGACCGTTTGGAACACAGCCCTGCAGCGAGCAGAAGGCGGTCTCGGGCTTTTATTTTGGCAGCGGTTTGCCGGATGTGACGCAGTGAGGTGCTCCTGAGACAGTGGTGAGTGCGGTCAGTGTGGCAGAACAGTCCGCGATGAAGCGCGCGCTCACTAACGCTCCGCTCAGCGCCACTTTATTCACCGGAAATCACAAAGCTGCAGCTTTCAGACCCGCATCAGTCCGCCAGCGGCACCGGGAGTGAGTACACACACACTGCACTACACACACTGCCATACACACACACACACACTCACACACACTGCACTACACACACTGCCATACACACACACACTGCACTACACACACTGCCATACACACACACACACACTGCACTACACACACTGCCATACACACACACACTGCACTACACACACTGCCATACACACACACACTGCACTACACACACTGCCATACACACACACACTGCACTACACACACTGCCATACACACACACACACACACACACACACACACTGCACTACACACACTGCCATACACACACACACTGCACTACACACACTGCCATACACACACACACACTGCACTACACACACTGCCATACACACACACACACACACTGCACTACACACTGCACTACACACTGCCATACACACACACACACACACACTGCACTACACACTGCCATACACACACACTGCACTACACACTGCCATACACACACACACACACTGCACTACACACTGCCATACACACACACACACACTGCACTACACACTGCCATACACACACACTGCACTACACACTGCCATACACACACACACACACACACACACTGCACTACACACTGCACTACACACTGCCATACACACACACACACACTGCACTACACACTGCCATACACACACACTGCACTACACACTGCCATACACACACACACACACACACACACACTGCACTACACACTGCACTACACACTGCCATACACACACACTGCACTACACACTGCCATACACACACACACACACACACACTGCACTACACACTGCACTACACACTGCCATACACACACACACACACACACACACACACTGCACTACACACTGCCATACACACACACTGCACTACACACTGCCATACACACACACTGCACTACACACTGCCATACACACACACTGCACTACACACTGCCATACACACACACTGCACTACACACTGCCATACACACACACTGCACTACACACTGCCATACACACACTGCACTACACACTGCCATACACACACTGCACTACACACTGCCATACACACACTGCACTACACACTGCCATACACACACTGCACTACACACTGCCATACACACACCAGACACTGCACTACACACACTGCTCTCATTTAATGTAGATAAGTGCGAATGTCTTAGAATTTCAAGAAAACGCAAAAGCAGCATTCCGTCTATTGCGGCCAGTCCCTGTACCCTGGGAGGTCACGTCTTGTCAGTTGTGCTTTCCCAGAAGGACCTTGGGGTCACAATCTCGTGCAGGCTTACTTGGAGCTTGCACATTTCCATCATTGTCGCCAAGGCTAATCGCAAGCTTGGTTTTTTTGCATCGTCATTGTAATAGTTTTATAGGAGCTGACCGCAAGAAACTGCCCTACCTGTGTTTTGTGCGCCGTAATCTTGGCTATGCGAGCAAAGTCTGGGTGCCCCAGTCATCTGTTACTGATCTTAAGTAAGCTACAGAATTGACTTTAAAGCATTGCTGCTGGTGTACAAATCTCTAAATGGTACAGGGCCCAATTACCTCTCTGATATGTTGCAGCGGCCTAACCCAATCAGATCTACCAGATCGCAGCAGCAAAATTTACTGGTAAAACCTGTTGTTAAAGCAAAGTGTGGTGAAGCAGCTTTTAGCTACTATGCAGTACAGCTATGGAACCAACTGCCAGAGGACATCAAAAATGCTCCTGCTGTTGGCAGCTTCAAATCTAGACTAAAGACCAAGCTGTTCTCAGATGCTTTCTGCTAACTGATTAATATCATCTTTACATGTTTTAAACTTTACTTAACCTTTACAGTCTCTGCATGTTTTAAACTTTACTTAACTTTTATTCTATTTTATTCTGCTGTTTTTTACTGAACTTTTACTTCATTTTATTATTTTATTTCTACTATTGTTTAATTCTTATATTTTATTTTTCTCTCTTCTTCCCACTTTATTTAATGTAATTTTATTTTCTATTATTTACTGTTTTGCTTTTACGTCTGTAAAGCACATTGAACTGCCACTGTGTATGAAATGCGCTATAGAAATAAACTCACCTTGCCTTAAGTTACTGGAGAGCGTCCAGAGGCGCGCAACCCGCTTCATCCTGGGGTGCCATCCCTACCATCAATTATAACCAACCGCATTATAAAATGCGCTGACTTAAGCTGAATATGCTGCCAATTTCTTACTGGTTAGAATGCAGACATCTTTGTTTTTTCTTTAAATGTCTAAATAATCTAGTGAGCTTTCATAATAATAACCATTTTCTCTTATCTAGCGGCCGAACCAGAAGTGCATCTACAAATTTAAATCTCGAGTCTATGCGTTTTCACACCTCACTGTTTAGAGACTCCTATTTTAACAGAATTGTACCAATCTGGAATAATCTCCCTCTCCCAAGTAGACAGTCGGAAGCTACCTTCTTTTTAAAGACCGTGTTAGAGTTCACTATCTTGAAAAATTAAAATTGTTTTTGACCCCCAGTGTGTACGCTCCTGGAAAACCATATGCCCGTTGGTTTTTTTTTTTCTCTTTGTGTTTTGTAAATGGGGCTCACGTTATGGGACCTCGAGTCCGTTAGTTCACCCCTCATCTACGCGCATATTTAAGTTTTGTTAGTTATTTATTGTATGTCTGTCTTTTGTTTTTATTATTGTACTGTGTAAAGTGAGTAGATGAAATCCCAAAAAAAAAAAAATAAAAATAAATAAATAAATAAATATATATATATATATATATATATATATATATATATATATATATATATATATATATATATAAAACTGCCATACACACACACACTGCAGGGAGAGTGAGTGCACACTACACACTGCGGCTTCAGGGGAACCAAGCTGCTTCTGTCTGGGTTTATTGGTGAACACAAACCTGTTCTGCACAAGCAGAGGGGTCACATGGCCAGGTGTGTACAGGAGCATTGAGCACACAGTGTACTGCTGAGGACAACAAACCTGTTCTTCTACTTGGTGCAAAAGTTTGTACACCCTTCCTTTAGACTGCTGACACCACCAGAGCTTTTCTTTTCTAGAATCAGAATCAGAGGGGTTTTTTTCTGACTCTCTCTCTCTCTCTCTCTCTCACACACACAAGGACTTTGCTTTGGTGTTTGAACAGTTAAGATAAAATAATTTAAAAAATAGACAAAAGTAATTTTAATAGAATAAAAAATCAGAAGAACCTACATGCATGTCTGGGGTGTGTTGAAGTCTGAGCTGGACAGAAACAGCTGGCAGGACGGAGATGAAGAAGAGTCCTGAGCCGAATGTGTCAGGAGAAGAGAATGTGTGTGTGTGTGATGGTGAAATAAAGCTGTACAGTGTGAAGCGGAATGTGCTGTATGGATGAAGATGCATGACCTGACCATTTGGGCATAACGTGTCTTTATGATCACAAAAATGTCCAACAGGTGTTTGTTATTAATAGTGAAACAGTGAAAAGCTGTATGTCTAAATGCAATTTAATATAAATACCTGCAGCTCAGAATATTCATTTGTTTATCTTTGATCTTTTTTCTGTTATTTTTCTTGCTTGTGTGTATGTATTTGTATTCCCATTTTTTGACCGATAATATAAACTTACATCCACAAGATAATGTCTCTCTGTCTATCTGCTCTTTTTCCCAGTGATTTTGTTCCCCCATATTTTTGTCTTTAAATGTTGGATGTGAATATCCGGACACACACACACACACACACACACACACCCCCCCCGCTCGGTCTCTTCTCCCCCCTCAGCTCATTATCTGCAGGTACAGGGTGTGACGCTCTATTTTTCTCACAGGTTTGAACTGGTTTCGTCTTTCAGACTTCAATGCTGTGAAAATGTGCTGCCGGTTTCCATCAACAAACACAAACGGATTATTTACAACATGCCAGAGGGGGATGTAAACTTTTTTGAGCATGTTAGGACAGAGAGCTTCTGGCTGAGACTCTAGCTGCAGCTGTGTTTTAATAAAGGAACTGTAAAATAGAGATAAAGTTTCATTCAAATCAAGGCTTGGGGGGCACAAACCTTTGCACTCAGTTGTGAGAAACTTTTGTATAAATGTGCGTGTAGTTTAGAATAAAGTTCTCATTCCCAGGAAGTATTGTCAGGAATAAAGGTGCTGTACAGGGACAGTTTCAGTGGAATTAACGAGCTTGTGTGTGTGTGTGTGTGTGTGTGTGTGTGTTCTCTCTGATCTGGACTTTGTCTCCGTGGAAACAGATACAGAGCAGAGTTCACTCAAGGCCTCTGCATGCTCTTGCGACAAGGCTTTCGCAGATAGCTTTTTGCAGACAGTTGTAATTTATTGTTGAGCGGGGAGTAATAGGCGTGCGCGATGTTACTCATCGCCACAACGCAAGGGGGCGCGAAGTCGCTAGGAGTAGTTGGTGGGTGTGGTTAGTGGAGTGTTTATCCTCCGGTTACTTATAATGACTAGAACTTTTTTTTTTTTTTATAATGACTAGAACTGGAGTCGTATAGATGTATGTACTTCCTCGATCAACCGCTCTTCGTGCTGCTCCATCTTCGCTCGTGTTTTTAAAAATGCCGGTCGTGAAAACAAACCAAACCGGGAAAGTAGGGAAGCGGAAGTGCGTGTACAGCGGATGTAGAGTGGACCAATCAGAGCCCTCTTGTCTGCGACGCTGTCTGCGAGGCTTCTGCGGTGGTCACAATTTTTGGGAGGTGCGCGCAGAGCGTCTGTGAAGGTGGGGGGGGCTACGCAGACACTGTCTGCGATGCTATCTGCGAGGACTGGGTTGTCAGCATAAATTGGCCTTTACACTGAAGCACTGAATGTCTCTTCCCTCAGTCTCAGCTGTGGTGGCGTCGCAGTGATTCCTGATCGTTTCCCCTCATTGCTGATGTGATGGGAACTGATCTCACACACACACTGACTCTTCACCTGTGTGTGTTTGGTTCGACACCTCAGCTGTAACTACATCACCGTTTTAGCCAAAAATGAATTGTCCGCAGTTTTGCACTTGACCCAGATGGATCAGAATCAGAGCTCCTTTATTGTTGTGATGCTGATGCAAACGCAGCGAGTTAGTAGTGGAAGTGTGAGGCCTCCAGCTCATCACAGTGCACGAAACACGAATGTGGGAATAATTACGCGTTAATGAGTCAGTAGTAAAGTTATAGCAGTAAAGAGACGCCTCGGGACGTAAACTGCCTTCTGTTAAAATTGGCGTTTATCTTTGAACACATTCACACTGTTTCATGATAATATTATATATTGTGTGTGTGTGTGTGTGTGTGTGTTCTGCAGTGTGTGTGACGTGGCGGTGGTGGGTGGTGGAATTGTGGGAGTGGCCACAGCCAGAGAGCTCAGCCTGAGACACCCAAACCTCACATTCACCCTGCTGGAGAAAGAGAAAAAGCTTGGTGAGGCTGAGTGTGAGCGAGTGTGCACGAATGAGCTTGAGCGAGCAGATGTGTGAATGAGCGAGAGAGTGAGAGCAAGCGTGTGAGTGCAAGAGTGCATGCGAGTGAGTGAGTGTGAGCGAGTGTGCACGAATGAGCGCGAGCATATGTGCGAATGACTGAGAGTAAGTGAGTGCATGCGCTAGTGCAAGTAAGCATGCAAGAGCGTGACAGCGAGTGCGCATGTGAGTGAGCATGAGAGTGTGTATGAGTGAGTGAGAGCGTGCACGAGTGTGAGTGCACAAGCAAGCGAGAGTGCATGCGTGAGCAAGAGTGAGAGAGAGGATGTGGGCGAGTGAGAACGAGAGCAAGTGCGAGAGAGTGTGTGAGTGTGCGAGAGCAAGAGTGAGCGAGTGTGTTCGAGTGAGTATATGTGAGTGCGTAAACGAGTGAGTGTGTGTGTGTGAGAGAGAGAGAGAGATAGACAAATCATATTGATGTGAATAAGAATTGTTAGTGTCATAATTTTTTCTCTCTCTCTCTCTGTGTGTCTCTCAGCACAGCACCAGTCGGGGCGTAACAGTGGGGTGATCCACAGTGGTGTGTATTACACTCCGGGCTCTCTGAAGGCTCGGCTGTGTGTGAGTGGAGCAGCTCTGGCCTACGACTACTTCGACAAGAAGAACATCCCATACAAGAAATGTGGCAAAGTGTGTGTGTGTTTCATGTCGGGGCCAGTTTATATTTCTGTGTCAGATCTACACCGTAGGGTACGATGAGGGGTGAATCACGCGACGTTTCTGACTCCATTTTGTCTGCGTTAGTTTCTGTTTGTTGGGGCGTGTTGTAGGGCAGTGGGCGTGTTGTAGGGCAGTGGGTGTGTGCCGTCCTCGACCCCCATTTAGTGGAGTAGTAAGGCGTCTCCTTCCCTCCACGAGCCTGGGGTGGTGCCCTGAGCAAGCACTAGCCCCCCCCCGGTCAGGGTTATGGCTGAAGACTGGACTCTGCAGACTGTGTGGAGGAGATCATCACCTGGTGATTCAACGGGCAGGAAGGCGGAGCCAGCAAAGCGTTTGTGGAGCGCGACCAGGGTACAGTGCACCATGTGGAACACTGCTGGCCATCCACTGGATCCCGATCTCGCTCCAGCTGTCCTGATTCTGTCTCACCCCTGGACCCAGTGAGGGCGGGGCGAGAGAGTGAGACTGACGGCTGCACAACTCTCCCTCACTCTAATCCAAATCACACACGAGTCATGGCTTCATATTCAAATTCATGTCCTGAGGTGATGAGCAGGTGGCGAAGCAGCCGGTGCAGAAACACCGTGAGCTGTAGTCACGAACCTGCACACAGGTGGCCGGGGTATCGGGTCGCTGTCTGCTGGAATGAAGCAGCAGTGGAGTTCAGCAGCCCCCTGGGTATCTGATCAGCCCTGTTTAGGATTCACTCTGCTCACCTCCATAGAGGAAGAGGCTAGAAAAGGTGCCTCAAACACAGCCTGCTTCACCTCACCCTGACCAGCACAGTGCGGCTGGAGGGGCTCCCACTCAGCCCTCGACATGCAACAAAAAGAGAGTGAAGGTGCTCGACCTTGGCACTTGGAATGTGCGCACTCTACTACAGCAGCTACCCACGCGCGCCCGACATGTGGGCATACCCTCAAAGCCCGCGTTGGCCTCATCAGTCACCTCTGGACTCACAACCACCACCCACCAAACTGAAGTCACGGTTATCTTCGACTCTGAAGGACGAACATCAGATACTTTCTGTTTATTATTCCCCGCCCAAACGAAGTTCAGTGAGGGATGTAGAAACGGGTTCTGTCCGTCCGGTTGCGTTTTCGTTTCCAGGCCATATCTTTAAAACTACTGAAGATATCTTCATGAAACGTTTTGTATAAATATCAAGTGACATGTGAACTGGTGCCTTTTGCTATTTTGGATGTTTGAAAAAAAGTATTTTTCAAATTTTTACATAGAAACTAAGTCAAAATCTATTTTTAAGAGCGATGTTGGTTTCCGGAGCATACTGTATATCCAAAACTATTCATCATACGGATTTGAAACTTGGTATACATGCTAAAAAGGTGCTGTAGATGTGCCTTTTCATACTAAAATTTGAGAAATTTATATTTTTCATGTTTCCATGGAAACAATTTCAGACTTGGTCTCTCAGGTTAGTCTTGGGGGTCGGTTTTGTTTCCGGAGCAGAACTTGAAAACTATGAGTGGTTTGGTCTTGAAAGTTGGTAGATGTGTTGATTAAGTCATGTATATGTGTCTTTTGATGCTAAGAGAAATGTAACTTTCTAGCTCACCTGGACCGAAGGTCTGGTGGGTTTATTATGCCATGGGCTGCTGAGGTCAGTGTAAAGAGGTCGGGTTGGTTTCCTGCAGCAGAACTTGAAAAATGTGACAAATAATATCTTGACGGTTGGTCTATAGGGCGGGGGATAGAGATGATTCTGTCTTCTTGTTATGAAACACTTGAGCTCACATGCTGTTCTTATGTGTGTGTGTGTGTGTGTGTGCACGCGTTCAGTTGATTGTAGCAGTGGACAGTGAGGAGGTTCCACGACTGAAAGCTCTGTATGAACGTGGACAGAAGAACAATGTGAAAGACCTCACACTGATCAGCGCCAGAGAGATCAGAGAGAGAGAACCTTACTGCAGGGTAGCGTGCCTGTCTGTCTGTCCACCTGTCTGTCCGCCTGTCTGTCTGTCTGTCTGTCCTTACCCTTCTCTTTCCTGTGCGTGTAGGGGATCATGGCCCTGGACTCACCCCACACAGGGATCGTGGACTGGCGTGTGGCTTGTTTATCGTACGCTGCAGATTTCCAGCAGGCTGGAGGCTCCATCAGAACCACATTCACCGTCTCAGACATCCAACCTGCAGCACAGAGTCCAGCTCAGAGCTCTGAGGGTCTCTCTCTCTCTCTCTCTCTCTCTTACACACATTACGGATATGTTAAAACACAAATACAGTAATAACGTCAGCGTCACTCCTGAAGCATTCTGGGAAAAGCAGTGTTCAGTGTGTTAAAGTCGTGATTTTGTGTTTTGTACGATTTCAGGTCTGAAATATCCGATCATCATCAGGAGCTCGGAGGTGTGTGAGATCCTGACCAGTGATATCCCAGACATCCCAGGGCCAGTCAAGGCGGAGCCTCAGTTCGACTTTATCAGTCAATTATGAAGTGCTTGTGTCCCAGCTGAGGAGACGCTCACACACGGTTTCATAAAGTGCTGGGTTTAATGAATAATTAATCTCCTGTTCACGATCTTGCTGTGTATTGTGTGTAGCCACTGATGGGCAGCTCAGTGAAATGGCTAACTGGCTAACATGGCGTGTTGAAAAGCTGAGCTAATTTTGCTAAACTCCTACAGTGTATAACTTTAACCAGTGGGAATATCATGGAATCAAGTTTGTGATTGGTTGATCAGACTGACTTCAGGCTCCGCCCTTGCTGACCCAGAGACACCTGTCACTCCATAAAATCAGGACATGCACATACGTGTGTGTGTGTGTGTGTGTAGGGAGAGGAGGTGCATTGTCGGTTCGTGTTGACGTGTGCTGGTCTTTACTCTGATCGTCTCTCGGAGATCTCCGGCTGCAGCGCCGAGCCACGCATCGTCCCCTTCAGAGGAGATTACCTCGTGCTCAAACCTGAGAAAAACTACCTCGTCAAGGGCAACATCTACCCTGTGAGTGTCTTTCTCTCTCACACACAGATAAAGGTGTATATTGGAACAAGGTCCTTTGTGAGCACAACTGACACAGACAAGCGCTCCAGTATTTGTCACAGCAGGTGGGTGTGGTTAGAGCGAGTGGGTGTGGTCAGAGTGTCCTATGTTCATATTTGAGCTGTGTTCTCCAAATAAGTGTGTGTGTGTGTGTGTGTGTGTAGGTTCCAGATCCTCGATTCCCATTCCTCGGTGTTCACTTCACCCCCCGAATGGACGGCAGCGTGTGGCTTGGACCAAATGCCGTACTGGCGTTTAAACGTGAGGGATACACACTTACTGACTTCAACACCCACGACTTCACTGACGCACTCGCCTTCAGGTAACACGTACGCGCGCGCACACACACACACACACACACACACACACACACTTCATCTTTCTTTCTTCTTTTTACAGCAGTGAAGCAGTTATGAAAAAGGGGGATTGTAATTGTACTGTATGTTGTACTGTGCGTGTGTGTGTGTGTGTGTGTAGGGGTCTGCAGAAGTTGGTGATGAAGAACTTGAGGTTTGGTGTCGGTGAGATGTACAGAGGGATGTTTATCAGTGCGCAGGTGAAACTCCTGCAGAAGTACATCCCTGATCTTCAACCAAGTGATGTGGTCAGGTACAGAACACACACACACACACACACACACACACACACTGGTGAAATCAAGAGGTGTCCCAAACTACACATTCAAGTACACTGTGTATCCTTGCCTACTTGGGAATTCATTGTGTGTGTGTGTGTGTGTAGGGGTCCTTCAGGAGTGCGTGCTCAGGCTCTGGATCGTGACGGTAACCTGGTGGACGACTTTGTGTTTGATGGCGGTGTGGGAGAGCTCGGTAGCCGAGTGTTACACGTACGAAACGCGCCGTCACCTGCAGCGACCTCCTCCCTCGCCATCGCCATGGCAGTCGCTGATGAACTGGAGGCCCGGTTTGTTCTGTAGACACACCAACAGCTGTGATGTCATTAAAAGGCACCATCAGAGAGGTGTGTGTGTGTGTGTAAAATACTAGTCAAGTGCTTCACCTACTTCAGATCTGATGTCATTGCTCCACCCCCAGTGACATCATAGACATTGTTCTATTGGCTGATCTCACTCTCATGACCCTGCTAAGACCTCGTTACTGATCGGAGTGTCGTTATCACTGCGCTGTGATGGTTCTGTGCACACAGTGGGATTAAACTATTCTCATTTTATAAGTCAGATGAAATGATTTATCAGATGAGCGATCCATCATGTTGTACGTCAGGGATTTTTTTATGTCCTGTGTGTGAGTGAGCTGAGAGTGAACTGGAATGTAGGTGCTGTTTTAATGATGCTGATAACATTTTATAGTTTTGAGAGGTTTGGGGAAATGATTGTACCAACTGTACTGATGAATAAATTAATATTTTTATTCTTTTAGAAAGATCGGTGTTCTGAGTCCGTAGCCTTTTAAAATTAGACCTGTGTGTGAGTGATGAGACACCCTGTAGTGTCCCATCCCGGGTGAAGTGTCCCACCTCATGCCCGGTGTTCCCAGGATCGACTCCAGATCCCTCACCAACCCGACCAGAATAAAGCTCTCCCTGAACCTTCCACTGATGTCCACATGGAGGCACGGTGGAGCTGCTGATGGTTTGATTATTGACCCAGGGGGACACTGCAGTAGCGTCCCGACTGAACCCTGAGGAACTGTATGGTGCGTCAGGTTGTAGTTTTTCATCATAAATCGAAAGGCTGCAGTCCTGTACAGTGAATAACGTTCACGTGAGCAGAGAGTCATGTAATTACTCCATGGGAATAACTGAGGTTTTGACTCCAGGACTTCATGCGCCAACTTGAGAAGTCTGAGTCTCCCAACCCTCTTATGAGGCGAGACCGCAGCTGAACATTAATTGTAAGCAGTAAACCAAATCATCAGGAGTTTAATACGTGTGCACAGTGATCCACATAAACCAGCTGTTCCTACATCTGTTCCAGCACTGAGATGTAGAAGGAAGACCTGATTCAGTATATCCAGTGGAAAGTACAGAAGTGTCTCCAACAAACTGATAAATGTGACCAAGTGGAGGCCTGTGTAGGTGCAATAGGTTTATCAAATCAGTCTCGTGTAAAAAGGGATCAGTCTTGTAAATTCAAGTGTCTAATAGTTTATAGCTAAACTATTAAAATCAAGAATAACTTAGTGATGTTGCTATAGTTTAGTGAGTATTGTAGCTCTAATGTAATGCGTTTACTCTAGATCTATAACATTCATATAACAACCAAATGGGCGAAGGAAATTAGAATACTTGTTTGGCAGAGGCTGGCACTCAGTGAATGTTGTAACAATAAACAGGACACAGTTTATTCCAAAGATACCATTTATTGAAATAGCTGACATGAATTAGCAAACTAATACTGATCAGATATAGCAACAATAGCAGCCAAGGAATAATTCAATATAAATGGTGATACAATGTATACAAATAATCAGTAGTGTATATGATAACTTGGGCACTAATGGTGATCAGAAGTAATAAGCTATATGCCAGTGTTAGTGTAGGGCGAGTGGATGTTAAAATGTGATAGGGAAATCACGTGTCTGTGTGAAGGTGTGTGTATGAGTAGGTCTGTGTGTATGGAATGCGAATAGAATGCGCGAGCCTTGTGCTAGGCCCCGCCTAGAGGGGAATGGTCAACGAGGAGATCGCGAAAAGGTAAGACAAAGGATCTGTAGTTTAAACTAGTCTTGGCTAGGCCTTAAACCCAACTTCTACTCAACCCTGAGCTACTCCTGAAATCCCAATGTGGAGGAGTGGAGTACGACGGAGGGAGTTAAAGAGTGAGAGAGAGAGCGCATGCACGATCTAACTAAATACAGATGGTAAACAAAGTAAATCAAACAACACGCGATCTAAGACCGACTTTTTCATGTGAATCAAAATGCGTACATTTAAATCATAAATGAATTCAAATAAACTACTCTTCACATTAACTAGCCACAACTAAGACAACAATTGCCCAGATGTCAGCTTTACTGGAGATCGCACTTGTTAGCAATTGAAAGTGAGCCTTCTGTTATCTGAAGACAGCACGAAGCGCAGGTCCAGGGAGAAAACAGTTCTGTTCCTTTCACATTTACAGCTCGTCAGCTGAAGATCTTCGGTGTCCCGTCGGTCATCCGATGGTCTGGAAGGAATTTTGTTTATAGTTCGTCGACGTTGTGAAAGGGAAAAGGGATCCAGTTGCCTTTTCTCTTTAAAATACTGCGTGGGCTGCAGTAACTAACCGGTTCAGTTATTATTGCAACTATGCGAAGATCAAATACATTGAAGTTTGGCTAAAGGTCTGGTATCAATAGCTCATTCTTTGTCCTTTGTTCTCCTGTAGCACAGATGCAATGACGTCTCTCTTTTTCACGCGTGGAAACCCACCGCCAGAGAGAAAGCATTTCGATTCTGCCGCGGGTTTAAAGCACAGTCGTGACGTCACTGTATTTAGTATCCGGTATCCTCTCTGTATCCAATACCGTTACAAGGAGTCAGAAGAATGGGTGGAGATAGAACATGGCATCGAGTACAGGGATTGGTGTGTTCAATGCTGTACAGTGAAAGGGGGAAGATTACTATGGCTACGGCATGGCAGCCCCCCTACACCTGTTTCCTCTGGAATGCTCTTCAATTAACAGGTGTGACTCGTCTAAAGGTAATTAGTGGGTGGGTTTCTTGCCTTCTTAATGTGTTTGAGTGCCCATGAGCTGGCCTAGTGGTTAGTGCGTCCACCTCTCGACTGGGCGATCACGAGTTCTATTCACAGTCCAGTCCTTCCAAAGACCATCACAAAAATGGTACCTACTACCACCTGGTGAGGCTGCAATACAGACTTGGGGAGGAAGTCAAACTCTCGCAGTTACCAGAGAACCTGCCTCCCCCTGTAACTCTACCTAGATAACAGATGAGAGGCCAAGGGCTATAAAAACAGAGATCAGTGCCACACTCCTGCACCTCAAGAGCTGGTTAGGACTGCGACAGGAGACGGCCTGGAGGACCAGTCTGGGAAGCAGGAGGGACTTTGATTAATGTGTTTGAGATCAAACAGTAAATAGCCTGATTCTACACCTGTAGTAATCCATATTATGTCACAATCCATTCAACTGAGGAAAGAGAAACGACATCCATCGTTACAAAAATAAAGAAAAAACATTTGAATGAGAAGGTGTGCCCAAACTTTCGATTGGTTCTACAGATGAACACATTTGCCAGGCATGAAAATCTCTCACCTTTCGGCGAAATTTGCCGTTTTGAAGTCAAAAAGGGTGACCTACGCAAATCGTGTAGATCCGAGGAGATTTTTTTTTTTTTGGGGGGGGGGGTGTTGGGGTCGGGAGATTTTTTTTTTTAATTATCATATGATTGACTTAATACGCAAACTGAGCACTTCAGAAAACGGCCCTTTAAATGACACTTGGACGGTCAGTAAATCCTCCTGGCTGCTTCGCTGCCGAGAACCAATCATATGCCAAACTGCGTTCCATTATTCCAATCATGCGCACACTCTTCACGTGTACTTGGAGTGCATGGAGAGAGCCTGTGGTTGAATTGCAAAGCTGCGAGAACGAGAAGCAGGACATATCCACCTGGGGCCATTATTAAAAAATGTTCTGTTTCCGGTCCACCGGCCGGGTGAGTGCCGTTTGTGCGGGTGAAATTTTTTTTTTTAACGCCGGTTTTTCGACATTTTTTTCGGGTTCGTAAATCTAAACTCGAACTTGACATTTACGCATTCCCAGGGCTTTCCACTAAAGCTCATACTGCCTCCGCCGAGTGCGCGCGCACACTACTGCCTCCGCCGAGTGCGCACACACCGCATGTCGGGGCCGCAGATGAGTTACTCTCCCCTGATCAACGAAGTCTGCTGGGAATTTGTGGTTATTATCGGTACAAACAGCACGAATCACAACTTAAATGAGTGCAGTTCAGTTTGACATTATTGTCAGTCCGTTAGATAAACATTTAATTTTATTAAAATTGAAAATTAATATTTAGAGCCTGTGGGCTACAAAAATAGTCATTAAAGTAGCCGGCTGGACTTAATTGTGTAGCCGCAGCCGGCGCTTGTGGAAAGCCCTGTCGAATCAGCTCTGCGCATGCGCCGTGCGGCACAAAAAAAATGGCAGCCACCATGAAGGAAGGAGATCCGGAGTTTTCAAACATTTGCTTAAGTGTGAAATCGCAAAATGGTATTCTAGCGAACAACAAAATAGTAAAGATTCAGAAAAACAAATCATTCAGTGATCATTTTAATAGTGTAATTTCATCCGAACTAGGCCTAACGCTCGATTTAGAACTACAAAAAGTCCGTGTGTCGGACATTTTAAGTACCTTTGTAAAAGTTTTGCAAATGTTGCAGTCAGCATTTAAAATGCTAACTTAAAGTTTTTGTACAAGTTTCAGTTGATTAAACTGTCATTTTATTAAATTTCTGCTTTTGTAATAAAAAAGTACTGAAAGAAAAAGCAAACGCAGCATTGCGATTTCTTATCCATCCATATATAATAAAAAATAATTTAAAATAAAAATCCCTCCCTCCTGACTGAAAATTTTTTTGCTCACCCGGTGGACAGGAAACGGATTTTTTTTAAGGATGGCCTGGGACAAGGCAGACCAGAGCGTAACTTACACATTTACCTGCATTTACCAGCGGATTGAATTTGGTGAGTAATGGTTTCAATCGTTTTCATATTTTGTGCGGTATAACAAAGTTACTGCCGTTCGCTACAGCTTGCGTTGAACACTGCTAGAGCTAGCCGAAGCTCTGGTGAAAATAATAGCTCCCGTTTGCCAGATATTAAGTTAGCGTAAAGCTTGTGTAGTTAACGGTAACATAAAAGAAGAAACACAAACTTCTTTCTATTATCTCTGTAATTGGTATTTCAGGGACGTGTGAGGTTAATATTCACGTGAGGGGCTGAAAAGGCTGAAGGTGAAGTGGTAAACTCTAAAACTTGTTAGCCTATGCTTTGGCCCATGCTTGAAGCCTTTTGTGACAAAATAAAAACTTGTGAACCCTGGTCTTTTTTACACTCCACTGTTTTACACTGTTATTTATTGATTCATTAAAACGTAATGGTTTTGAGCCATCTAAAATAGCGAAAGCGGGCGTCTCGCATTTACTGCCCGGGCTCCATCCATTGACAAGACGGGGCGTCAATTTTTTTCAGCGCGAAATTAGAGAGAAGACAACAGGGAAGAGTGTGTCATGAAAGGCTTGCCGTGTCTTTAGACCAAAAGCCACTGAAGCTGTTGTGTAAATCTTTATGTTGATATTATTTTTAGTCGCTGCTGTAGCTTTTGTCACCATTCTAAGTCAGCTAGCCTACTGCTGGCCATTAAAGCTTTAGGAGTTTCTGGTGTGAACACACAGACCATGAGCCAGGGCCTCAAAATATGGAAACAGTTACCGAAAAAGTGGAAAAGGCTACCATACCTTTTCTGAAAGCTTGGATTCTCAGCTTTTCAGTGATGTATGATGGCCATCTGACAAGAGTAGCTGTTTTGAGTTATCACACATAATGTAAACTAAGGTTGAGAAAATATTGCGTATAAATCAAGCAGAACACTGTATTCATTTTGTAATGTAAATTCCATGAAAGTTGGGACCTGATATAAATTGTATGTGGTGGACATGTATTAAGGACCCTTTGAAATATCTCAAAATGCTGAATAACAACTTTTTCTAAAAATGTTTTACCTCAGACTTTCAACTCGACATGTCAACAAATTAGAATCGTACACTACTGTTTTGTCTTTGAAAAAACGCCATGTCTGTTATCAGACTGAAAATCCCCCTCCAAATCAGATAATATGGGTAAATGGTACATTTTCTGAATCCTCAGGGTCATGCCAGTATTTCAGTGTTTGGATTTTGTTTTTCTGGTGCTCCCTGATGCCACAGAATTAAAAGACAAAGGATGACTTAGGCGGAAATGGAAGGAAAATGTGTGTGATTAAAAGTTTGAAGAGCTCCAGGGTTGGCTGTACTCGTCTAAAATGCTCACAAAAGGATTTAAATGAAAGCTCAGTCTCCCCTTTAAAATGATGCCAAACATCTCTCATCTCTCATTATCTCTAGCCGCTTTATCCTTCTACAGGGTCGCAGGCGAGCTGGATCCTATCCCAGCTGACTACGGGCGAAAGGCGGGGTTCACCCTGGACAAGTCGCCAGGTCATCACAGGGCTGACACATAGACACAGACAACCATTCACACTCACATTCACACCTACAGTCAATTTAGAGCCACCAGTTAACCTAACCTGCATGTCTTTGGACTGTGGGGGAAACCGGAGCACCCGGAGGAAACCCACGCGGACACGGGGAGAACATGCAAACTCCACACAGAAAGGCCCTCGCCGGCCCCGGGGCTCGAACCCAGGACCTTCTTGCTGTGAGGCGACAGCGCTAACCACTACACCACCGTGCCGCCCGATGCCAAACATAACAAAATAAAATATTCCAATATGTCCAATATAGATTTCGGCAATATCAGTGTTCTGCTTGATTTATACACAATATTTTCTCAACCTTAGTTTACATTATGTGTGATAACTCAAAACAACTACTCCTGTCAGATGGCCATCATACATCATTGAAAAGCTGAGACTCCAAGCTTTCAGAAAAGGTATGGTAGCCTTTGCCACTTTTTCCGTAACGACCAACCCCTCTAGGTCACGGACTAACAGTAGAGAGTGGTTTACAGTTGATACTGATGTACCACTTGCACTAATACAAACATTATCCTTAGAATGAGTGTGTTAGGGGAAAAGGACGCTGCAGCTGTTAAGCTGGATGCAGGCATTAAATGCAGCTGGAAGTGGGCCTGGCTTAAGCTGGAGGGCAAGGTATCTGTGAAGGGACAAGAGGTGTCCTTTCATGTTGGGGATTTCTTTAAGAAAATTGACAGAGAGGGATTGGCCAGGTGTGTCCTCTGCCACAAGGACATAAATTATGCAAACAAGGGCAGCCATGCTTTGATTGCTCACGTCCAAACTGCGATACATCAGTGTACCGGAAGTATTTCCTCCGCACCACCAACGCCCGTCGCCCGACAATACCCCACCCCCGCGCGTGCGCACCCTTCTCACCTTTTCAACCCCTGACCCATTTTCATGCCTGATTTGCATTTACATTCTTCCTAATTTACAAGTAAAAACATGGGTGGAATCTTTTTCCATCCGTCCATCAGCATTTATGTCTCAAATAAAGTTAACATGTCACGCAATGTAAAGAATTGTGTATAATAGTTATCCCTGTGAAGAACACAGGCCAGGTCTGACAGCAGGAATGGTTGCTGGTGGAACAGACATCTGATCCAGTTTCTGTTTGGGAACCCGAGCTCAGTGGTCTCATGGTGAATGTTTGTCTTCGCAACCCTCATTTCCCCTGAAAAGGAGGCGTGGCCCATTTGTCTTCTTTTCTCTCCACACTGAAGACCCATCCACAGACTGTTCAGACATGAACACTTGAGCAGGTGTTTCAGCTGGTGATCTCTGTAAAACTCCCACAGGACTCCACAGTGGAACCGTCTGAAGAGTTTGGACTGTGTGAGAGAAGGTTCCCACATGGACGCCACAGCGACCTTTTCTCTTTCATTTCTCTCTAGTTTCCAGTTACAGTAAGTAATTCTTTCTCATTTTACAGAATTCATCTGCAGTGAAAACGATGGAGCCGAATGAAGGTCAAATAAAGTAAAATGAGCGTTACAGAAAAAACAAGCTGTAATCCAGCTCTGAACACATCGCTAACCCAACTGGTTCTCAAGCAAAGACCAAGACATGAAGACGTGTCATAACTTCTGTTCATTTATAGTGACGGTTAATGTTGTGGGACGTCAGTGAAATAAGTTCGTTCCTGTTCTCACTTGCGTTATGGTGAAAACTGTGACTGACACTGATTGCTCGTTCCATAAATGTGACTCTTTAATAATGAAAGGTTTTAGGTGACGTGGCGCATCCCTCCTACGAGTTCCTGTGAAAGAGCTCTTACTGTAGTAATGATGTATAATCATCACTTTATTCACTGGTTATTAGTCTTCTGCCACCCTGCAGTGCAACATGGTGAAAAAGTACCTTCGCCACGTTCACACTTCTAAAGTGTAGCTTTAAACACGTAGCATCTGTATAACAGCTGGTTACTCCGCAGCACGGCCTGGAATTATCAGCCTCCTGGCCGAGTCAGTAGAACAGAACCGGTGCTGAGTGCGGACCCAGTGTGAAAACCACCTGAGTAAAATGGAAAGCAGTGTGTTTGGATGCGCCAAGTCACTTATCTGGATATTGATGATATCTGAACGCTAATCTGACGCTGTAAGACTCTCAGTGTGTCTCTGTGATCCGTTTCTCCATCGGTGTGTTAATACTGTCTCAGTCTGACTGATGTAAAGCCTGCTCTCTGTCTGTGGGTGTCGGTGTGTGATGGTGGTGGTTATTTGATGTGTTTTGGTCTGAACACTGACTCTGGTTTGACCTTCTCTTCTGAAGAGCCAAATATCAGGCAGTGAAGAGTTTGTTACAAACAGCACAACGAAGAAAGGCCAGTAAAGATCCTCCTGCCCTGATGCTCAAGAAGTCCCTGTTACAAATGAGACGTCTGAAGTCAACGTCCATCGCAGGCAGAGATGAAGATCCTGCTGGACCTCGAGCCCCAGAACACCACACAACCCACGAGTCCAGAAGCAGAAGAGGGTCTCTGGATATTCCTCCGATGGTTTCCTCATGACCTGTTGCACATTCCTGTCTATTAATTCCAATGTGGAAGAGAAATAATCTGACCTTTCAAAGACATTTCTTTATTTATTACTGCTGCAAAACATGTTCAAGAACATGAAGTACATTTTTGTAAATTGTTCTTTCGTTTTGTTAAAATAAATGATCAGTGTATAATATCCTCAGAAATTCATTACATTTACTATAATGTATTGATGCAGTCACTTCTTAAGGAATATGTTATGTACATTTCAAGAGTAAATTTAAATGTATTTATTTCTGCTGTACTTTAACAGGTGTAGATTTGGACCAAAGTGAATATTTTCTGTATAATAATACGTTACAAAGGATCTAATTTGTCTGAGTGTGGAGTAAACACAGGAACATTTGGACAGTGTTTTAATTTCTGAGCTTTCTTATCTTTAATCCTCAACATATTCCTGAAATCCTCAAAGTATTGGCTTCCTACAGTTGAAGCCAAAAGTTTACATGCATCAAGGTTAAAGGTTTAAGGTTTTCATACATAAAGGTTTCTCTTTAAGATTTTCACACCTCAACACATTTCTTTCCATCAGTCAGTGAGGGAGTTTACTCTGTTCCCATATGAGGCCGTTTTAAAACAATCAGTTAGAGACACATTCATTTCTGCTTTATTCAGTATATCAGAATTACAGTGGGTCAAAAATTTACATTCACCAAGTCGACGGTCTCTTTAAAGAATCTGAAAAACGTTTTTCTGGAAAAGAGAGCGGTGCACTTCAGAAAACAGACAGTATCCTGAGGAAAGAGGATGATCCAGAAATACTGAAGCAAAACCTCAAGACATCAGGCGGAGTGTTCAAAAATGTAGTCACAGCAGGGTCTTCAGGCAGGACAGTGGTCCTCAATAAACCTCCAAAGCTGGAACCAGATTGTTTAAAGACATGAAAGTGAAAGTATTGCAGTGACCATCACGAAGCCCTGAGCTGAGAAGGCGTGTCTGAGTGAGGAGAAAAGGGAAACAACTCCAGGGAAGTTTTGAGAGAAGCTTGTGGAACACACTCAGAAAATAAAGTACGTTATTGTACCTTTAGGGGCACAATGGCTTGAAATAATTTTGTAGTTTTATCCAAGGTTTATTTTTGTCTCAGTGTGAAGGACATGAAGTGACCAAGCCAAAGTCCAGCCTGAAACCCCACAGAACATCTGTGGAGAGAACTGAAGAAGGCCATTCACAGACACTCCACATCCAATCTGACTGATCTTAAGAGGATCTAATGAGGAAGAATGAGAGAAACTGCCCAAATCCAGGTGTGTAAAGCTGCTAAAGACTTCCCAAGCACAACATTCCAAATGCCAGGACATGCCTTTAGTTCCACTTTACTGTCCACACCAAAAACCTTTGAACTCAGTGAGGACTTGACATTAGAACATGTTGAAGGACACAGACATGCACAGAACACAGCTGACTGTTTCCAGAACTGAAGATTTATTCACCACATACACGACAGCATTAAGACAGTTTTACACATCATCCATGAGAATTGTATGTTCTCTTTTTAAAAAGGGGGACTGGAGAGTGTGTTCCAACTATAGGGGGATCACACTTCTCAGCCTCCCTGGGAAAGCCTACGCTGGGGTGCTGGAGAGGAGAGTCTGGTCGATAGTTGAACCTCGGATTCAGGAGGAACAATGTGGTTTTCATCCTGGTTGTGGAACACTGGACCAGCTCTTTACCCTTGCAAGGGTACTGGAGGGTGCATGGGAGTTTGCCCAATCGGTCTACATGTGTTTTGTGGACCTGAAGAAGGCTTACGACTGTGTCCCTCATGGTGCCCTGTGGGGGGTGCTTCGGGAGTATGGGGTTCAGGGCCCACTACTGCAGGCCATTCGGTCCCTGTATGACCGGAGCAGGAGTTTGGTTCGCATTGCCGGCAGTAAGTCGGACTCGTTCCCGGTGCATGTTGGACTCCGCCAGGGCTGTCCTTTGTCACCGGTTCTGTTCATAACTTTTATGGACAGAATTTCTAGGTGCAGCCAAGGGACGGAGGGTGTCTGGTTTGGTGACATCAGGATCACGCCTCTGCTTTTTGCGGATGATGTGGTCCTGTTGGCTTCATCAATCTGTGACTTACAGCATGCGCTGGGACAGTTTGCAGCCGAGTGTGAAGCGGCTGGGATGAGGATCAGCACCTCCAAGTCCGTGGCCATGGCGCTCAGCTGGAAACAGATGGAGTGCCTACTCCAGGTCAGGGGAGAGTTGCTACCTAAAGTGGAGTTTAAGTATCTCGGGGTTTTGTTCACGAGTGAGGGTAAGGGGGAGTGGGAGTTGGACAGAAGGATCGGGGCAGTGTCAGCAGTGATGCGGACAATAAACCGGTCTGTTGTGGTAAAGAGAGAGCTGAACCAAAAGGCCTACTGGTCCATCTACGTTCCCACTCTCACCTATGGTCACGAGCTATGGGTAGAGATTACATCTCTCGGCTGGCCAGGGAACGCCTCAGTATTCCCCTGGAAGAGCTGGTGGAGGTGGCCGGGGAGAGGGACGTCTGGGCTGCTCTGCTTAGGCTGCTACTCCCGCGACCCGGATCCAGATAAGCAGTAGAAGATGGATGGATGGACAGACATGAGAATTGTGTCTCCAGGCTGTGATGTGTTCATAACTAAATTAAAATTTTGGAAAAAGAACTGCATGGTGTTTATTACAGGTAAAATATTTTGTATAATGTCACTCTGTAAATATAATACAGGGTTTGGGAGTGTACACTTCTGACTTTGGACCTGAATAGGGTTTTTTTTTTTTTTGGCAAAAAGTTAAATTAATAATCCAAGTAAAGTCAGACCTACAGAACCTGTCGAAAGTTTGGACACCTTCTAATTCAATGTTGTTTATTTATTTATTTTATTAATTAAAAGGCACTTCATGTTATATGAACATGTTATACATGTCTGTGAGCAGTCGGTTGTTGGACACTCAGCATGACATGAGACCACTGAGCTCAGGTTCCCAAACAGAAACTGGATCGGATGTCTGTTCCACCAGCAGCCATTCCTGCTGTCAGACCTGGCCTGTGTTCTTCACAGGGATAATAATTATACACAATTCTTTATATTGTGTGACATGTTTTTAACTTTGTTTGAGACATGAATGCTGAACGGATGGAAAAAGATTCCACCCATGTTTTTACTTGTAATTTAGTGAGAAACAGAATGTAAATGTGTTCATCTACAGAACCAGTGAACAGTGTGGACACGCCTTCTCCTTCAATGTTTCCTTCATTTTTTTAAATTAAAGGTCACTTCATGTCTGAAAGTAATGATGGATATCGTTTCTCTTGACTTAGTTGTTCGGTTCTTGACATAATATGGTTCACTACAGTTGTGGAATCGGGCTATTTACTGTATTTGTTGTTATTATTTACTATTTACTGTTTCATCTCAAACACATTAAGAAAGTATGAAACTTGTCCACTAATTAACTTTTTTTTAATTAACGAGACACAGCTGTTAATTGAAAAGTATTCCAGGTGACTCCCTCATGAAGCTGGTTAAGAGAATGACAATAGTGTGTAAAGCGTCATCAAGGGAAACACTGGATACACTCATCTCATCATCTCTAGCCGCTTTATCCTTCTACAGGGTCGCAGGCGAGCTGGATCCTATCCCAGCTGACTACGGGCGAAAGGCGGGGTTCACCCTGGACAAGTCGCCAGGTCATCACAGGGCTGACACATAGACACAGACAACCATTCACACTCACATTCACACCTACGCTCAATTTAGAGTCACCAGTTAACCTAACCTGCATGTCTTTGGACTGTGGGGGAAACCGGAGCACCCGGAGGAAACCCACACGGACACGGGGAGAACATGCAAACTCCACACAGAAGGGCCCTCGCCAGTCCCGGGGCTCGAACCCAGGACCTTCTTGCTGTGAGGCGACAGCGCTAACCACTACACCACCGTGCCGCCCCACACTGGATACACTGAAGAATCTAAAATATCAAACATTGTTTTTTTAATCACTTTTTTGTTTACCGCATAATTCCATATACGTTCCAGATGTTATTTCATAGTTTGATGTTTTTAGTTTTGTTCCACAATGTAGAGAATCGTCAGAATCCAGAAACACCACTGAATGAGTCAAGTAGGAGTGTACAAACTTTTGATTGGAACTGTATATCAAAATGTAACACCCGTCCCATGTAGCTAATTGGATACATCTAGTGTTGTAGTACTATGGGCGGGGTCCTGGGTACATATATCTGTGGTTTAACGTAAAAGGAACAAATGAAAGGAAATGAAATGAACTTACCAGTTTTTTAAATGGTTAACTTGATAATGAAATAATTAATTATTTGGCGGTGCCTCCACTTAGCAGAAAAATTACAATAAGTTTCCACCTATTTTGAATCCCACTAAGAATTATGTTAACTTATTACCCTTTTTACTCAACCACCCCTTCTAATATACACGACACACACACCTTAAATCCAAATTGTGAATTTAGTTAACACAAAAGGTAAATAATAATAACAACAATTAAAGATAGTACAGAAATGAATAGCCCTGAATGAATTTACCTTTAGAATTTCTCAGACATTAGTATTCTTGGTAATTTACCACTTTTTTCACCTTTAGTCTTACCTAACAGGCCCACACGCACACACACACTGCAACAAAATAAAATAATGTCTCTCTTTTGAAAAAAAAAACCTACAACTCGTTGCAGGCCTGAGTCGTTGCTTGGGAGCGTGGAGACCTAAAACAAAATGGCCACTTCACTTGTACAACGCAAGCAAAAGAAAAATAGCAGTGCACTGATCAATAGTTACTCAAGTCTTGGAGAGGATAAAGGGCAAAAGAGCGCTGAAACTGGCTAGAAGATGAGCGAGGGGATAACGATGATACCGGGGGTACTGGCAACCCAGTTCACTACGGCAAACTTGGCGCGAAGCACATCTACCCATCCAAAAGAGCCCAAGGATGACTTCCTGGTCCACAGTCTGATAGATGTACAACAGCATTTCTTTAAGTCACTTAGACCTAACACAAACTATTAACTCATCATATCATGCCGGGCTTTACACAAGTCATCATGCTAACACACATTAACCACAACAGGAAACAGTATTTGCTACCAAGTGAATAACGTGTTAATAGGCTAGCGTGCTAATGCGCTAACGGCAATTAGCATTATCTCTAACAACATGGATCAAAATGAAACATTACACAATATACACAAAGGTTAGTTTTACCTTCGGCAAGAGATATGATGTCTGATACAGCTTGATGAGACTCTGCATCCATCCACATATAAACACCACACACTGCCACCACGTTTCCACTGTCTTCCACAGCTTGTCTATTGAGGTATTTCACCTGACGTCACAGGGTCACGTGACGCCCCGGTGTCCACCATTTTGGACGGCAAGCTAGCTAATGTCAACAACAGTAGCTAGTATGTTACTGTAGCAATATTTACGTTCAGTCATTTGGATGACTGTTAAAACCTTTCAGTCTCAAGTTTTTCCTTTACTGGATTTACTAGTTTATTGAGCTAGCGCGCGATGGCTCCCGGCTTGGCCGGCTAGCGCGCGATGGCTCTTGGCTTGGCTGGAGAGCGCGCGATGGCTCCCGGCTTGGCCGGCGAGCGCGCGATGGCTCCCGGCTTGGCCGGCGAGCGCGCGATGGCTCTCGGCTTGGCCGGCGAGCGCGCGATGGCTCTCGGCTTGGCCGGCAAGCGCGCGATGGCTCCCGGCTTGGCCGGCGAGTGCGCGATGGCTCCCGGCTTGGCCGGCGAGCGCGGGATGGCTCCCGGCTTGGCCGGCTAGCGCGCGATGGCTCCCGGCTTGGCCGGCTAGCGTGCGATGGCTCCCGGCTTGGCCGGCTAGCGCGCGATGGCTCCCGGCTTGGCCGGCTAGCGCGCGATGGCACCCAGCTTGGCCGGCGAGCGCGCGATGGCTCCCGGCTTGGCTGGCGAGCGCGCGATGGCTCCCGGCTTGCCCGAGCGCGCTAGCTCAGTAAACTAGTAAATCCAGTAAAGGAAAAACTTGAGACTGAAAGGTTTTAACAGTCATCCAAATGACTGAACGTAAATATTGCTACAGTAACATACTAGCTACGATGCTGTTGACATTAGCTAGTGCTAACAGCTAGTTGCTAATACACTGCTACAACTACACCGACCCTAATAATACAGTTCTTAGTCATTGCCTGGTAACAGCAAATTTATAACGGGCCATGTCTCAACAGACTAAGAAGTTATTTCAATGACATTTAATAACATTTTGTTTATCCTGAGGACCGAAAGTAAATGAAAATGTGAACAAACCTTAGCTGTAATCAGATGGCGACCACTGGCTCCAGGGATGACCCGCTGATGTAGGCATGTTACCCAGCCTGACACAAAATATTTGTAGGCATCCAAACTCTTATACGCTTTCAGATCAATACCTGTGTATGGCGATGGGTTTTTAACGACATGGGTATACAGATCATGTGGGCCGAAGTCAGGTAAAGACGAGGGCTTCGTGTACTTCCGTACGTCAGTGAACAATCCTGGTGGAAGCAGGTAAACGTCGTTCTCTAAGCCTGCTAACCTCAATTTTTGCAAATACCTCTCCCTCTGCTCGCCCTGTAAATGCCCTACGTTGCTGGATAGTGAAGGTGTTTTCTGCATCTCGCTCCTTTTTCTTTTATGTTTTTCATTTGTCGCCTTCCTCGCATTCAAACTGATTCGAGCCGTGCCGTCCAAAATGACAGTGTCACATGACTTGGTCACGTGAGTGAAATACCTCAATTTACCTCTGACTGAGCCCTGTTATTCACAGTACGGGGTTTCCTCTATATCCCGCCTCTCTGCACCTCTTACTGGCCAATTAACGAATAAACAACCAGTGTGATTGAATAAACCCAAGATTGTCAGTCTTATTCCCTGCAAGGCTAGGTTGTACCTAACACGCTTTCTATGTGCATATCAAACAAACTTTCTCCAATAACCTGAATTACATCAAACAATATAACAAAGATGAATCAATCTGCCTATAAGGATTTTAATTATTTAACTGCTTTACTGAACTTGTTTTTTTTTTTTTTTAGAGTGACTTTTTAAACATTAAAGCTTATTTAATTATTTACACATTTCTTTGTCTCTGTCTTAACTGAAATCTTTTAAGACCGGGCTACAAAAATAACATCCATATCAAGGTCAAGGTGTTTTTATCATTTCAGCCATATACAGTTGGTACAGTACACAGTTAAAATGAAACTACGTTTCTCCAGGACCATGGTGCTACATTAAACATCACAGGACTACAATCTACACATAACAACACAAAGTGCAAGAGTGCAACACTGCAGACAATAAACTAAAAACATGCTGGGGCGCTACGTAATCACATATATCGGCGATATTCTGATCCCTGGATGAAACCAGTCATCATGAGCCTGTCAAGTCAGTTCTCAGCAAGCTCCTGGAAAATCAGCTATATGTCAAGGCAGAGAGATGTGAGTTCCATGTCTCTAAGATTTCGTTCCTGGGATGTGTTATTAGTGCTAACGGGGTCAGCATGGACTCAAACAAGATCTCTGCTGTCACTTCTTGGCCCATGCCCACATCCGTTAAGGAGCTCCAATGCTTCCTGGGGTTCACCAACTTCTACTGCCGGTTCATCACAGGATTTAGCACCATTGTGGCACCCCTCACAGCACTGCTCAAAAACAGCCCAAAGCATCTACAGTGGAACCAGGGAGCAGAGGAAGCCTTTGCTCGGCTCAAATCAACCTTCACCACAGCACCCGTATTTAAGCACCCAGACCCTTTGAAACCTTTCTCTGTTGAGGTAGACTCTTCTGAGACTAGAGTCAGCAGAGTACTGTCTCAGCGCCATGGAAACAGACCCAAGCTGCATCCAGTAGCTTTGTTTCCCAGAAAGTTGACACCCACTGAACAGAACTATGACATTAGGAATAGAGAACTGCTAGCCATCAAGTTAGCCTTGGAGGAATGGAGACATTGGCTGGAGGGAGCCACACATCCATTTGTCATCTTCACTGACCAGAAGAACCTGGAATACTTCAAGTCCACAAAATGTTTGAACCCACGACAGGCACGATGGGCTCTGTTCTTTACAATATTCAACTTTACCATTGCATACTGTCCAGGGTCCCGAAACATCAAAGCAGACGCTCTGTCCCAACTCCATGTTTCCACCAACCAGCCCAGAAGCCACACCCATCCTGCCACCCAAGTGCTTTGTGAACACTCTCTCATGAGACATTGATAAGGAACTGGCTCAGAACCAACCCTGTAACCCACCTGAAGCATGCCTACAAGGTCTCACATTCATCCCACCCCAGTACAGAGGTCACCTGATCACCTGGGCACACTCATCTCCAGCCACAGGACACCCGAACAGCATGTGTGGGAGGTATAAATAGGGGTCTGTTTAATTTTCAAGCATTCCAGTTAAGTTCAAGTTCAAATTATTTTCTGGTGTTTCATGTGTT
This sequence comes from Neoarius graeffei, assembly GCF_027579695.1. Classification (NCBI taxonomy): domain Eukaryota; kingdom Metazoa; phylum Chordata; class Actinopteri; order Siluriformes; family Ariidae; genus Neoarius; species Neoarius graeffei. The sequence goes on along the minus strand of NC_083575.1, from coordinate 2,317,249 downwards.
TACTAGTAGCCCTGTGTGCCTGTAAATGTGGTGTAGAGTGTAGTTTCTCATGTTAGCCAGCAGGTGGTAGTAATGTCACTGTTTCTGATTGTTGCTCAGACTGTAGCGTGGTGATTATTATTTTTTTTAAAGAAACATTTATTTGTCTCATGCACAGTCAAGCACAGTGAGATTCATCCTCTGCATTTAACCCATCTGAAGCAGTGAACACACACACACACACCCAGAGCAGTGGGCAGCTACACTACAGCGCCCGGGGAACAGTGAGGGGTTAGGGGCCTTGCTCAAGGGCACTTCAGCCCAAGGCTGCCCCACGTTAACCTAACCTGCATGTCTTTGGACTGTGGGGGAAGCCAGAGCACCCGGAGGAAACTCACACAGACACGGGGAGAACATGCAAACTCCACACAGAAAGACCCTCGCCGGCCACTGGGCTCGAACCCAGAACCTTCTTGCTGTGAAGCGACAGTGCTAACCACTACACCACCATTTCCTGTTAGTAATTGCAAGCTCCCACCTCTGTGAATACACAGTAAAGAGCAACACCAGTAAACTTGTTTAATACCATATTTTCCAGGTGAGCTACTCAAATTAATACTGTAGGGTTAAATCTGTTCCTATCCTCCTGTTCTGCCTGAGCTCAAGCTAAAGTACACCGAGCTCCACCCATTGGGAAACTCATACCATTACCCACACCCCAGAGACCTTGGTCACACATTGCTCTTGACTTCATCACAGATCTAACCAAATCTCAGGGAAACACGGTCATCATGGTAATAGTAGACAGATTCTCGAAAGCACTGAACCTCATTCCCTTGCCTGGTCTCTGCACAGCCCTGGAAACAGCGGTGCTCATATTTAGCCATGTCTTCAGGTACTACAGGATTCCCGAGGATATTGTGAGCGACCAGGGACCCAAAATTTCATCATGATTAGCTTGATGAACAAGCTTGGAGTATTGGTTTGTCTGACCTTGGGACACCACCTGCAGTCTAAGGGACAAGTCAAACATGCGAATCAGGAGATCGGATGCTTTTTGAGGGTGTTCTGCCTAGAAAACACCAAGGACTGGGCCCAGTTCCTCCCATGGGCAGAATATGGGCAGAACTCCCTTGCACACTCAGCCACTCAGCTCACGCCATTCCAATGTGTCATAACATACCAACCACCACTGTTCCTGTGGGATTACTCACCTACTCACGTCCTGGCAGTCGACGCTTGGTTCAAGAGGAGTGAGCAAGTTTGAGAGAGCATTCACCAATGTCTGGAACACATGGCTAGCAAATACAAAGAGTATGCTGAGAAGCACAGAGGTGAAAATCCTGTAGATGCACCATGGGACAGAGTGTCGGTATCGATGAGGGATCTGCAGAAAACTCAGTGCCAGGTACATCGGTCCTTTCAGAATCCTTCACCAGGTCAACAAAGTCTTGTACAGACTAGAGCTACCTCCACACTGCCGTCTTTCACGCATGTTTCATGTCTCAAACTTGCCATCCCGGGACCATTGGCCGAAAACACACCAGCCCAGGAACACCCAGCACCAGTTGAATTAAATGTATTTACTGACTTTGAGACTGCGGTTTACTTCTGACATTCTGATCGTACATCGACCGACCTTTGGCACGAACCTGACCTTGATTCTCATCTCACGACTTGGCTTCTTTCACCAGTTTGCGACGCACCCGCTCTCCCCTGCAATTCCATCCATAAGTGCCTGCGTGCTGACAGTTTAACTTGAATAATTAATCAACATGATTGCATATGAGATTTCATATCAGTGAATGAAAATGTAATGATATTGTTTGATTCATATTTTCCTCATGATACAGTTCATTCATTGAACTTATTCAATTTTAGTATCTGGTTTTGAATAGATAGCTTTCCTTTGTTTATCTATTCCCCCCCTTCTCTTTTTGTCATCTAGTGTTGATATTGTGCCATGCAGGGATGTAGTGGTGCGTAAACGCACGTAAATGCCATTTACGCACCTCCCAAATTTCAGAAATAGCATTTACGAACCTCTACATATAGTTTATGTACCTCCTCCAAGCAGAGTTTATGCACATCTAAATATACTTTACGCACCTATACGCCTCCTATTCTATGTAGATACAGTTACGGAGGCTTCCAATTAATTTCTGCACGACTGATCGCCCTCTTGCGGCATCCAGCAGGAAGCAGCAGGCTGCGAGATCGATTACTGTCACTGTTTACGAGTGTGGAGAGATGATATAGCTAAATGGATATCAGGAGATTTTTGAAGCGTCGGAGCGGTACCCCTCCTGCCAATGCCAGCAAAACGTCTCGTCAAAGTGAGTCCAAAAGGAATGCTAAACTTCACGTTTTTTTAGGTCAATTCCCAGACGTTTTGGTTTGATGGATCATGACTAAAACCCGTTGTCAGCATGGGCTAAATGACGTTTCTGGTAGACACATGAAGTTGTTAGTCACTCACGTAACTTTTGACATTTAATATTACAAACCAAATTCAGTATGTAGCCTATTGTAAGATAAATAGTGGGTGATGCTAAAGCTTTAGAGAGTTTACTCTGACAGCCTACCATTTGAAGTGGGCAAGGTGTAAGTCATCCCTCCCCCTTGCCCTCCTCGATATACTGGAGAGGAGGTCCAAATCCCTTGGAGTGTTTAAAGAAACAGGAATGTCTCTCTCAAACAAATGGTCTCAAACAAAAGTTACATACAGCCACAATGGCCATCGGCAATATCAGTTATCATGTTTGCGGAGCAAAATTTACAAACATGCAATGTCAAAAAGCCATATGGCAGCAGAAGATTTAACAAAGAAAAAAAATACAATTGAGGTGTCCATTCAAAAACAGGTAGAAGGGGAAGTAGACAAGACAGCCTCACTGTTTCGAACAGCTTACCATATGGCAAAGAAAAACAGGCCATACGCTGACTATCAAGACCTGGTGGTACTCCAGCAAGTGAATGGCCTTGACATGGGAATCACTCTCCATTCAAGATACACTGCTAAAAACATAATTGACCACACAGCAGAGCAAATGAGAAAGAAAATAATGAATCACATACTAACGAAAGACAGAGGTTTAGCGTTTTAATTGATGAGTCCACAACACTTAGCAAGAAATCAGCACTGGTGGTGTATTTAACATCAACAGTAAATGATGTGCCCACAGCTATATTTCTTGACTTAGTTGAGCTAGAAAGCCAGTCAGCTGAGGATATAACAAATAACTTACTGCAGTGCCTAAATACTTGGGGACGAGATGAAAATTTCATCAGGGCAAACTTTGTAGCTTTTGCTTGTGATGGTGCAAGTGCAATGCTTGGCAGGAAATCTGGAGTAGCCACCCGTCTAAGACAGATGTATCCAGATCTAATGGTGTGGCATTGCCTCAACCACAGATTGGAGTTGGCTGTAGGTGACACTGTGAAACATGCCAACAATGTAAACCATTTCACATCATTTTTGGACAAAATATACACCCTCTACCACAGGTCACCAAAAAGAACTGTTGTGAACTGGCTCAGCATGCACAAGAACTTGAGGTAAATGTGCAGAAGATTGGGAGGGTCCTTGATGTTCGATGGGCAGCTAGCAGCTTTAGAACAATTAAGGCTGTATGGAGTTCATACACAGCCTTACATCAGCACTTCAGAGCTGCTGCTATGGATGGAACAAGAGAGGACAATGAGAAGGCTATGTATAGTGGCCTGATGACCAAAATGGAGACCCAAGAATTCCTCTGTGATTTAGGTTTAATGTATGACACATTAGAGGAAATTGCACACCTCTCCCTGAACTTGCAAGAAAGAGGAATGACACTCACCAAAGCAGACAAACTTATGAGAAGAACCATTCGCATTATTTCATCCATGATAACCTCCCCAGGGGATAAAAGGCAGGATGCTCTTGCAGCTGCAGAGAGAAAGGAGTTTCATGGCATTCCCTTAACAGCCAGTCCTAGGTTGAGACAGATAGACTCAGCAGTGTTCCTTCAGTCTCTTACTGAGAACCTAGAGGACAGGTTGTTCAGCACTGCCTCAAGCAGACACCCTGGTGTGTCAGCTGAGAACACTGCTCAATATACAGACTTGCTGCATCACTTTAATGTTCTCAATCCAGAAAACTGGCCTGTTCCCTTACACGAGCAGTATGGAGAAGCTTGCATAAAGGAACTCGCACATCGCTTCAGACTTGACCCCAGGAAAGTGCTTGAAGGCTTCAGGGATTACAAAGAGGACTCCAGTGTGATACCTCAAAACCTGTCCCCAGTGACCAATATTCTCACCCTGATACCTGTGAGCAATGCAGAATGTGAACGAGGGTTCAGTTGAATGAACATCATTGTGTCTCCCCTGAGGTGTAGGGTGTTGATACAGACAGTGTCATCATTAATGTTTGTGAATCTGAATGGCCCTCCATTGATAAAGTGGAATCCAAATGCGTATGTGAAATCTTGGCTGGTGAAGCACAGAGGAGTTACAGATCCACGGACACGGCCCTGCCCACTAAAATACCCAATAGACAAAGAAACTCTCTGGGCACTGTTGTGATAAAATTACTCGTAGGGTGGCTACAAATCCTGTAGGTTCAGTGCTGTTATGATTCTTTGTTTTGTTTGAATTGCTGCAGTTCCGTGTTGAGCTACCTAGACATACAAAAGTTAAGATTCTTCCAGTGCCAGATCTAATGATGTGATTTATTTTTCAGAGAGGCCTACTGTTGATATATAATTCAGCCTGTTTCCTATAGACTTTATTTTTCTCTCTTAATTGATTATTGAGATTTAATAAACCTCAACCCTAGTTATTGTCTCTGGTCTCTTGTTTAACAGGGATTTTTAGATTAATGTAGGAATTAAATAGCGGCTGAGCGGAGACCTGAGGGAACCCTTGGTCTCACACACATGCATACACACACTCGCGCGCGCACACACACACACACACACACACACACACACTCATTCCTATGCACACTATGCATACAGTACAGAGAAATGCATGCACACGTGCATACATGCAAAATCAGTTACCTACACGCTCTCTATCTCTCTCTCCAACACACACACACACACACATACTTACACACACTTACACACACACACTTACAAATGAGGAAAGAGGCATGCACCACACGTGTATGTCTTTGTTGCGTCAGAAAAGTTGTCGCAAAACACTATATGCATCATGGTGTCCCTGCATTCGCCTTTGCTTACGTTAAATATGAATCGGCCATTACTGCGCCGTGCTCCCCCTCATCACAGAATTTATAGTTTACCCACCTCTTTTTTTACCACTACATCCCTGGTGCCATGTGTCCGACTTACATTTTCATATCTCATATTTATTCATCAACATGTACACTGATTAGTATCAGCACATTTTTTATGTTTGCTGTTATTATGGTGTGTTGTGGTGTAATTTTTGACAGTGTAATCTTTATATGACCGTGTTTTAGCATGTAGGGGTTCGGTGGCCATTGGGACGTCAGTCCTGTTCCTTTCCCCGCCACATTTCATTTGTCATTAATAACTTTTTTGATTTGTGAGAATGTGGAGAACTCGATAAACTAAACATATGAAAGACACCAAAAACACTACATTTAAATATATATCGAGAATTCATCTCATCTCATCTCATTATCTGTAGCCGCTTTATCCTGTTCTACAGGGTCGCAGGCGAGCTGGAGCCTATCCCAGCTGACTACGGGCGAAAGGCGGGGTTCACCCTGGACAAGTCGCCAGGTCATCACAGGGCTGACACATAGACACAGACAACCATTCACACTCACATTCACACCTACGCTCAATTTAGAGTCACCAGTTAACCTAACCTGCATGTCTTTGGACTGTGGGGGAAACCGGAGCACCCGGAGGAAACCCACGCGGACACGGGGAGAACATGCAAACTCCGCACAGAAAGGCCCTCGCCGGCCCCGGGGCTCGAACCCGGACCTTCTCGCTGTGAGGCAACAGCGCTAACCACTACACCACTGTGCCGCCATCGAGAATTCTGTTCTAAAAAATATCTAATAAAAAAATCTCACATACAGGAAGTGGATTTATTGCATGCATTGATTTTATATGAAAAATTCAGTATCAAAAACTGCACATAAACTCATACAAAAATATAAAAACACAGAAAAATAGAACACATGCTGTGTTCATTAAAGCTGCCATTGTGTTGTTTCAGTTCCCACAGTTATTCAGACGCTCAGAAAGATTCCAGTTCAGTGAATTTAGTTTTTAAAAAATATTTCATCAATTAATGCTGTTTTTAAATTTTTTTTTTCTATTTAAAGTTCTCGTCCTCTCTGGTCTGTCTGTGTTTAAACACTGAGAACATTATTTGACTTTGCCTCCTCTTTGGGGTCAGTGATGGTGTTTAATGATGGTGTTGTGTCCTGATTCTCCTCGACACTGGCAGCAGGTGGGAGTTCTGAGGAGAAAATAGGAGGAATAATCAGAGATCTTCTTCTCCTGGTGGTTGTCTGAGGTTCCTCTTCTGGATCTTGAGAATCTTCTGGATCTTTAGGATTTTCAGAGTCTTTTGGACTTTGAGGCTCTTCAGACTCTTCTGGACCTTGAGGATCTTCACCTTGACCCATGTTGGACCTGTCTGGCCTGCGACGACCCATCTGTACAGTGAGGACCAACACCACGTCACACACAGTTAAATTAGTGGAACACAAACCAGTGTGTCAGAGTGAGGCGATGAAATATTTATTCACCAAAATCCACTAAAATCTTCCTGAATTCACAGAAATGAAGGAACTGAAATGCTGCTCTACCTTCAGAAACAGATTTGTGGAAACGCAGCACTCGCTACGCCGTTACAAATAAAGATTGTTTACAGCGATACTGTACCGATTAAAAATAAAGCTTTGGATCAACTATAAACTCAAGCTCAGGTTTTGCTGTCAGCTTTCTGAGTGACGCCACCTGCAGGCAGAACCACGTCACTCCAGCATTAATGCTGTAAATACACTGAATGAGAGTTTCTCCTCCAATAAAAAGCAGTTTTAATCACAGGGGCATTACCTTCTTCTTCTCGGATCTCAGCTGGAGTTGACTGTTTACTGCAGATTTTGTTGGCGACCTCAGGAGAGCGACCCAGGGTGGACGCTGAGGAACATCTACGTTATGGCTGTTAACATGAACACAAGGTTATAAACCGACTGCAAATAAAAATCAAGCTGTTCAATCGAGTTTTTAGGCTCAATATTTGAAAACATTATAAACAGTTTTGGGTCTTTAAGATGATTAACGGTGTCACAGTGAAATAAAATAAAAATCATTTCCATATTTATGGGATGAAATGATTCCTCAGTTCTTTGTGAAAGCAGCAGGAAGAGTGAAAGAGCTCCTGAAAAGCTTCTAAACCTGGCTGGAAAACTCTGTGAAAAAGAATTTGGGATGAAAAACTTGCAGAAAGGTTTCAAGGCAAGACATGATGTTTCTTGATGCTCATGTTCTATTTTCAGATACAAAAATTTCTCAACTGAAATAAAAGAATGTATTTTTGTCTTTTGTTTATTTAAATGTTTTCATTTAACAAATTTTACAATGTGAGTGACTTTAGCTGAAGATGCTCAGTGGAGTAATTGGAGCATTTGATATTACAAATGATTTGGAGTTAAATCAGTGTGGGATTTTAGTGTGTTGAGTTTAAAACAACAATTCGAGCCCTTCAAGCGGTTAAGTTTAATTCACTCAAGTTTTTATTCAACAACATTACTTCATTTTTTTAAGGCAGCTGGATTCCTCGAATTTTTTAAGTCCATTCAAATTATCTGGGCTTTTACACACACACACACACACACACACACACACACACACACACACACACACACACACACACACACACAGAGACACACACACACACACACACACACAGAGACACACACACACACACACACACACACAAAGAGAGGGTGAGTCATCGTGTAAAATGTAAAATATAATTCCCTAAAAAATAAAATATTGCAGTAATATGATGAGAATATAATGTAATGTTCAGATGAAACACTTCTGCTCTTTATTTCAGTCACAGTGCAGTAAAATTAGATGTGAAAGAAAAGATCACTTACTGTAAAGGAGAAACAGAGCAGCTCCAGCTCTGCAGGGGAGAGACGGTTTAACCGCACTTTCACTTTATTCCCGCATTTTTCCCTCTAATGAATGGTGGGGGGCGGGGCGGTGGGGGAGGGGGGCGGGGGGCGTTGTCAGATCTTGCGAGAGAAACAAGAACAAAAGGCGTGATTTGGCTGTTAAACTGCGCGCGCATGTGAGATCCGGGGGGTGGTAAACTGTACCTGCTGGTGTCACGAGCTGAACCGGATCAGCACAATAGACGAGTGTCCTTTTGGAGCAGACTGGGTTTGACTGGGTTTGACTGGGTTTGACTGGCTGGAGTGCAGAGGAGAGGTTTGAGGAGCTGAGGTCGGGAGTCAGACACCAGCTGGAGGTGTTGAGTGAGAGTGAAATGGAGGAGGAATCTCAGGGTCCAGGAGGTGGACGTGTAGGGGGAAGAAGGAGAAAGAGAAGGGGAAGTGGTGGTGATGGTGGTGGTGGTGTAGGGGGAAGAAGGAGAAAGAGAAGGGGAAGTGGTGATGGTGGCGAAAGCCTAGTTAGTAAAGGTAGAAGACTTGAGGAAGGAGAACTAAAAGTTTTGGTGACATTTAATGTGGATATCTCTAAACATGACATTTCCAACCCAATAAGGTTAACTCATGGCCCTTTTCCACTCCCCTTTTTCAGCTCACTTCAGCCCGACACGGCTCGCGTTTCGACTACCAAAAAACAGCACGACTCGGCTCGCTTCAGCCCTGCTTAGCCCCCAAAACTCGCACCGTTTTGGAGTGGGGCTGAAGCGAGCCAAAGCGAGCCGAGTGAGGCTGGGGGCGTGAGCAGACACTCCCCTGTGCACTGATTGGTGAGGAGGAGTGTCCTCACATCATCGGCGTCGCCAGGGGTATTTTACTGGGGCACGTGCCCCAGTATAGATCTGTAGTGCCCCAGTAAAAAAAATCCAGTGACGAAACGCTCTGAATTTTAAACTTGGGAATAGCTGCAATTTAATTAATTCATAACGTGGGGTAGGCTAACCGATGCGCGAAGAAGACCATCTACAATGCTTTTACATTGGTAGTTTTGGCTGGCCTCGCGCACACTAAGCAATGTGAAAAAAGTGTGCGCGTGACATGAGTAACATCTTGGTTGCTATGGGGACCGCAGACTCCAGCAGCCCTCAGATGCAATGAAATTCAGAGCAGGGGAAACCATCTCTCCGTGTTTTTCAACTGTTTACAGGTTAGTAGACAGTAATTCCACTGTCATTTTTGTAACGCTGTAGAATTAATATGTGTTGGGACATTGTTTTCGTGTTGTCTTGATTTTTTGTTTGAAACGAAGGGATATTGAAAAGTTTGCATTCATTCCGTCGTCTGCAACGTGGCAAGCCGCGAGCCCTCAGTTTGCGTGTTGCCAGATCGCGTTGATAGTTTTGTGATGGACTGTGTGAAGATAGCCACCTAACGTAATGACACACAACTGTTGTTTTGGAGGCTACGTCCAGTTGAGTATTGTAATTGAATTATTGAACCGAATTTCAATTGCACATGCACGCGCTCTGCGCACACACACACACACACACACGCGCGCGCGCGCGCGCACACACACACACGCACACACACACTGTTATTATTAAATGATTGACCTGGATTCAGTGTCCTCGTAATCATTTTGAGTTTTACAGCTCTAGTGACTAGTTTTAAGCAGGCCGTTTCTAAATATAAATATCAATATATAAATATATATTACATAAAATATAATATATATTACATAAAATGTAATATATATTATATAAAAAATATAAATATAAATATAGTGCAAAATTTTTTGCTCGCGCGCTTCGCGCGCTCGCATACATTTCCTGTGCCCCTTTTGTGCCCCAGTATGGTCTTGGGTCTAGTGACGCCCCTGCCTCACATGCCCACACACGCCCCGCGAGCATGCTGGGATCTGTAAACATCGCAAACCCGGAAGAAGAAGAATTACAAATTACGAGAATTTCTGAAGCCTTATGCGCCTCGCCTCATCTATACGCTCTTGCCAGTATCTGTTGGCGTTGTCGGTGACAACAAGCCACAGAACCAAGACCAGCAACACTAACGACTCCATGTCCTCCATGTTTATTGTTTACTATCCGGGTCGTGAGACTACCGCTTAAAAGATCACTGATGTCACTGTTTGCGCCGCTTAACGACATCACATGACGTCCACCCACTTTCGCTAACTCCACCCAATGTGTCCACCCACTTCCAGCCAGCACGGTTCAGCGCGGTTGTAGTCGAAATGCAATGCCAACAGCCCCACTCAGCTCGACTCAGCTCGACTCAGCACGGCACAGCCACATTTGTAGTGGAAAAGCGGCATAAGTTGATTAAAGGAACTCTTGGAGAGGTGGCATTAGCGAGGTATATTAGCAACAACAAGGTTATAGTGTTCTGTAAGTCTAGCGAGCAAAAACACAAGGCTTTACGATTGCGTAAGCTGGGGAAAGAGGATGTGGAATGTATGGAGGTAGGGGTGAGAGATGGAGTAAGAGGAGTCATTACTGGTGTCCCCACGAATATTTCAGAAGAGGTACTGAAAATTTGTATGAAGGGAGAGACACTAATGAAGGCTACTCGGTTCTACACTAGCAAGGAAGGGAAAAAGGTTCCAAGTATGACCATCTTGCTGCATCTCTGTGAACTGCAGCTTCCTAAACGAGTAATGATTGGATATGTTTGCTACCCAGTCAGACCATATGTGCCAGCACCTTTGAGGGGCTTTAAGTGCCAGAGGCTGGGGCATGTTGCGGCAGTCTGTAAAGGGGCAAGGAGATGTTGTAGATGTGGAGGAGATCATGACTATGGGCAGTGTGAGGAGGGAGTGCAGCCCAGATGTTACAATTGTGGTGGGGCACATAGTGCAGCATATCAAGGTTGTGTAAAACAGCAGGAGGAAAAGGAGGTGCAAACATATAGAGCAGTTAACCTGGTGTCATATGCAGAGGCTGTTAAACAGGTCAAAGCAAGAGGGCCTGCAACCAATGAGAGGGTAAATCAGAACGAGGCATCAATGCAGGGTGATGAACGGCAGGGATGACTCCCTAGTGAGAGGGGATAGGCCTACAATGCAGGTGGAGAAGAGAGATTTTCTAGCTTTTATAATTAAGGTTATTAACTGCTCTGCCCAAGCAACTACGCGTACAGATCGCATTAAGATAATACTGCAAGCTGCAAAGGCACATTTGGACATCGCTAGTGTGCCTGTGGAAGAGGTGATGAAAAAGCTATCAGAAGGACAGGATGGACCATCACAGTCTGAAGGATGATGGGAATTCCATTAACTATATTGCAGTGGAATGCTAGAAGCCTAGTGGCGAATGGGCAGGAATTTAAGAAATTTGTGTATGAGCTCCCAAATTTACCTGATCCCAAATCTGGTTTGCCGAATGCATTTCAAGTGGAATAAATACATTTGTGGGTAAATTAAGAAGAAGAAGCAGCCTTTATTTTTGTCCCATGTCTCTCAAGCACAGTGAAATTCCTCCTCTGCATTTAACCCATCTGAAGCTGTGAACACGGACACACACACACACACACACACACACACACACACACACACACACACACACACACACACACACACACACACACAGAGCAGTGTGCAGAATAAATAATAAATAAATACATTTGTGGGTAAATTATATGGATCTGTGATGCCTGCATGTTTCAGCTTTTGGATCTAATGCAATCTGCTGGTATAAAATAAAATTTTAATCATTTCAGAGAGATTGTACTGACTGCAGTCATCTCGATTTTCATTATTAACTGTCACAGCTGTTTCTTTGATTGCCCGGCAATATGGTGGACGCTGCATGAGAAACAAAAATCTGTGATGTCAACTGAAAGACCTCTATAGCTGCTATAATAAAAGTGATAAGAGAAACAAATTTGTTCTAAAGATGTTCCCCAACATTACATATAATTATAAATGGATAAAAATATGACCTGTTGTGATTTAATAAATTAATAAATAAAAATAATATTAGTTGGTAAATTGTGGTGGTATAAGAGGAATAAATCACTTCAAGATGTACTGTTATTGAAAAAGAAGCACTTCGGCATGGTAACAGTAATTCCGCTTTGTGTCCGGCTGCATCGTTGCTCATTCTTCTATAACAGCAAACTTCTAAATGTTTTATTCCTTACAATTCACACCACAACAGGGATACAGCAGACTGCAACTGAAAAACTGGACTTTGGATAATTACTCCATTTCTGATTTTCCCAAAGTGAATGAAGGAGGAACTTGAGAAAGAACAAAACAATGGAGAACACACAGGGCTTGAGAAAGAGCAGAGCTACTTATTAACAGAAGAGGATATGAAACATGGAAAGGCATGACTGACGCGGAACTGAAACTAGACACAAGGAATAGAATAGAATGCCTTTATTGTCACTATACACATGTACAATGAGATTAAAGCATCTCCAATAACAGTGCAAACAGCGTGTAGAGAGAGAGGGGGGAAGGGGGGTGTAAGGGGGGTAAGGTGCACAGTCTGAGGTGCATGTGTTATGTTTCACATTATGGAGTGTGGGATTGCACATTATAAAAGTATTGCATAGAGAGTCACCTTGTAAAGTACTGCACATTTATAAATTAGTAAAATAGTAAAATAAAATAGACTATGAAGTCAGAGCATATCCGAGTTCAGGGCGGTTATGGCTTTTGAAAAGAAGCTGTTTTTTAATCTATTTGTCTTTGTCCTATTATAATGCTAATAATGGTCTTGCTCATGTTAGCCATGTTAGCATGGGGGTGCTGGTCAGAGTGGACTCAGGGATCTGTAGGTTCGAGGTGGCCAGAGAAAGGCTGAAGTCAGCAGGAGTGAGAAGCGCAGCAGCAGGGTGAGAGAGCGGCCCACATCGCCATCCATCAGAAGAAAAATGGTGGAGGAGAGCCAGTCGTGACCAGGACAACCACCCTGCAGATAAGCTCACGTAGCAAGGGTCAAGGAAGAGTCATCACAGCTCCTTATTCCTGCATGATGACTTACTCCTTATCTAAATGTATAATACATGCTAAAGACTACCAAAGACAACTCTACGAACAACATTGGTTTCATACATCATGTTCATTTTGTAGCTTTCCCCCCTATATTGTAGCAGTTACATGGCCCTGATCCTCATATTCATTATTTTTCTGTAAATATTTCTATACTGTCAATTCTAAACATACTCTGAAAAGCAATTAAGGGGTCCAAGCAGGTTTTCATGGACTGTCGGAATGTAAAAGTTATCATTTGATGTTGTGTATTGATCACACATTTTTAACACCATGCCTCCCCCCACTCTCTGAATTATTCTGAAACTATACTTCTCCAGTTGTGTCTCACTTTCTGTCACTTTTCTGTTTCTCAAAAACAGCTTATGCCCAAGTCCCACCATTGCTTCAGTGTTTAATCTCACCTTGATACTGTAGATTTGAACCCAAGAGCTCTTGCTGTGATCATCCCACAACACTTACAACCCCAACTCCAAAAAAGTTGGGACGGTGTGTAAACTGGAAATAAAAACAGAATGCGATCATTTGCAAGGATAATTTCATGGAAACCCTATATTTCTTTGAAAATAGTACAAAGACAACATATCAAATGGTGAAACTTAGAAATTTTATTGTATTTGAAAAAATATATGCTCATTTTGAATTTGATGTCAGCAACATGTTTCAGAAAAGTTGGGACAGGGGCGTGTTTACCACTGTGTTGCATCACCTCTACTTTTAACAACACTCTGTAAACGTTTGGGAGCTGAGGAGACCAGCTGCTGTAGTTTTGAAAGAGAAATGTTGTCCCATTCTTGCCTGATATACAATTTCAGTTGCTCAGCAGTTTGGGGTCTCCTTTGCTGTATTTTGTGATTCATAATGTGCCAAATGTTTTCAATGGGAGACAGGTCTGAACTGCAGGCAGGCCAGTTTAGCACCTGAACTCTTTTACTATGGAGCCATGCAGTTTTAATATGTGCAGAAAGTGGTTTGGCGTTGTCTTGCTGAAAGGAAGAAGGCCTTCCCTGAAAAAGATTTAGTCTGGATGGCAGCATATTGCTCTGAAACATGTATATATCATTCAGCATTAATGATGCCTTCCCAGATGTACAAGCTACCCATGCCATGTGTACTAATGAACCCTCATACCATACATACATACGACAGACATATGTCTGCTTTTAATGCAGTGTTGCCTGAGGGCCTGAAGATCACAGGCATCCAATGTCAGTTTTTAGCCTCGTCTCTTGCATAAGAGGAATAAAGAGGAGAGGAGTCAGTAGAACAGAACCGGTGCTGAGTGCGGACCCAGTGTGAAAACCACCTGAGTAAAATGGAAAGCAGTGTGTTTGGATGCGCCAAGTCACTTATCTGGATATTGAGGATCTCTGAACGCTAATCTGATGCTGTAAGACTCTCAGTGTGTCTCTGTGATCCGTTTCTCCATCGGTGTGTTAATACTGTCTCAGTCTGACTGATGTAAAGCCTGCTCTCTGTCTGTGAGTGTCGGTGTGTGATGGTGGTGTTTATTTGATGTGTTTTGGTTCTTGCAAAGTCAAAACTAAAATCCTGTGACTCATCTTATGTGTAAACATGGCTGATTAACGAGAATAATGGATTCATCATCAGTTAACACATTATCAACACATTACTACCCTTTTTGCTGCTGCGTCTGATCATTGCCTTATTTTTGTATTACACTGCCTATTTTGCACTACATTTACCTTTTTTTGCACTATATTGCCTTTACTTTGTGTGATTTCTTCTTTTTGTTTGTTTGTTTGTAATTGGCATTCATGTTGGGCAGCAAACTCAGAATTTCATTGTGCAAGAGGACAATAAACACTCAACCTGATCTCACTCACTTCACCCATAGATATACTTATAGAAGACTAGATGCCTCACCGCGTATTCCAGAACGTCCGCACAGGGTGGCCATCTTACCACAGGCAAGCTTTTCCACAGAATTTGCGGTACACTGAGGTAAGACCATTGAGATGCTTAAATATTTATACTCTTACCTCGCTGAAATTTTGACGTATATACAAATGGTTTGATTTCTTAAAACATTATTAATGTGGTTGTAATTCTGGGTGCTTGAACATGCTAAAATCGTACCTTTTTTCTTCAAAAATTACTTACTGCAGCTTTGTCAAAGTTGTTTTTCATGCTAGGCTAGCTCGTAGCACCAAGTAATTTTACATGGAAGGTCATGAGATAATATTTTCAATAACTGAAGTTGCACTTGCACATGGTTTTCATTTTCGGGTTGGTTAATTTAAAACAACTTACATTATGATTTCTAGAGGAAATCAAAGTACTGACTTTGATGACAAGATGATGTGTGTGTCTGCGTGTGTTTTAATTGTAGATGTTTATATCAGTATGTTTAGTTTTATTTTAACTGCACATTGGAGCCTAGTCAAATGAAATTTCAATCTTCTGTGCTAACATATATTGACTTTGACATGATAATCAGCTTTGAATGTTCTTTTTGTAAATGTAAAGATATCTTTTTATCCTTGGAAGCAGGGGCGATTTCTCAGAGACAACAAGGGAAGCCGAGCTTCCCCTAAAATTCTCTCCCCAAACTGCGGCGTCTACGACGTTGAATTCTCATTAAAACAATAACTTGCATAACACAATATATGCCCAAGATTGTATTTACGTTCATAACTATCCTGTAACTTATTTGAGTGATGTCTGATGAACTTGCAGTTCGCTACGAGAATCACCTTTGCTGCCAGGCTGTAACCAGCATTGCCAGATACTGCTGACATTTTCCAGCCAAAATATGTTCAAAACCCGCTAAAATGCACTTAAAACCGCCCAATCTGGCAACACTGGCTGTAACCTTTCTTATTTCAATGGGCTCTATGGCTGGCAGCCGGGTATCCGTTGCAGTCTACGAGACGGCTCTGAACAGCCAATTTCGGCTAGTTGTTATTGGTTAAAATCGACAAAATCATCACTTCCAGGGAAGCCGGGCTTCTCTGGGACTAAACGAGACAGTGGGAGGGGCAAGAAGCCGGGCTGATGAAGGATTATTGGAGGTGGTGTTTGAAAGACATGAGGAGGGCGGGCTCTGTACTTCGGTGTCGGCGAGGAACACGGAAGCATGATCAGATAGCGTATGTTGAGAAAGTGTAGTTGTGTGCCAAAGTGCTGTCCGAATTTCTTTTCATATAAATGTTTCTTCTCATTGATGTCTCTGTACATTACTCTGTAAATAAATGTAAATATTACTCATTGTGCTCCGTTAACTTTCATCCATTCTATCAGTTTGATCATTCGTGAATTCACTCGTTTATTTCATTTGTAGTTCAATCTGGTTGTAGGCTAGCTTGAGCCTTATTGGGATCTGCAGTGCTAGCTGCTAACAGAAATTGGTGAAGTCTCTGGAAAGCACAACCAGCTGGTATGACAGGGTCACAGACCATTTTCTGGAAAAGGAGCGGAGGGCAGAATTTGTGTATAAATAGTGTTCATGTTCATGAATGTGAAGTGTGTATATTGTTCAGTAATGTTAAGAGAATGGTGGGCTCTGTGTTATAGGTTATACCTGGGTATAATATTCAAGGTTCTGTGTGTTGCATAGCCTACCTGGTTATGAATTTCCAGACTGTGTTGCAGAAGATGTTCAAGGATGTGTTGCACAGCTGGGTGTTGTGTTAAAGACTCTGTGTTGCATATCAGGGTATGATGTTCAAGGCTCTTCGTTGAATAGCCAGTGATTTTTGGATGCATATCAGGGTATGATGTTCAAGGCTCTTCGTTGAATAGCCAGTGATTTTTGGATGTTTGATATTTTTGATTAAGGATATGAGGCACTAGCCTGGCAAGCCAGACTATAACATGAAATGTACAAGCAAAAATACTTTCTGCCACTAGGTAGGGTTGTCTAGTTCACTATGCTAATGGGGCACACCTTTCTATGCTTTGATATCCGGCCTACAGGTTTTACGATGAATGCGTAAAATGGGCTTCCCCTGTTTTAAAAACCAGCAGCCGCCACTGCTTGGAAGTATAACCACATGTGATTAATTAAATGCTTTTTTTGTCACAAACTACCGTGAGTCGCTGTCACTGTTTTATACTATTACTTACTCGGGCAGTGCATTTGTTATTATGCTATGATGCAGGGGCGATTCTAGCATCTGATCTTTGGGGGTGCTTAGCCCCCAGAGCTGACAGAGGCACCTGGCTTGAACGACAGTGTTTCCACGTTTATTCCGCATTTAGACTAGACTTAACTAGACAAGAAGACTAGACTAGACTTATGCAATGTTTTAACAGAAGCTGACCCAATAAACTATGATATCTACACATTTACAACCACTGACACAGATATTTACGTTATATTTTTAACTAAACAAGACCTACTACTGCATTTGTAATGTTGGAGCTATTCATTTAGAACAGTGGTAATTGTTAATTAATGTGTTATTGTGTATTGTGCAATAATAGTGTGTATTATTATGATTTTACATTAGTTTACATTAGTTTATATTTTTTGTTATATTTGTTATATTTTGGTAGTGTTCTTTTGAAAATGTAGGCTATATCCAAACCACACTCACTGTCCCCCCAGACAATGACCAGGGTTTGGATTTGTGAATGATAAGCAAACTTAAACGCTATGTTACATTAAATAAAATTGACTAACACACGGTGGTCTAGCAGCGTAGCACTTGTACAGCTCTGCACAAAAGTATCTCGATATCATATCGAGATACTTTTGATGATCGATGATAAATGTCATTTTTATCATTCTGTTCATAGACCAGGGAACATCAATATTGCATTATGCATATTATTGTGTTGTGTTTAACAATTGTAACTTCAGTCCGTACCTTCACATCTCGCTATGCCAGTAATACTCAGGTGCTACTTCGAGTTCCTCATCAGCGTGGAATCCAGTTAAAAAAAAAACACCATGTCGTAGCAAGCACTCGCGCAGACAGGCAACCCAATCAGAGGGGACGCAAGGAGGAGAGGGATTTTACTGCTCATAGAACTATCACGTAACAGGTGAATTCAAGAACACACACACGCCCGCGCACACATTCATTGCGCAGTGCGCAAGGGCACTTATTTCTGAAAATTACGTCCAAAAGCAGTGTTTTTGAGGGTGCTGAGCTAGGGGGTGCTGAGCTCGTTTTTGGGGGTGCTTGAGTACCCCCCAAAATAGGCTAAACACGCCCCTGCTATGATGTGAGTTTACATTTGTTATTATGCTATGATGTGAGTTTACATTTGTTATTATGCTATGATGTGAGTGCATTAGGTTTTTGAGGTGGATGAAGTATTTCTGAAGTTTCAGAAGTGAGTAAGCTGTTTATTTAACTTTAGCTTCCCCTACGGCCCTATCACATGTAAAAATATTTTCACTAAAAATTGGAAATAAATTGTATGGTTATTTGTCCTAAGGCCGCAGTTATCCATAAGTATGCAGTGTTAGGCTTCTCACAGCAGAGGAATTTCAGCATGTATTTTTTTTTAAACATAAAATGATTATTCATCATTAATATCATAAATACATACTTCCGTTTGTTTTTTTTATATAACAAACCAAACCGTTTGAATATCGATTGAAATTTGAGGAAGTTACGGTCATCTGAAAAGTACATATCGCTACCAACACAATGTAATGGGTAAGCCAACTGTCTGAGGTAAGATGGCCGCCATGTGCGGACGTTCGACTTCGTTGACGGGCAACGGGGACGAGGCATCTAGTCTTCTATGTAAATCTATGACTTCACCACTCATTTTCTCAGGCACAGCCACGACAACTCTCTCTGCACACGCCCATATTTACATAAACTCCGCCCAAAATTACACATGACGTGAAGCAGGGCGGGAGGGAGGGAGAGCCGGTCATGCAACCAATCAGGAGGGAGGGAGAGCCTGTCATACAACCAATCAGGAGGAAGGGAGAGCCTGTTACAGGGCGCGTGCAGCATACAACCAATCACACATTCAACACATTCCAATCTTGAAACGCAGCGGGGCCGAGAGGGAGAGAGAGAGAGAGAGCCTGTCACAGGGCGCTATAAACAGGTAACGCTGAGCCCCAGAGTGAAAGCGCAGTGCGGACAGCGGTTCGGTTCGGTTCGGTTGTGTGTTACTGACGGAGAGTTTGTGTTGTGTGTTACTGATGGTGAATTTGGGTTGGGTTGTGTGTTACTGATGGTGAGTTTGGGTTGGGTTGTGTGTTGCTGATGAGGAGTTTGGGTTGGGTTGTGTGTTGCTGATGGTGAGTTTGGGTTGGGTTGTGTGTTACTGATGAGGAGTTTGGGTTGGGTTGTGTGTTACTGATGGTGAATTTGGGTTGGGTTGTGTGTTACTGATGGTGAGTTTGGGTTGGGTTGTGTGTTACTGATGAGGAGTTTGGGTTGGGTTGTGTGGTACTGATGGGGAGTTTGGGTTGGGTTGTGTGTTGCTGATGGGGAGTTTGGGTTGGGTTGTGTGTTACTGATGGGGAGTTTGGGTTGGGTTGTGTGTTGCTGATGGTGAATTTGGGTTGGGTTGTGTGTGACTGATGGTGAGTTTGGGTTGGGTTGTGTGTTACTGATGGTGAGTTTGGGTTGGGTTGTGTGTTGCTGATGAGGAGTTTGGGTTGGGTTGTGTGGTACTGATGGGGAGTTTGGGTTGGGTTGTGTGGTACTGATGGGGAGTTTGGGTTGGGTTGTGTGTTGCTGATGAGGAGTTTGGGTTGGGTTGTGTGGTACTGATGGGGAGTTTGGGTTGGGTTGTGTGGTACTGATGGGGAGTTTGGGTTGGGTTGTGTGTTACTGATGGGGAGTTTGGGTTGGGTTGTGTGTTACTGATGGTGAGTTTGGGTTGGGTTGTGTGTTGCTGATGGTGAATTTGGGTTGGGTTGTGTGTGACTGATGGTGAGTTTGGGTTGGGTTCTGTGGTACTGATGGTGAGTTTGGGTTGGGTTGTGTGTTGCTGATGGTGAATTTGGGTTGGGTTGTGTGTGACTGATGGTGAGTTTGGGTTGGGTTGTGTGTTACTGATGGTGAGTTTGGGTTGGGTTGTGTGTTGCTGATGAGGAGTTTGGGTTGGGTTGTGTGGTACTGATGGGGAGTTTGGGTTGGGTTGTGTGGTACTGATGGGGAGTTTGGGTTGGGTTGTGTGTTACTGATGGGGAGTTTGGGTTGGGTTGTGTGTTACTGATGGTGAGTTTGGGTTGGGTTGTGTGTTGCTGATGGGGAGTTTGGGTTAGGTTGTGTGTGACTGATGGGGAGTTTGGGTTGGGTTGTGTGTTACTGATGGGGAGTTTGGGTTGGGTTGTGTGTTACTGATGGTGAGTTTGGGTTGGGTTGTGTGTTGCTGATGGGGAGTTTGGGTTGGGTTGTGTGTTGCTGATGGTGAGTTTGGGTTGGGTTGTGTGTTGCTGATGGGGAGTTTGGGTTGGGTTGTGTGTTACTGATGGTGAATTTGGGTTGGGTTGTGTGTTACTGATGGTGAGTTTGGGTTGGGTTGTGTGTTGCTGATGGTGAGTTTGGGTTGGGTTGTGTGTTGCTGATGGGGAGTTTGGGTTGGGTTGTGTGTTACTGATGGTGAGTTTGGGTTGGGTTGTGTGTTACTGATGGTGAGTTTGGGTTGGGTTGTGTGTTGCTGATGGGGAGTTTGGGTTGGGTTGTGTGTTACTGATGGTGAGTTTGGGTTGGGTTGTGTGTTACTGATGGTGAGTTTGGGTTGGGTTGTGTGTTACTGATGGGGAGTTTGGGTTGGGTTGTGTGTTGCTGATGGTGAGTTTGGGTTGGGTTGTGTGTTACTGATGGGGAGGTTGGGTTGGGTTGTGTGTTGCTGATGGTGAATTTGGGTTGGGTTGTGTGTTACTGATGGTGAGTTTGGGTTGGGTTGTGTGTTGCTGATGGGGAGTTTGGGTTGGGTTGTTTGTTACTGATGGTGAGTTTGGGTTGGGTTGTGTGTTATTGATGGTGAGTTTGGGTTGGGTTGTGTGTTATTGATGGTGAGTTTGGGTTGGGTTGTGTGTTGCTGATGAGGAGTTTGGGTTGGGTTGTGTGTTACTGATGGGGAGTCTGGGTTGGGTTGTGTGTTACTGATGGGGAGTTTGGGTTGGGTTGTGTGTTACTGATGGGGAGTTTGGGTTGGGTTGTGTGGTACTGATGGGGAGTTTGGGTTGGGTTGTGGGTTGCTGATGGGGAGTTTGGGTTGGGCTGTGTGTTACTGATGGTGAGTTTGGGTTGGGTTGTGTGTTGCTGATGAGGAGTTTGGGTTGGGTTGTGTGGTACTGATAGGGAGTTTGGGTTGGGTTGTGTGGTACTGATGGGGAGTTTGGGTTGGGTTGTGTGTTACTGATGGGGAGTTTGGGTTGGGTTGTGTGTTACTGATGGTGAGTTTGGGTTGGGTTGTGTGTTGCTGATGGTGAGTTTGGGTTGGGTTGTGTGTGACTGATGGGGAGTTTGGGTTGGGTTGTGTGTTACTGATGGGGAGTTTGGGTTGGGTTGTGTGTTACTGATGGTGAGTTTGGGTTGGGTTGTGTGTTGCTGATGGGGAGTTTGGGTTGGGTTGTGTGTTGCTGATGGTGAGGTTGGGTTGGGTTGGATGTTACTGATGGGGAGTTTGGGTTGGGTTGTGTGTTACTGATGGTGAGTTTGGGTTGGGTTGTGTGTTACTGATGGTGAGTTTGGGTTGGGTTGGGTGTGACTGATGGTGAGTTTGGGTTGGGTTGTGTGTTACTGATGGGGAGTTTGGGTTGGGTTGTGTGTTACTGATGGTGAGTTTGGGTTGGGTTGTGTGTTGCTGATGGGGAGTTTGGGTTGGGTTGTGTGTTACTGATGGTGAGTTTGGGTTGGGTTGCTGATGGTGAGTTTGGGTTGGGTTGCTGATGGTGAGTTTGGGTTTGGGTTGCTGATGGGGAGTTTGGGTTGGGTTGCTGATGGGGAGTTTGGGTTGGGTTGCTGATGGGGAGTTTGGGTTGGGTTGGGTTGCTGATGGTGAGTCTGTGTCCCCCCCCCCCCCCCCGACCTGCCTGAAGTGGGATATGAGAGTGAAAGCTCGGAGGAGTTCAGCACTGACTCTCTCTCTCCTTCTTCTCCTCCTTGTGCTGGATGGTGTTTCCTCTTACAGTAAGTCTCCTTTTATTCCAGCTTTCTGCTTCCAGCTCACATCAACCGCTTTATTTTCATTACACTGCTGCTTATGGAGAGAACTAAAACTGTTCTCCATCAACTCTAAACTGTACAATCTACTCCAACCTCTACATTATTATCATTTTCACACGAGCTATTCTTAACGTTTCCATTCTCAATACAAATCACTACAAGTTCTCATAATTTTATCCACAGTTTTATTTATTCTATTCATTATGGGTTTGCCATTTATTTATTATGCACAGCTTTAATGTAAATAAGGGTCAGCTTTTGAAACGCTGTTTATCTCATCTCATCTCATTATCTGTAGCCGCTTTATCCTTCTACAGGGTCGCAGGCAAGCTGGAACCTATCCCAGCTGACTACGGGCGAAAGGTGGGGTTCACCCTGGACAAGTCGCCAGGTCATCACAGGGCTGACACATAGACACAGACAACCATTCACACTCACATTCACACCTACGGTCAATTTAGAGTCACCAGTTAACCTAACCTGCATGTCTTTGGACTGTGGGGGAAACCGGAGCACCCGGAGGAAACCCACGCGGACACGGGGAGAACATGCAAACTGTGCACAGAAAGGCCCTCGCCGGCCACGGGGCTTGAACCCAGGACCTTCTTGCTGTGAGGCGACAGCGCTAACCACTACATCACTGTGCCGAGGGATGAAGCCTAATGAGGGTTAATTAATATCTTCAGTTGGAAACCTTAACAGAGAAACCCAGTGAAGAACTCAGTAAGTGGAGAATAAGGAGAGAAATCTCACTGAGTGTGGGAGCAGAACCCTCCAGCAGACAGACAGGTTCCTCCAGTGTTCTCCCCGGGGGCGGGGCGTGGGGAGAGAGCTCAGTGTTCGGGGGCGGGGCGTGTGTGTGTGTGTGTGTGTGAAACCCCTGATCTAACCCCTGCTGGATTCTGGCTGCTCATAAAGTGTTGATTTTAATTGTGCAGAGCAGAAACTCTGGGTTTTTTTTCCCCTGCTGTGAAATGAAAATTTTCTCAAACTTTGCATCCGCCATCTTAGTTTTGATCTGACGTCATATTATACACGTGACCCTTCGACTCTCTGAAGAATATCTTTAACCCTGTTTCACTTCATACAGCAGTTTAATCTGAGAGAACATAAAGTCTAATACAGTGTTTAGGAGGTTTATTAACGTTAGACATTATTAAAATGATGAGGAAAATATTTACACACACACACACACACACACACACACACACACACACACACACACACACACACACACACAGAGTTTAAAGGTCACAGATCAGAAAACTAACCATGTTGTGACCTGTAATCACACTTCTCCTGTTGATCAGACACTTGTGTAAACAGAACACACCGATCATCTCGTGTCTGAACATCTCCAGGGGTGTTTCTCGCTATGGAAAAGACCAGGAGCCAAATCAAGGCTTCGCTCCTCACAATATTCTACAGAGGGACTATTGAGCGCACTCTGAGCAGCTGCATCACGGTCTGGTTTGGGAACTGCACCGTCTCGGATTGCTCAGATCCTGAACCTTGTCCATTTTTCCTGCTTCCAAGACCTCAACTTCAAGAACTGACTGTTCTCTTACTGTCGAATATATCTAATATATCCCACCCCTTAACAGGTGCCACTGCAATGAGATAATCAGTGTGACTCTTCTTTACATATATATAGGTCCATCTCAGAAACTGGTCTTTCATTTGGGACATTATGGGCAAAAAATAAATTTTCTAATTTGACTTTTTTTTGCATTTACCGAACACTCAATGTTTCTTTTGTCATGTTTAATAAGAATAAAGATAGCCTCTTGCTTTATCTGGCCTCCACTGTGGAACATTTTTTTTTTTAATTACAATTCAAATGCTTTTTGTAAATTTTTTTTTTTACATATAAAACATCATGAAGAATTAAAGCCGCTCCTTCACAGATGAGTGAAAATATTGAATAAATTTCCTCTTTTTGATTGCTTGGGTTAAAATGCCAAGTTATGATGACTGAACTGATTATTCACTTAAATATGAATAATATGATACAGTTTGGGTGTTTGATATGGCGAAATGGGACACAATGGAAAAATCAAGAACACACCGGAAAGATGAGAATAACGGTGGTGGTAAAAGAACAGCGACTGTACCGGCTGAAGGTCGCGTGGGTCTCTGCTGCGGCGCGCGAGCAACGGGACATCACTACCGCACCGGACGGAGCGCGAGGCGGGGGCGGGGCAAAATGACTGGCCGTAGAGTCTATCAAAAGTTCGATCTAAATTGACCATGGGTGCAAAATATTGGCCAGAAATACACAAACACTACAAAATATGAAAGTAAGATGAAACAAACATTCTATTGCCTTATACATCAAGACTAAAACAAAATAAAACTGTCAAAACTCACCTTTTCAGCGATAACGTCCGAACAGATCTCTCGCGTAACAGAGAGACCGCAAATGGAAGCACAATCAACTTCTAACTGTTGAAGTGGAAAATTCCATTCTTATAGCTGCCAACTACTACGAATAAATCGTATTTATTACGATTTGTCGTTTTGATTACGAAAATACGAATTTACTACAATAAAATACGATTTTGCCAAATTTCCTGGGTCATTTTCAAAATCTATCACCGGTGGGATTCGTATTTGAACCCGTTGTCTTTCAAACTGTCTCTGTGCGTATAGGCCAACGCTCTGACTAATCAGCGCAACAGTGACTGTGACGTAGTCAGAGCGACAGAAAGCAGTGGGGGAGGGTAAACCATAGACATATAAACATAGACACCGCCTTCTGCATAGAATCATACGTCATCCTCGCCACCATATTGGATGTGGCAAAGTGGAGATTCTTCAACCGTCTCTGGTATAGCGTCTAGACAGTAGCCGAGAATAAAGATGCCTCATTCATGTGCTGCGTTTAACTGTACCAACAGGTTTACCGTCCAAACGAGATCACATGGGATTACCTTTCACAGGTGAGACTGGAAAAATACTTTTCAATACTGTTCCTTCAGTCTTCAGTTTCCCAGCTCATCTCCACCGGGGGGGTGTAGAGTTATAAGCAGTGAGAATTAGAGAATACAGTGCCACACTATGATGAGCGTTTTTGAACGTATGATGAATGTTTTTAACCTTTCTGAATGGGAAGGAATCAGTGATGTATTTTGTTTTGGTATGACGTTAGAACCTGGCCGAACTCAGTTTGGCGCTTATTCAGCTCACTTTATTCAGCGAGAGCAGGTCTGTGTGGCGACTCAATAAATAAAACAGTACATTTTTATTTTCATTCACTATTTCCAGTTTTTCCACTATTTCCATCATTTATCATATTCAGTCTTGTCGGTTGGTTATTGTGGCCTCAGGTTTTGGTAGCTTGCTACGGTATGCTGACTGATTAGCTTACCTGAGCTATCTATCGCGGATCTGTCGCTAGTTTGCAGTGTACAGGGTATTTCGCACGCGATTTATAACCATCACATTAAAAGTTATATAATGTTGTTTTGATGCCTGTTTGTTTCCCAAATATATACGTGTGTGTCTTAATGGGTGAATAAAAGGCATCGAGTTAAATATTATTGTAGAAAGGGGCTTTATGAAGTTCAGTCCATTTACTTGCATTGGTTTACGGGGAAGATTTGCCACATCCAATACCGTGGACACTCTGACGTATCCCAGCAACGGGCCACCAGCTCAATGCGGCGTCTATGTTTATATGTCTATGGGGTAAACAAACAGCATGTGGAGAGGGACACCATTGGAGCGTCGAGTGTTTTGGTGAAGATTCAGCGATCATGGAATGAGCGGAGAGCCTCTTCCTGCTCATGTTTCAACGAAAACTCCTAATTCTTCTAAAACTGATTCCAAAGCGGAGTCAAACAAGCGCTGTTCAATAGCGCTTTCTCCAGCGTCGCGCAGCCTTGTCGTCACTCCTGCAAAAGCCCGCCCAAAGAATCCAAACAAAAACCTTGCGTTGTGATTGGCGGGCACGATTTGATGCCTGCGGTGTGTTGTTGATTCTGTTCTGTTTGATTTGTAGTCATGTGAAGAAGCAAGTTGAAACCGACACTTTTTTGAGCTGTTTCACTTTGTGCCAAGCATGTTTTGAGACATTTTTATGTTTGGTGTTGATTACAAGAGGTTCCTTTTATGTTTGATCTGTGCCAAATTGCTTTGATGATGTATGTATTCTAGTTCCAGGTAAATTTGTTTCCATTGTTGAAAAGAGCTTTGCAAATTAATGTAAGATGATAGTTTAGTTTGTAGAATAAATTTTGTCAAACTATTTTGTTTTGGTGTGATTTTTCAGGGTAGTTTTGCTAGAAAGCTTTGGCAGCGGGGGGGCTTTGCCCCCCGACCCCCCACCAAGACTCAGTACCCAACCTTGTATTACTATTTACAATTTCGGAATGTTGGCAGCTATGCATTCTACACATGCAAATTGTTAATGTGTCCTTCCCCGCACACAAATAACATGGTACGGTAAAAAATAGACCACAACTCATTTTATAGCTCAGAAATTCATACAAGACCAGCTACCATCGTAACATATTCTGTAAGAAACATATTCTATACCTAACTTTCAGCTTTCGTTTTAAAAAACAAAATCGCAGATTTATAACTACACTGAAAAAAATAACTTGTAAGATTTACTTAGGAAAAATCCTCGTAAGTATTTGCATTAGCACTTTTTAAGTAAATTTCACTGCTGTAGTATTAAGTATTATTTACTTGCCAGTGTTGAATAAAATTTACTTACCACCACGAATAACTATCTTCAATTTTAATGAGTAAGTGTTACTCAAGTATAATTTAATATTTACTTTCATAAATTAAGTAAAGTTTTGATGAAATTATTGCTTAAATCTTAAGTGACTAGTGTTAATAACAGTAACCTTTATTTATGTATTATTATTTATTTTATTCATTTATTTTAGTATTTATATTAATTACTTAGTTGTATAATTATATTAGTTCTTCATATTATGCAAATGACACGTCTCTTGACAATTTTTTTCAAAAATTTTCAATGTTTTTTTATTAAACAGCAACGAAAGTAATTCAGGTAACATCAAAAGTTTGTGAGATCGACATCTCATTCTCACTTAAAGATGGCAAGTTAAGCTTAAAGAAAACTGCCCCTTTTCAACATAATCTAATTCTAGATTAAAAGAGCAGTTTGTTTCCAGCACAAGACAGAGCACACACATACCAACATATGCATGCACAAACACACATTCATAGTAAACACAAACTGCAGCATGAAAAATCTAGGAATCTCGTCAGCACATAAGCACTCGCCGTGTGTTTAGCAGGAGCACACACAGAAACAAGTGTTTCACAGTAACCCCAGAGCCACACTCCATTCCCCTGCTGCCATCTCCTCCCTCACTGGCATCAATTTTCTATTTTTTAACACCCGATTCTTCATCAATTTCTGGCTCTGTTGTTAAGCGGGGGATGTAGAGCAAAGGGAGGGCGGGACGGAGGGGGAGGGGAGTGTGTTAGGGACATAGGAGCGATAGAGAGGGCCGGAGAGAATATTCATAGTCATCATTAGCAACAGTAGACAGGATGAGAGACAGTACAGAAGGGGAAGACAGCAACAAAGAGAGAGAGAGAGAGAGAGAGAGAGAGAGAAATTGATGAGAGAAACAGAATGAGTAAGAAAGAGAAGTCAACTTTTTTCCATGACCCTTCAACAAAGGGGCGGGGGCAATTCTGTGCACAGAACAATTTCAATTTCAACTTTGACAAAAAAATAACAATAAAAAAAAATAAGAATAAATGAAAAAGAGAAGCTTGTTTCAAGTGCACAGGTAAAAATTACACATCCCATTTTCATTTCAAGATGGAAACACTTTCACTTTTTTCCATGACCCAAATATAAAACACAACGTGGGCAGGGAAAAGTCAAGAGTACACTTAAGAGCCATATCATGCCCTGTTGGGAAGCAACTTTGACTTGAGCGTGGCCACTTTTGGCAAAAGCTTTACCCCGTCCAGTTCCAGGAGAACCTTCTGGAACACCTCAAATGTGTATCGCAGTGGTGGGGGATATGCAAGATTCAATGAATAAATCAGTCCCATCAGTAAAACACAAGCCTTCGCAGAGCTGCCACAGTTGTCTAACACCTCCTTTCCATCTATGAGGATGGACACACCTACTGGATCCTGTCCTACCACTCTATGGATGACGAGGATCTTCAATGGATGTTCGCTCTCATCAAAGGGGGTGTCCTCCTGCATACAGTTTTAAATTTGAAAAATAAATAAAATAAAAAATGTCATTAATTACAATTTTACTCTCTGAGGATAAAGTACACAAAACATGTTGAACATTTCAATAAAGTATCAATGCATGAAAACAAACAGTTGTCTTTTGTGGTTAAATGTGAATTAATGTATTACAACATAAGTTTATACTGACAGTTTTTTAGATTTGTGGATGAATTATTGGACATCAATAGTATAGTTATCTAGACATCTTTATGTAGATGGTCGTGTGATGTACTGCACTTGGATGACAGTTTTACTAACAACAACAAAAACAACAACAACAAAATTACCAGGCAGTCTTGGAAAAGCTCCTCCACTTGCTCTCCAAGGTATATGATGAGGCAGCGGATTATTGTGTCACGCCTCGTCTCAGTGGTTGGGTTCTGTAAATAAATAAATGTTTGTGAAAAACAATTAATATTGTGACTACGAGAAAAGACTAGGAATGACAAGAATTGACAACTGACAATTGACAACAGAAGTTGACAGCAATGCAGCACTGGACAACTGCAACACAAGGTCAATAAATACACAGGGAACAAAGATACAGACGGCACATTTGGTCCGCCCAGCGTGAGGGAAAACAACTAGCCATGAATGAATGGCAGTAAATGGGCAGCTGTTAGGATCCCTCCTCACTAAACATACAAACTTACCATGACCTGTTAAGATTCTAATTTTCATTTTACACCATACCATCCCTCTAAGTCAGCACACTTTGTACTGAAGTTTTGTAATGGCAGAAATTGATGTGTTTTATACAGTATGATACAGTAGTAGCCACTTTTTCCCATTCCAGTTGCATGCCATGCGACTTCCATGTGACTCCTCAGCGACTTCTAGCCAACTAATATCTCCCCTCCCTCGAATACATAAATTCTAAACATGCCCATTCATTTCATTAAGGTCCTGATTAAGGGGTGTCACCAGTCAGGGCTGCACTGACTACGTTATCACGGGGGATACATGATGTCTCTTGGACCATGTACAGACCATGCAAGGACCATGGATGTAATGTAGGAACAAAATAAGTAGCTCCTACTTGTGGCAAATAATATAGAAAATTAACCACTGAGAATCACACCTTGCTCAGCTTCTCCAGGTATGGCCTAAGTCGGGTACCCCGGACGCCTCCCTTGGACCTCATCAGTGTAATGAGTTTTGGGGTATACTGGTCCAGATTCATCATGAACGTCTGCTCCAGGGAAACTGTTGTGATCCTTTGGAATTCCTCCTTGATCTGAAATGACAGGAGATACATACACACACTGAACTTGGCATTACACAGTAAAATCAAATGTTACTACCTGGTAATACAAATAGTTTTGACACATCTACACATTTTCCTACCTCAGCTTCACAAAATACAGCTGGCCATCTTTCTTTGAAGACATCAGCTGCTGGGCTCCCACTGACCACCTCCAGCCTGCGGTAGGAGAAAGTTTTTGCCATCTTCTCACCGATGAGCCGGCTGTTGTTCATCATCTTCACCTCGTTTAGCAGCTCCTGTCTCTCCATCTCAAGGCTTTCGACGTTTTCTCCATTAGGAAGTGGAGGCAGAAAGTTGATCTCTGCCCTTCTCGGTCGCTTGCAGTTTTCTGCGGGACTTCTCTTGCCCGGTGCCTTTCTTTTCAATGAGTTGATTTCAAGCTCTGGGCCCGGCACATCCCGCTTCCTCAGTTTCGACCGATGGTTGGCCATCTTGTACTTTAATCGCTGTTGCCAGCCATACATGCCTGAAAAGGACGTCCCTGGTTCCCTCAAACAGGGGTGTTTGGTGAGAAGAGCCTCCACAGCTGCCACAATTTGCCACCCTGATGGATAGGCAGTGTAGTTGAAGATAGTCTCTGCGAGTTTCTGAAGAACATTTGATACGACACTAGGATTCTGCATCAGTGTTCCATCGGTTTCAAACACATCGTTTCCCTGTTGAAGGAGCATTTCAACATCAAAAGAAAAGGTGGGAATTGGGAACGGGACTGGCCAAGGAGCAGAGCGATGTTCTGATGAAACCGGTAAAATGATGGTGTCCGCTGAGCTAACAGACGCACTGTCGTCCAGCGAAGAATCAAGTGCTGGAGTGGAGGCAGTGAACTCAGGTGAGATGGGACTCAGGGTAAGAACAACAGTAGGCTCTAACTTAACTAGCTTGATAGTGTCCATATCACGAATCATGTCAGTAGAAGTCAAAGTGAAAAACTGGTCATTGAAATCATGGTCCATGTACATAACAGCAAAACTCCCTTGCAGTTTAAAATCACGCTGTGCAGCTGCCAACAGTTCATCGACGGTGCCAGGCATTCCATTTGGAAGGGTAAGTTTGTGAACTCTTGTCTCCTCAACTATGACACGGAGACTAATGGGGGCAGCCATCTTCAGCTCTTGAGCAAGAACAACTGAAAAAGAAATAAAAGAAAAGGCTGTCATTACAAGATCCTATGATTCATACATAGGTGTTTTATATATCAGTGTTTCACACAGACCAAGCAGCATTGTTATATACAGTATATACATACATACAGGGTGTCCAGAAAAAATGTATACACACATTGAATCATTGTGAAGTAGGTGTATATTAAAATTCATATAATTGCCAAAGTGCAATAGAATTTACAGACATCACTTCCCTGACACACTAAGACACTACACTACACCACACGTGCACATACTGTACACCACCCACACGCACATACACCCCCACCCACATACAGTCACTGACACTTGCTGCATAGGACACTTCGTTATTGCTCACCACACACTCTAGACTGACCCCCCCTAACTCTTATGTGCCCCTACTCACCTCATAACTGCTCATCTCTCACACAGCATCCCCCCCACACACACACAGTACTTGAATATGGCACACATAGACTCCTACAGCACAGCCGTACACCCCCACCCCTTGCCTCACTCTTGCACTATCCCCCTCAAATATTACACTGACATCACTGTAGGCACCCCCCCCCCCCATTCACTTTTGGCTCCAGATCTAGAGCAGTAGCATCAACACCAGAAAGAGGATGGAATTCACGTCAGCAATAAAAAGCTAAGTATTACATCATTCCTCTTTTAACACCTCTATTGATATTCTTACACCTTCCCAATCCCAATAAGCTTACATAAGTCTCCATGACTGTTAGGTTTATATAAGTATTATTCTTATTAATGGTGACAAAATTAAGGATTAACTTAAGGTTCAGTTAAAAATGACCTTCTGTCTCGGCTGGACATTGTTTGGGAACATTTGGTTTATTTTTTGATATGAATGTGTATTCATTCAGAGAGGTGTCTGAAAGATTCACCAAGGTCTGTTTTGGTGTCAGATCGACTCACACACACTCTGAAATGGTAGAATTAAGGTTCATGTTTATGTTAATTCATTTAGTTGAAACTTAGGTTTATAGCTTCTTAAAAGCTTGAAATATACTATGGTAGTGATTTGGATCCCGTAATTAATGAATGCATTCCGTGATTAATGTTAGTTTTATAGTTTTAGATTAGTTTCATAATGACATTATAATTATAGTTAAGATCTTATGATTCTAAGGGTTTTTAGTTTAAAAGCATTAACCTAATTTAGTTATGAGTTTAATCCTGTTAGTTGTTTAATTGTTCTCTCTCTTTCAGACATATTCTCATTGTTCTTATGTTTAAGTTGTTCTTATTTTTTATGTTTATTTTCTTATAACATTCTTTGTTTTAGCATTGTTTTAGACATATTGTTATTTGTTATTTTGTTTATGTTGATGAAATCAAGATGTAATTTACTGACTTAACACACATTCATGTGTTAAGAAATTATTAGATCCTTTCTGTGCAAACTAGTGTCTTTGACCTTCTCTGAATAGACGTAGACTAGACATTCTGTGTTTAGACATTATTAACTATAATATTGACCATAAGCTGAAACTCTGATATCTATCTGTACCTTACTGTCATCAGAAATATGTTATTATATTATGATTGATTCAAGATCATTACACACTTCCACATAGACGCACACCCATCACACACACACACACACACACACACACACACACACACACACACACAAAGACAAAACATAAACACAGAGACACTATAAGACGTTTTCAAGAATGTTTTCATTTTGACGAAGTGACTGTGCGAATAAACTGGCATGTGAACTCTCTGGTTTTCCCCTGTCTGTTTGTATCGTTCGTCCCAATTCGTCCCGGATCCGAGGGGGCCCACGAAGGAATCGGGGTCTCTGGCTGGGGTGAACCCCAACAATTTGGTGTCAGAAGTGCGATACTGCCAACCAGGTGAGTAACCTAAATTATTTTAATTTTAATTTATAATTGATTGGTTAGACTTCCGCCTGGTTGGTAGTAATTTAAAAAAAGAACAGAGACCCAGTTGTTTATAATTCAGGTTAAACCTCGTGTAGAGGCACGGGACGTTTTGGGGAACCTCGTAGACTCTTTAGACTCTTGTTTACGGGATGTTTTTTGGTGACCCTCGTGGAAGAGCCACGGGAAGACGTTTTTATCATAGACTTTTGTTTACGGGACGTGACGGGGCTTGGTAGAGCCACGGGAAGATTGGTAAACCTCGTAATTTGTTTACGGGATGGTGATCCTCGTGAAGTGAAGGAGCTGTCACGGGAAGAGCGCGCTTTTAATCTTTGATTCCTTCGTGCAGCCACCATGGGGGGAAAATTGTATTATATTAATTGTATTATATTAATTGTATTATTGTGTTAAGGTACCCGGACCCCGAGAAAAAACCCACGGGATTGGATGAATTGCTGTGGTTTAGCATTCTACACAGATTCTAGACAATTTGGCCGGCTCAGTTTTGATTTATCCTCATTCAGGTATTTGCAATCTCTGGGAGCTGTGTAATGTATCTTTAATTGTTATAGCATTTATATAAGGCATTACTGGATATGCACAAAATAATGAAACAACAAATCAGTACTCTGGACATGAACAGTCAGAACTGTGTTCCTGGTGTGCATAAATGTTAAACCTTTGGTCAATCAAACCTGTATAACCAACTTCCAAAATCCTTATTTCCCTTATAAAATCCTTATAAGATGCAAATTAAAATGATTTACCTAAAATTTGAATGATAATTAACAATGACATATCCCAGGTACTTTTTATTCAATAAACTTTAAGAATGAATACAAAGCTTCAATTTTTGACAAAAAACTACAAAGTGTAAATGTTATGTGCTCTTTTATCATCGTGGGAATTGATTATAGCTCTAAATAAATATTGAAGGTTTTTTTGTTAAAAATAATCCGTATAACTTTATTTGTACGCCCGTATACTATGTTTATTGAATCAAATCCGTATAAAATACGGACATTCTGTATATTGTGCATTTTAATCTCAACGAAAGCTTCACTGAATCGATTCTTTAGAACAAACTCGCATGCGTGTGAATCAATTTACTTGATTCACTCTTGATTCTTGACTCAGAAACTACGGAAACCTTATTTGTATTCCTGTTTTCAAATTGTAAACAATAATCACACTTTCATGCTGCATGAAATTAAAGTATGAACTTTCCTCAAACCATTACGTGTGCATGAACTCAACAAATGCCGTTGATGCGTCTGTATCGATTCGCTCGATCGAGTCATTTATGTTTCGTCCCGAAAAAGAGCCGAATCGTTTGTGAATCTCATCACTGTTAGAAACCCAAGAGAAGAGATCCTCTTCCCTTAACATCATCAGAGGAAAAATCTGCTTCTTAATCAATTAGTTTCAGCGTTTGGTGAGTAGATCATCTGTATTTTATTTTATATTCATTGTGTGTTGATAGTCCGAAACTTGTAACTGGAAGGTTATCAGGAAAGTCACGAGTGGTCCGCGAGGTGATCTCTGAACAGGTCCGCGAGCACTCTACAAGAATATTAATGTGTTTTAATAATTAATAGTGCAGCTATTAATGCAGTTTCATGTCTAGATCTTATAAATGATAAATACGAAGTTTTCAAAATTATGAGAACTCCAGTTCCCATGATGCTTGTGAACTGGGCATGCGCACTGGATAAAAGAAAAAACAGCTCTTTAGGGCAAAACTCTCGTCTCCTCAGATTTGGGCAGTAATTCTATGCGTTCAGACCTTAAATAATGAAATAACTGTACAAGCAAATACAACACAAAAACCATTTTTAAAACATTCACTTAAATTAAACAGACATGGTAAAAACAGAAGAAATATATTTAAGGCTTAGAGTTTGATTAATTCAGCCAAATCAAATATCACTTTCAGATTTGAAGATATTTATCAGGAATCACTTTTAAAATATTGAGTATTATACCACTTCCTGTTTAAAGGCATAATAAAAGGCATCAAATATATTTACCCTACGTGTGAATGGAAATGCCGAAAAGTTTAATGTTTAACCTAATGTTTAATGTTGATCTAAAACATTTTAAACTGATCGTGTGGTGGTCTAGTGGTTAGGATTCGGCGCTCTCACCGCCGCTGGTGTAGTGGGATTTTTATTAATCATATGTAATTCTAACCTTTAAATATCCTATATACTCCTGTTTCTGATGCGTTTTAGCGAAATGTGGACTTGTCTTGTCTGGGAAGCATGAAATTAGTTCAACAGCGAGCTAACCCGCTCTTTACTTCATTTTTTGACATTTTTTGAATAATTGTCGTGCTATTATAAATAATATTTTGAATAATTGTTCCGTAGCAATATGCTCTGTCTCTTTCTCAGTCAGCATTGAGATAAGACTCCCAGACTGTTACAGAGAGCTATAATATAAACAACTCATGCAAGAACAGCAGGCAAGGACACACAGAAATCTGCAATGGGCAGAGAAAATCATTATTTTTGGCACTTTCTCACAATAATAAATTTAATAAGTAATCTCTTTATATCTCATCTCATTATCTCTAGCCGCTTTATCCTTCTACAGGGTCGCAGGCGAGCTGGATCCTATCCCAGCTGACTACGGGCGAAAGGCGGGGTTCACCCTGGACAAGTCGCCAGGTCATCACAGGGCTGACACATAGACACAGACAACCATTCACACTCACATTCACACCTACGCTCAATTTAGAGTCACCAGTTAACCTAACCTGCATGTCTTTGGACTGTGGGGGAAACCGGAGCACCCAGAGGAAACCCACGCGGACACGGGGAGAACATGCAAACTCCACACAGAAAGGCCCTCGCCGGCCACGGGGCTCGAACCCAGGACCTTCTTGCTGTGAGGCGACAGCGCTAACCACTACACCACCGTGCCGCCCATCTCTTTATATTACTAGGTAAATTCCATATACATAAAGTCAAAATGACAACCAATTCTCATTCTCATTAATACTGTTAAATGAATTAAAAATTTATTTTCAGTCTCTGAATCCAACAAAGGGTGCTTATCAGCTATTCAATTTTATTCAAATTACATTCAGTGAAATTGTTTGTCATTTCAATTTGCCCTGTTTTTTATCTCCTTTTCTTTCTTTAAACTTATTGCTACTTATGAGGCTAAGCTTAACCATGTTCCTCCTAATTTCGAACTATTGATATGAAATGCTCTGATTAACTGCTTGCTGAGTTTTAAACCTCCATACTTTTGCCTTTAAAAACCACAGAGGATATGGAATGGACAGGCTTTTAATGTATTTAGTTAACCATAATTTTTTTCAGCAAGAAACAAAGTTAACAAACGTTTACTTGAATAACTTTTTGTTTATAAATCGGAGACTTGGGTTTATCTTTGTTTAACCATTAAGAAAAAAATGTCAGAAATTATCATGATTATGATACATTGGCTTGTATAAGTATTCATGTGCATTCTGTTTATGATTTAATAAGCAATACCTCTCTCTCTGGATGTCATCCTACAGTCTCTTCTCGAGCAAGGCGTGGTGAGACACTTTACACAAGATTTACGTAAGATTAATGAATTGATTGTTTCTTCTGTAATATCACAGGTTCCTGCCATTAATGATCTCTGTTCTGCCTTTTTTTTTTCCACGCACATGAGGAGATAGCGTTTGGACTCAAGGTTTCATTTGACTCTCCTGCTGTTTTTTTTTTTTTCAGCTGTAATTCATAACGTGCTCTGTGACCTTCTCCCTCCCTCAGGACTCTGTGGTCTGTGTGTTCTGGTGTCTGCTGAGTCACCAGAAATCTGCCAAGACACTGACACTTGCGCCTGCTCCAACATCTGGCGCATAAGGGCTTTAAGGTTTCCAGAACCAAGCTGCAATATTGCATGGACACTTAAGTATTTGAACTTTTGAAGTTTTGAACTTTCTCAAGGCTGTCATTCTAGACACAAAACCTCCTCCACTGCAACATCCTTTGACCTGGACTGACGCTATGGTGGTCGCTTATCACTCCCTCAGAAGCACCCTTTGTTCCGCCCCTGGGTCACCTGCTCACTTCAAGCCCTTCCACCTCTATGCCTATGAACACCGGGGCACGGCCTCTGGGGAGCGAGGGGGGGGGGGGGGGGGGAATGCATCATTGTGCGTTTTTATCCTAAACATTAAAACATTAGACATTGTTGCTCAAGGCTTGCAATAAACAATAAAAGCAGAACAATAAAATAACAACAATAAAATAATAAGAAATCAATAATAATTATTGTTATAGTTATGGGGTTTCAAATGCCATAGACTCAGACAAGGGTACCCGTTTTAACTCAAAAGTCACACAAAATCTTTGTAAGTATCTCTTACACATCCCATCCTTCCTTCCCAGTTATCATAACAAGGATGCTCTGAAGTGGTCAGCCGTGGTCGCAGTTGGGGACAGAGGCGAAAGTTCTAAGACAGCACTCACCACCTCACCAAGATGGCGGCACCTGGACAACCCCCCCCAATACACACTCACAACCCATGATTTCCCCCCCACACTCATACCCCACCCACATACACTCACAGCCCTTGCCCTCACCTACACTCAGCCCATGCTCCCCTTCTACACACTCAGCCATGCCCCCCCATGTGAATGCACGAAAATACCAAGAGAATTGTGTGTGATTCGCATTGTCCGCAGTGCCTGGATCAGAGTAGATGTCAATTTGAGAACAGATGGAGACAAAACAATAAAATGATGTGCTATTGCCCTTAGAAAATTACATGAATATTAATGAACACCTAATTTACAATGATTGAAAGTGTGTATACTGTACATTTTTCGGGACACCCTGTATACATAAAATCTTCAACACCCTCCTCTGAAATCAACACACTTTAAATTGTGACTTGCAAGTGGTATTTACCTAGTCTGACAAGCAGATGTGGTGTTTCAGAGAGATCATTCGAACACCCCTCACAGAATAGGCAGCCAGTGGGTATGTGTCAGGGAGTTGGGACTGCTCAACTACTTTAACTATGCTTGTGGGCTCCAGCATATAACATTTGAAATGCTCACAATACCATGCACTTTGTAATTTCACAACAAACACTAAACTATCACGAATAATGACAAGCTGTAGTATTTCAGCAAAGTCAGGGCACCCACCACTAGAGCCACAAATCAACATCATACCAACATTGTATGAAGTACCCCGAAAGTCTGCCTGCTTTGTCAGATGAACACCTCTCTCTCCAGGAAAACTACGTGACACAAACTCTTGCAGCCTCTCATTTACAACCTCTAACGGAACTCTCGTCATCTTTGAGACACAAACAGCAGGTTTTCTGACCTGTGAACAATGGAGGTGATAGGCAACCATGGACTGGTGTTTTTTTGCCATAGACTTCACAATGTTTCGGAAACAACTAGTCTGTCTCACAATCTTTTTAAAAAAACAGTGTTTCGCCTCAAACCTCATTGACCACAAGGAAACAAGTGGGCCAAATTCTTTAATGAGGTGAGGGTAATGTTCCAAAAAATGGTGTTTTGGAATCAATTTCTCTTGTGGAAAAACTAGGGTTAGGGTTAGCAATTAAGCTATCGAGGAAACCAATGCTTGTGTCTGTATGGGTGCGTGACATAACAAGCTCAACTACATCTTTAAGTGTCATTAACAATTGCCATGCCTGATCCCCCTCCGGTACTTTGGAGCCAATCATAAATGGGAGCAGTCTTAGCAAGCACCAATTCTCTGTTGCATTACCACCAATAGTTTTACGAGACACAAAAGTTGGTGGAATATCCTGGGGACAATTTGTCCTATCTTTCCACTTATATGGAAACTGCCTGATGAGTCTGTTAAGTTCTTCGAAGGAGAAGTATTTCTTCTTTATCAAATTATCTAAACACAGTGCCAACTCCACTGGTACAATACCCTCTAGTAAATCATGCAATACATCAGGAGGGTAGCCTGTTGTGACATGAAAGTTATGTAACTTTTCAGTAACTGGACATTGCCTCTTAACTCCACGACTATGGCTGTTGCTAACCAAAGCTGCTTCTACATCCAGTTTGTGTTGCTGTTTGGTTCTAACAAGGAATGCCCCTGATCTGACTTCAAGCTCCTGAAACTGGGAACGCTCCCCAAAGCAAAATCTGCATACATGTGACCCACTAAAGTTTTCAACAAACCCCCCTAATGCGTGAGCGCCAAGGTTGTCAGCAATCACAGAAAATACCGTGCCCTTTATGATTTTCCCCAAACAGGGCAGATAAAGACCATTTTCTTCAAAGCTTTTCAAATCACTTAACAATGGCTCTAGCACCCGACTATAACCAAAGTTCTTAACATCATCTGCCTTGCACAACACAGCTAGGTTTATTGATGATAAAGTAGACCTAAATTCAGATGGAATATCACCCAAAACCCAGTACACACCTGTTACCTTGTGCTTCTTCCGAGACGTTCCTAACGGATTACATATTTCAAAATCGTCACAATATAGAAGAAGAGAAAGCCTTAATTCCTCTACAGACCAAAATGGATTTTCCTTGAAGTTGGAACCATCGTGAAAAGTACTATACTGACAGGAAGAACCCCGCTGTCTTACATTTGTCAAAACCTTCTCCTGAATGGTACGGTTGCTTAGGATTTGTGACAAGGATTGCAAAATTGGCACATACTGGAATGACCTTCTCTGTTTTGCATCAAGCACATATTCAATTGGTTCTACTATACAGAAACGTTCTTTTAAATAACTACTTCTCTTGTATGCTGTTCCAAGAGGACCGTCTTCACTGAAGGCTAGACTCAGAGGATTCAACTTACAAATGTTCTTCACCAAGTCTGTGACTACCGATTCCTCAAGACTGCACACTCTAAGAAATATCCTGTAAAAACTACAGTAAAGTACAGGCAGCACGGTTGCCAGAACCTTACTGTATGTCAGCACATACAGCACAGTACTGTAATACAGTATATTGCAGTTTACTGTAATCTAGGGTTACTGTGGGAACAATGTACTGTACCTTACTGTATTCCCTGAATTACTGTAAATATGGATTGCTGTTGCTTACTGTACTGTGCATGTTACTGTAGCTACAGGTTACTGTGCTTTACTGGTGACTTTGTCTTACTGTAATATACTGTAATTCAATTAAATAGCTTTTTTAAAAAAAAAAAAACAATTGTTTTTGTTGTTTTTATTAGCTTTTTATTACCTTTTAATACAAAAAACACAATGTGGCAAATGCAGAGATCATAGAGTTTGTTGGTTTACCTACTAATAAAGACATCAGTCTGTAATTTTAACGGTAGGTGTATTTTAACATGGAGAGACAGAATATCAAAAAGAAAGTCCAGAAAATATTTTGCATCAGACATCCGATGCAAACTTCCGATGCAACTTCAACTTCACCCTGTAACGTAGTTAAAACAAACAAATTAATTAAGAAGTATGTCACAATATACTTTGAAATAAAATTCTAAATGTCTTGGTAATCTAATCTAGCCACTCTACTGCTAGAAAAACTACGCATTCAATATGCATACAACTGATTAAAGGCCATTAAGGCCATTTCTCACAAGATTGCGGTCAAATTTGGAAGCATGCTCGGGGCAAATAAGGCGAATTTTCACGGGAGGCTTTTCCTTATGAAAATGTACACATGTGCACGATCACATTTAACCATAAATGGCAACTATAAAAGCTAAATGAGTTGAAAACTGCTAACATGCGCTAAAAACATTCAATGCGAAGATTTCAACCAGAGACGGCGAAAAGGCAGAACTAAGAATATTTAGTGATCTAGCAGCGCATTGACTGTATATTATAACTAATATACTCTCAATGAGCTAGCGTGCTGACACGGACAAGTCAGACTTCAGTGGGATGACTTGCAACTTCACCCTATAGTTAAAACAAAGGAATTAAAGTGTGTCCCGATATTCTTTCAAATTAATGTCCAAATATGTATGTTGTTACTATGGAAAGCGACGAGGGGTCGAAAACGGCTTACATGCGCTAAAAAGATTCAGTTTTAAGATTTGAACCAGAGACGGCGAAGAGGCAAAACTAGTCTTTGGCCCGTTAGAGGCTGGTTAATTATCTAGCTAGCGTGCTGAGTAAAAGCTAGACACGGCCAGTTAAAACAAATGAATTAAAAAGTATGTCCCCGTATATTTTTTAAAATGAATGTGTAAATGGCCACTAAGTTGCCACTATCAAAAGTGACAATAAGTTGAATGTTAGTATTTCAACCACAGACGGCCAATAGGCAAAACCAAGAATCTTTCACCTAAGGTCAGCTAAGCTAAGTAAAGACTGAAAAAAAAAAAGATTACTTTCGTGGACAATATCTGACGGGAAAAACTGACAGGGGACAGAAGTACTCACCGAATTCCAAGGGTTTTAGGGACTCAGGAAGCACTCAGTCAGGTAACGTTGCTTGCAACTTCACTTCACTCGTTAGTGTGCGCTGTATGCACGTGACGTCCAGACAACATATCAGTCAGAGTTGAATGGGCTAACAGTGACCTCTAGTGACGAAATTACAGTACAATGCAGCAGAGTTGCTGAATAAGCTACAGTAAGCAACAAAAGTCAAGTACATTACTGTATAACATTCCCGCCTTGCAACATTTCTACATTAACTCCAGTACAGTGCTGTACTATATCAATACTGTATAATCCTGCAAGGTTTAGCTGTACTGCACTGTAAAAATTACAGCCATTTCTAAGAGTGCAGTTGTTGTTTTGTAATGTGTTTTGCACAATGTTTTTGATAACAGGTGCCGACGCTGAACATGTAAAAAAACTGAAGTTCCTCCACAATTTCATCTATACATCTAGTAGGTACATTGAAGATGCACTCTAATTTAAGAAATAAAGAGCCAAGCTCATCAACAATGTCTGTAAGTACATCTTCATCTTCTTCAACGAGTGGTTCAGCAGAAGAAACAACTTCACTTTCATCAACCAACAAACAGTCTTCCCTGGTTGCCTGATTTGAATCTGTTTGCAATACAGTATGTTTAAAGTTGTCAAGGCAGTGAGGAGTATGCTTCCTACTTTTGTGTGATGCGAATGTTGAATATATGTTTGTACGATAATCACAATCTTTGAAAACACAAGTACAGTTTCAAACTTTTTTAAGGTGAGTACCAAGGTGCTCGAAATATTGCCTCTCAGTATGAAACCTACCTAAATTACACACAAGGCATGAAAATGTGACAAACTGCCCTAACTGTTCACCCTCTGAAAGATCTCTAGATAAATGTGCATGGAGTGCCCCCCAATTTTTAAATAGACAAGGGCAATTTGTGTGTAAGCAGGGTAGTGAGCGGCCTTGACCAGTATGAAAATGCTTCAGTCTGTAGTGTCTTAAAAGCTCTACACGTTTAACTGCACTGAAAGTGCAAGATTTGCACGACCATCTCATTACTCATGTCTAAATACCCACTGTCCCTCACTAACGATAAAATCTGCAAACCTGTCCTACACCCCAACTCTCCTCTGGTCTCAGTTTTTCTTTCCGTCCTAGTAGTGAAGCCACTCTGTAAATGAAAACAGACATAGAAAAACACATTAGCAAGAATCATAGCCACAATTAGGTCTACATTGCATAGACAACCGAAAAACAATGTTCCGCACATGATATGACATGGCACAGTTGGACTGTATTTGGACTTTTGAATGGGTGTCTCCCAAGTGTTGCAGTGAAAACACAGAAACAACAATGAGGCAAACCGATGTTTGCAGGCGCTGACTGTTAATACAGTACAGCAGAGGATAATGCAATGTAATTAGCATAAATACATCCATGTATCTATGTAATGCACGGATTGGTCGACAGGTCCAATTTCGATTCTTTTGTATGTCTTGTACATGTGAAGAAATTGACAAATAAAGGCTCACCATCATCATCATCAAATAAACGTGTGCAGCTTTCTGATTTACTGTTTTCTTCTCATACTTATACTTCCTATGTTTCATGGACTGTAACGACGGCATTTGCTTATTTAGTAATTTTAATACAGAATTTACTTTGAAATTATAATCAGACACTCCAACGCCCCCCCTAAAAAAAAAAATCGGATCAGCCGTGAAAAAGGCGGCATCCTCCAAAAGGCGCGCCGTTTTCATCCCTTTGCATTCATAAGCCGTAGAACTTTGCCGCTCTAAACCTAGTCTGCCATGATGCATGTATCCTCTAGCATGCTATGTGACGACTGTTCTCCTGCTTGACGAAAGGTGTCCAGTCAGTGTTCTACATCCTTACATACATGCTCAAAATCAACGAAAATAGCTGTAATCGGTGTCGAGATAAACCATTAAATGCTTCCGTTTTGACTATTTGTCATTCATCTTGTCACCTGGCAAGAAAGCTTGGTCCTTTTGTGTTCCAAATTGCTAGATAATCCTTAACCACGAGTCGTGGTCCGTGATTGCGATGATTAGCCTACATTAACTTTATCCATATCATACACATTGTAATCAAAATGCCTTCCTCTTCAATGAGTTGTCGCACATGGTGCAAAAAAGTTCACAAAGTAGGTTACTTACCGCAATTTCTTTACAGACAAGCACTGCTCAAGTGCTGCTTCTCATATAGGCTGAATGGCTGTTCTCTTCTGGTTATAGAGTTCTTCTGATTCCAACCGTCTCCTTGTTGAGCGCGCATGCTCTGAATTTAAAAAGTACTAAGTTTTACTTAGTTTTTCTGTGTTTGTATGTAACGACCATATAACCCTTAAAACCTACGGGTATTATATAGTAGAACTTACTCATTAAACACAATATTTTGATGACACAAGTAAAATGTCTATATGTTGTTTGTTATTATTAAGTAAATGGCAGTTTTCACAGAATTATGATATTTCTGTGTAGAAGTTACCACACCTGAGTTTCTATATTTTACTACCCCCAAAAGTCATCTTTTTCAGTGTAAATTTTTATATGGCGTAGTGATTTTAAGTTTCTACTT
This sequence comes from Neoarius graeffei, assembly GCF_027579695.1. Taxonomy (NCBI): domain Eukaryota; kingdom Metazoa; phylum Chordata; class Actinopteri; order Siluriformes; family Ariidae; genus Neoarius; species Neoarius graeffei. The sequence continues at coordinate 2,273,480 of NC_083575.1, read as the reverse complement.
TTGGTGAGGTCGTGACCTCGACCCTGAGGCTTTCCGTTTAGATCAAAACACACGATCGTATTGGTTTTGGGTTTGCGGAAAATGGAGTTACAATGGTGATCAAATATTTTGCATGATGTTTTATTACGGTTATGATTATTCTGTGAGCGCACCAATCCTTAGGTGGATAAAGTTACAACTTAAAATACAATTAGTGATAACTGTAGACTTTTCAGTGGACTACAGCCTTTTTAAGGGAATGCGATGTAGTCGACCGTTTATCATGTCCCAGATCAAGCCGCCATTTTCCCACAAATTTGCAGAATTTTTGCCAAATTCTGAATAGAGTATTCACATCAAAGATTTAGTTTTATCTGTATTATTTCTTTCATCATTTTATTTCAAATTAAAACCAACACCAGAATTCAGAACCGTATAGTTTATTGACTGTGAGTATATTTAGTGGGGAACCCCCGCAGTACCCAGTTTCTGAGACAGACCTGTATGTGTATGTATAAAATTGGATCGCAATCAAGAGAGTTAAATTCCTGGGACACTCCGGATGTGATCAGGATAATGAAGAGTTTTGATGTGAATTATTTTAGAAATAAAGCGGGACAGTTTTGTTCTGAACTCTGCCGTGTGGGCGGAGCCTTTCCACTAAATAGAGACAAACTTCCTGTGATTTAAATAACTGTGAGCTGAAGATCTGAGAATTGAACCCTGATTTATTACCATAAAGAGGCGTGTCCAGTGCTCGTGGTGACTAACAAGACACTGATTGGCCAATGTCTTAACCAATCAGAGAGCACTTTCCTCATGAATTCTTATTTCCCCGGACTGCTTTGTTCTCTTTCTGTCTCTCTCTCTCTCTCTGTGTAACAGTATAAAGATGATTAAACAGTATAAATTGTGTAAAGAGAGCTGAAAGTGTGTACCCTGTTGCCCCCCTCTGACTCCCCTCAACTAGGGTTAGGGTTAGGGTTAGGGTTACCCCCTCAACTAGCTGTTGAAGTAAACGTACAGCGATCTCAGTCCAATCAACAACAGAACTGACAGGACAAAGAGCCGTGCCAAGGGGCAATTGGGCATCTGTGTGTAAATGTTGATTTTGGGGCAAAAATCCAAGAGAATGCAGTTCAGTTTGAAGAGAATAGCCCGGACACACTTGATGAACTTGTTGAAAGTTACAATACTACCTTAGCAGATGCCATGGACAGGCACGCACCGCTTCGTACTAAAGTGATCAGATCAAGACCACTTGTACCATGGTTCAACGAGGATATTACACTGTAAATGCAAATATTCAAATTAATTAGAAATGATTAGTGAATCAAACTTAGAAATCATCAACCTGTTGTCAACACTAATATTAAATAAATAACTGCTAATTTCAAGTTAGAACACGCTTAACTTAGTGTACTCCACTTCAGTTAAATTAGAAAATATAATTTATTGTCCCAGAGTCCTTTGGGCGTTGTGTTTAGACATGCGCAGACCTGCCCCATCTACGCGCGGTCTTTTCAGCACATGCACCAGGATTAACAAAAGTGGAACATGTTTCCAGAGCCTTAAATGATGCATTGTTTAGCATTTAAAATAAATGTTAATTGCAAAGTAAATCCAATGTGTTCACCATTCATTTTGTTTGGGGGCTCATTACCTTGTATTGTGTGTTTGTTTTTTTTTATTAAATTAGCATGTGTCCTATTGTCTTTCGCAAAACTCTTTGGTCAAGAAAATTAAAGTTAAATTGGCCTCAATATGAAGGATGAGTAAAACTAGAGAATTAAGCTTTCACAATTCATGAATATTAAGTTAAATTTATGAAAAAAGATATCTAAAAGCCATTGATTTGAGTACTGTAAACTTAAAATAAATAAGTTAATGTAATCAAAATTATATAAGATGAGTACTGCAAACTCACAATAAATAAGTTAATGTAATCAAACTAATCTAAGTTAATTTGAGTACTGCAAACTCACAAAAAATAAGTTAACCCAATCTAATTTATCTAAATCAACATAAATGACTTTTTTTGAGGCAACGACTTTGCATATTTTTTTAAAGTAAAGTCAACTTATTATATTTTACAGTGTAAGGCAGCGAGGCGAGAAAAGAGGAAAGCAGAAAGGAAGTGGAGAAGGACTGGTGCGCTGGAAAACTTGATTGATTACAAAGTTAAGAAGAAAAAAAAGCTGATGAATGAGGCACGCCGTTCTTTTTATCATGATTTTATTGAGGAAAACCGCTCTAATCAATGCAAATTGTTCGTGGCCTCTAAGAAACTCTTGAATCAGGGTCAGACAAGTTCAATTTTCCTGCCGTTTGACGACAAGATTGAGTTTGCGGATCAGATGGGAGCCTATTTCGTTGCGAAAATTAGCACTATTCATTCTAACCTGGACACTGTATTGGCTGGGCTGCCAAGCGTTCCCACTAGTGAGACTGGCCTAGATTCAGGGGTGGAGCTATCAAGTTTCACAAAACTGACGGAAACGGAAGTGAGGGAGCTGATTGCTGGATATACTAGTGCATCTCAAAAAATTAGAATACCATGAAAATTCATTTTTTTTTATAATTTAATTCAAAAAGGTAAACTTTCATATATTCTATATTCATTACATGTAAAGTGAAATATTTAAAGCCTTTTTTTGTTTTAATTTTGATGATTATGGCTTATAGCTCATGAAAATCAGAAATCCAGTATCTCAAATTATTAGAATATTCCCTAAGATCAATCAAAAAAAGGATTTACAATACAGAAATGTCCAACTTCTGAAAAGTATATTCATTTATACACTCAGTACTTGGTTGGGGCTCCTTTACCATGAATTACTGTATCAGTGCGGTGTGGCATGGAGGTGATCAGTCTGTGGCACTGCTGAGGTGTTACTGAAGCCCAGGTTGCTTTGATAGTGGCCTTCAGCGTATCTGTATTTTTGGGTCGGGTGTTTCTCATCTTCCTCTTGACAGTACCCCATAGATTCTCTATGGGGTTCAGGTCAGGCAAGTTGGCTGGCCAATCAAACACAGTAATATCATGGTCAGCAAACCATTTGGTAATAGTTTTGGCACTGTGGGTAGGTGCTAAGTCCTGCTGGAAAAGGAAATCAGCATCTCCAAAAAGCTCGTCAGCAGATGGAAGCATGAAGTGCTCTAAAATCTCCTGGTAGATGGCTGTGTTGACTTTGGACTTGATAAAATACAGTGGACCAACACCAGCAGACGACATGGCACCCCAAATCATCACAGACTGTGGAAACTTCACACTGGGCTTCAAACACCTTGGATTCTGTGCCTCTCCACTCTTCCTCCAGACTCTAGAACCATGATTTCCAAATTAAATGCAAAATGTGAAAAGAGGACTTTGGACCACTGAGCAACAGTCCATTTCTTTCTCTCCTTAGCCCAGATAAGACACTTCTACTCATCATGTCATCATCATGTCATAGGTGTGAATGTGAGTGTGAATGGTTGTCTGTGTCAGCCCTGTGATGACCTGGCGACTTGTCCAGGGTGTACCCCGCCTTTCGCCCGTAGTCAGCTGGGATAGGCTCCAGCTTGCCTGCGACCCTGTAGAACAGGATAAAGCGGCTAGAGATAATGAGATGAGTTGTGTATATATTAGAAAAAGGGTTTTGAAAGTAATACAGTCGTCAGTAGGAAGGGGTGGAGAGAAGATATCCACTAAGAAATGAAAGATACTTTGTTGCTATACATTTCTTACTTCATCCAAACATCCATCACCCAGGGGCCCACCGGGGACCCCCTGGGGCCCAAATATGGAATTTCTGAGTTCTGCCAAATTGTGGCTATCTCCTGTACCTATGTGCCAAGTTTAGTGAAGATCTGTTCAGAGTTTTTGTTGATAAATGTAATGTGAAAGGCATTGAGGGAGGGGGTGGGTGGATGTTGTGCCCCCCAGAGACCTCCCTGGGGCACGTACATGAATTTTGCTTATCTCCAAAATTCTGGGTCATTCCCGGACCCACTTGTCAAATTTGGTGAAAAATCGGTCAAGAAATGGCGACATTGGCTCAAGACAAACAAACAAACTTTGCCACTTTATTATATAGCTTTATGAGGAAAAAACAGATTCTCCGAGATTATAAAGTCACAAATTTGCGAGAAAAATCTGTCCTGCTTCCTGGCTGCAGTGCATTCTGGGTAATGCAGTTGAAATTCTCTGACCTCTTTATTCTTTTGTATCGCTGATTGAGGAGGAAAGACTGCGTTTCCTAGAACTCTTGGCTCAGTCATGGGGTCTGTGGTGTGATCACGTTGATCCAAACTTGCAAAGTGAAGCGATCTGGTTCCTTGACACCAAAAAAGGAGAAAAAAACATTTGTCTTGTATATTTGTGACTTGGAAAATCTGAAACACCCCACCCCACCCCCATGGCTCTAATACACTGTTTTAATGTTCTCTATTAGAGTATTTATCTGTTATTTTCCCCTCAGTAACTGGATAATTAAATTTGTACAACTACAAGCATTAAATTAACAAGTGAACAGACATTTCTCGTTGAGTTATTTGCTTAAATGTTAACTGTGACTGAAAGAGAAAGAACTCCTGGGACAAAGAAGAGTTCTGTAAAGTTTCAAACACTAATTTTGACCAACTGGACCAAACTGCTGGCTCCATCCACCTCCATGACCAAATGTCGTGGTGGTGATTGCGGGTATTTATTTATTTTAAGACAAAGTGGTATTTCTGCATAGTTTTGATAAACGACTAAAGGCTCTGAATGATTGTGTTCACTTTATATTATATTTAATCTTTACACCAACACTATAGTGTCGTGAAGTGTGACTTAGAGGAACGAGAATTATCCTGGGAATTTATCTCCAAGTTTCACTGTTACTGTGGTGAAATTATTGTCTCGGCTGCTTCTAGGTGCTGAGTCACTTCCTGTTCATTAGGAAACATGTACAAAACGAGCAACTCAAATACACGGACAACGAAAATATTGTTTTCGTTTCACTACATGCTTGTGCTTTGAACTCCAATTGTGCAGCATCATTTTTAAACCATCTGTGACTCAGTTCCGCCCCCTAGTGGAGGTTCAGATCTGTATTTATTCTTCAAGCAGAAAAAAAGAAATTCCTTCACTTTTTCTTTCACTTCACGTTCTCACTATATAAATATTAAAGATGTGTGTAACAGAGAATACTGAATTTACTCTACTGATCTTGGAGAGAAATCATTTATTGAACCTTCATAAGTACAAATCAATTTCAGTGATTTATAATTAAGACGATTGTTTCTGTATAAATAATTTACTAGCATTCTAAAGTACAACACAACTATAAAAGAAAACTCTTCACCACTAAGAAAAGACTTAAATATTCTCTCCATTCTCTTTCTTTCTGTCTATCGGTCTGTCTGTCTCTCTCTAGCCCCTGATGTGGAAGGTGAGACATCATGCTCTCTACAACACTTCGAATGTGTTTATTGAGGGAAATCGACCAAAGTATGTCCAGGATCTGCATACGCAGGCTCAGGAGGGTCTGAAACTCCTGCAGCAAGATGGTATGTCCTTCTAAAGCAGTTAAACGTGAATCATTTTAGGAGAAAGTGAAAGTTTTGGTAGTTGCTAACCACAGACATATAAAATGAGGGTAATGGGGGAACTGCAAATACTAAACTGTTCATAATAAATGTCTCACAATGCAGAACGATCAGCCTTTTTATTGAAGGTTGTAATTTTTTTTTTTAATTCTCCAGAAAACAGAAACGGTGTGGACTATCTGGATGACCAGAGCGTCATTGTAAGTGCCTTATTAACAGTTAGCTTAAAAACCACTCAGGCAGTAGAAACGCAGACACGAAAGCATCACCAGGTGTTAATTTTAAGACGTTTGCTGGCGTGGACAACATTTCTTTTCTCTGTAGTCAACAGTGACCGCTCAGACAGATGATGACATGCAGGGGTTAAATTGGGATTGGTTATGTGGGGGGGCTCTGCCTCGTACCCGCCCCTGCCCCCGCCGCCCTGCCCCAATATAATTTTTGGAAAATAACCCTCTAATTTGATAACCATATCATATTGCACAGAGATATACACCTTATCTGTGTGTTGTAGGCCTATGTGTGTCTTGTAGTGCCCCCCTACACATTATGGCAGTTTGAATGTAGATTGTTTGGCCAATGTAACAGATTGTACAGGTTGTTGTACATTGGTTTGAAGGAAATGATTAGTGGGGGGTCTGGGGGTCCTCCCCCAGAAGTTTTTTATTATCATACATGTTATTTGCTGAATTCTGGTGCATTTTAATAAGTTGTTAGCTGACTTTACAGAGGTAGGTTGAGCAATATCATGTTAAATCTTGTCACATGCCTACAGGTGAAAAATGTGAAGGAGAAATGTTCAGTGAGAAAATTTGAAGGCTTGCACAATCTTAAACCAAAACAGTTGATTTATTTTGGAGGATAAATGTTAAATATGCCAAAACACTGTCAGTCAAATTGTCAATCAAATATATTCATGCAGTGAATGCAACCAAATACAAACAACACTATAACATTGGAAGCATTTATTATTATTGTTATTATTATGTATTCAATTATTTATTTGGCATGTGGTGCTTTTTGTATTGTCTAGAACATACATAAGATGAGCATTTTTGCTGCATTCAAATGATTGTGCTTCTATTTTGCTGCTATAATATGCTCATCTTATGTATGTTCTAGACAATACAAAAAGCACCACATGCCAAATAAATAATTGAATACATAATAATAATAATAATAATAATAATAATTACACTAATAATACACTAATAATACACTAATAATATTAACAATAAATAATAATAAATTGACATTAAATTAAATATTAACAATAAATAATAAAACACTAATAATATTAACAATACAGTGAACATAATAATTATCATATTTTTTATTATTAAAAACAAAATATCAAATAATACTGAAGAGGGGAAAAAATAATACTGATCTAAATATGTTGTGTTTTTATTTTTAGACAGTATGTGTTTTGCTAACTTTAACTGACATCTCCCCCTTCCCCCTGGCTAATTACTGTCGGTAACTGGGGACTATGGAAATTGAACTCGCCAAATGCACAGACAGTTCGTTCAAGCACCTCTGATGGATTAGGATCGTATGCAGGTAAAAGGGCAGACGGTGTACGGAGAAAATTATAAACAAGTCACAACGCTGAAACACAAGCCCAAAACCCCGCAAACCACGACTTCTGATTTTTTTTTTAAAGCGAGCTCACAAAAAAAGAAACCCCAAAGTCGCTTATAAAAAGCGGAATTGGCAACCCACGCAGTGTTCCAGAAACCAGAATCTCTGATCGCAAGTTCTGTTCTAAATAGCTTTGACAGGTCGTCTTGTTATCAGGAAAACTATGATCTATCTCATAAAAGTCATGGGTTTATTGATTAATAAAACAATATTTAATTATTCAGAACTGAAAATCGTGAAAAGGGTTTGTTGCTTTTGATGTGTGCGTGATCATATGCCATCCGCTCCGAGCTTATGTGCCGGGGCTCAGCCCCGGACAGCCCCGGCCCAATTTAACCCCTGATGACATGAGCTTCAGTGAACTGAGGATGTCCGAGTCTGAGAGTACTGCTGCTGATACGATCTCCACACGTTCCATCACTTCCTATCAGTCTTCACGTTCCGGACTCACACGCCAAGGTACGGTCTCGTGTCCAAGAATGATTTCATTTCACTGTAGAGAAATGGAGCTGAGCGAAATACAATTTTAGAGTGTGAATTTAACCCAATGTAATGGTTTAACTCGACCCTTGGTTGGGTAGTGTTGATCATTTTGTTGTACCCCTGCATGCAGGCTCTACCTTCAGACCACTGAAAGATGACAAGAAACGTGGGAAGAGCAAATCGAAGGGGAAAAAGGCGGGTACAGTTACAGGAATACCAAGACATGTACAGAAAGAACTGGGTATGCTTTCTTATTAAAGCACACAGCTTTAATATAAAAATGAAATGTATTTTAACCCCACTAATATCACATTTTGATCCATTTCCTATCTCAAGGGCTTGACCGTGCTGCATGGATAGCATCCCAGTTCACTGATGCTCAGTTGTCCAATGGAGGTGTAAGCATTTCCACCGTCATTCCCACTCTGGATAGCATATCCATCGCCTCGGTCCCAGACGGAGCAATAACCCAGCTGCAGAACATGAACAGGCTTCAGGCAGTAACGGAGGATCAACCACAGCTCCCTCCACAGGAAGGACAGCAGGATGACACCTCTCTACTCCGGCACCTGTTACACCAGTCGTTTGACCCAGAGTGTCCAAATTCACAAGCCAGTCCCTGGATGACCACATCAGGCACCTCTCCATCCAGTCCAGTAATGTATGTCTCCCCTGAGGCAACATACATGTCCAAGATCATCCCAAATGCGGTACTGCCTCCGTCTGTGGACGTGGTTGAACTCAGCCGCAACAGAAGTCACAGTAGCGTTCGCATGGTGAGCAAGAGCAGCCTAGCATCGGCCAGTCCGGCTCCGTCAAGAGCCTCATCCCGGGCATCCTCACGGTTCTCCTCACGAGCTCCATCAGTGATGTCCTCACGGATCTCTTCTCGGGCTTTTACCCATCGGACTGCCACCCTCTCAGAGTCCTCTGGCTGGAGCTGCTCGGGATCATCCGAAACACTGGTCTCCGATTCTTCCACCATTTCTAGCAGCAGCACTCCTCGAGTGGCCAGCAGGACAAGTCAGGCAGAGGAAACAGATGGACCATCAAGAACTCCTTCTCCACCAATGATCCCTCTTCCTCCACCACTGTTCCCTCCTCCTCTGGAGGCAGTCCCTACTCCCCCAAACCAAACCCTACCAGATGTATCCTCAGAGCAAGCCGAAATCACGTCCACACCATCTAATATTCCTCCACCACCACCATTACCCACTGATCTCAAGAAAGTAGTCAAAGCTATCACAGCTGACAAGCAGGAGAAACCGCCACCTCTGCCAACCACCCACACAGGTGCGACTGCAGAGGAAAGTCCTACCCCAATGGTCACACCGTCTTTATTACAGAATGTTCGTCTCAGGTCAATCAGATCCAACGTGAACCAAACTGAAACAAATGGTGGACTTCGAAAACCAAAGCATCAAACTAATCAAGACACACCCCAAAATCCAATAAGAAGATCTCTGATTTTGGTTTCACCTGATCTTCCCTCGCAGTCAGCTACAAATCAAAAGGAGGACACTCTGCCCACTACCTCTGTATGGGAGAATCCGAGCACTACTCCTCCATCAGACACCCAACCTGAAACTGAACCAAAGAGCAGGATTGAGCAGGTTTCACTGGATGTAAAGCTTGAACCCAACAGCCAAGTCCACATCACAGACCAGAAAACTCAACAAGCAAACACTGAACCAGTCAAAGAGTCCGTGTCTGCTGAGACAGTCCCCCAAATACCAAACAAAGCAGAACCTGAACCAAAGATCACAGTGCAGGAAATTCAAAATGCAACACCTGAACCATCAACTACACTAACCCCTGCTGAACCAAAAGATCAATCCATTGCAAATGAGGTAAAAGAAATCCAAAATGACGCTGTTAAAACCGAAGATAAACAAAGTCCCCAACCACAGCAAGATGTTAAACTTCCAAAGCCTCAAACTTTAATCGCCACATCTAAATTCAATCCTGCTCAGAAAGTGCCTCCAGCTAGCATTTCATCTTCCATTAGTCTCCAGGAGGCCATTCGTCTGAAAACCACTGCCATATCATCTACAGACAACCAAGCAACATGCCTGAGCCTGCTGCATTCCCCTCCGCTGTCCCCAGGGGCCATCTCGCAGACGTCCACGGCAAACTTCATCTTCTCCAAAAGCCAGAAGAAGGTGGTCATCGAGAAATCTCCTTTATCTCCAGAATCCAAACCAGATCTGAGGAAGACCCTGGTGCACGAGTTGAATTCTGTTTCTCAAACATTCAAACCTGCTGCTGATCCCCGGAACACAAAAGCCAAAGTCCCGCCTCCAGTTGTGAAGAAACCCAGTGCGAAGAGTGAAAAGATTACCCATAATTCCTCAGAGTGTCATGTGGACACTGAGCATGTGCAAACTGCTGGTCAGTGAGCACTGCCAGAGAAGAGAAGGTAAGGCCTTCTGACTTTTATTTTTATCCAAAATAAATCCAAATGTCTTCAAGAGCTACAACACTGTTGCTCTCGGGTGAGGAATGCGACCGAAACACAACTATTATTAGATTCCAGAAATGAGAAATGACATTTGAAACTCTGTTGAATGAGCACACAAGTCCCATTTGGAGTTCATGTTTTACTGAACTTGTCTTTGTCATCCAGCAGGTGATGGACAAGTCAACGCCCGGGACGCTGTTACTTTTCAAATTCATCCACTGTAATGAATTCCTATAAGCTGAGCAGTCACTGCCAGAAGGTGGCGCTCTTTAGTGTGCGTGATGAACAAGAAACTGAAGTGACGGCTCTCGGAGAGAGAAGGTCTCTGAATGTTGAAGTGGAGAAAAGAATGATGAAGGGGGACAAGAAGAAGTAAAGAATGAGGAAGAGGAAGAAAAAAGACTGGCTGTGAGTGGAATGAATGGAAGAAGGAAAATTGATGAGAAAAACATTGAGAACGAAAAGAAAGGACAAAGAAAGGAATGAGGAACATGGACAGTGAGAGAGTAGAAACTCGTGAGAATTCTTTATTTGTAAAACAGTAGAAAAGCTTTGTGTTGTTTTTTCGCAGAAGGTGTTGGTCTTTCTGACATTAAGAGAATTTATGATGTAAATAATTTTCTGTACAGTTAAAACTTTCTGCCCAGAACAAATTTAAATGGGTCTATTGACTGGACCTTCCTTAATTATGTTTGATTTTAATATATGACATTTCTTTGTGCACTACTGTCCTGTATTTTGGGAATCACTGAATAAGGACTTCTATAAGTTCCTTAATTTCTGCTCAATGATTTAAAAAAAACAAAAACACATGTCTAACTTATTGTTTAGAAAGAACGATCCCATGTTCACCCGAACCCTGGAGTTCTTTCTGCTCCGGGTTTGTTTAACTGCTTTTCTTTTGCTTATTGTCCTTTTTATGATTTGATTTCAGAACTATCGGAGATATTTACACAAAGCAGTATCGCATGTTTGAAATGTTATAATTAACACCAGGCATTTTTATGGTGGCCTGCAATCGCTTTCCTTTAAAGAGCAGTATGTTAATTTTTTCCATTTATTATTTTTTAAACACACAGAATAATCACTGGATTATAACCAGGTCTTTCTTCAAAATGTACAATATTAAACAGTCTGAAGTACGCATCTGTCTGTCTGCATCAACAACATGCACGGATGTGAAATCTCCGCGTTTCCGCGGAAATCCGCGTTTTTCAAATTGCCTTTCCGCGTAAAAAATCGTTTTCCACGTTTTCTAAAATTAAAAAAATAAAATAAAATATTCGGTAAAGTCTGGCGCGAAACTTTTCCGGATTTTACTAAGCGGAAGTGACGAAAGCTCCTTACAGCGATCTGATCATTATCGCTGTGTGGAGAGGAGTCGCTATTGTACATGCACTGCTACGAGTATGAATGAAAATGGCGGCGTTGTCTGTGAAGTCCGATGTCACGAAAATAGGTTCTGGCATTGAAAATAAGTGGCGTTGGGACTGGTTAGAGCGCAAAGCTCCCGATGGAAGTGTTTTTAGTTTGGTTTTTGAAAAACTCAACAAGAAAGGAATCGCACGTTGCAAATTGTGTTGCTGTGAACTGAACTACGGACGGCGTGGATTTGTGACTCTCAGTGGACACGTGAAAAGCGAAAAACACAGGAGTCGAGTTGAGATTCAGAAGACTAACTATGCATTGCCAGGTAGGCATCAATAATAATAATAATAATAATAATAATAATGTTTTGGGGTGGCACGGTGGTGTAGTGGTTAGCGCTGTCGCCTCACAGCAAGAAGGTCCTGGGTTCGAGCCCCATGGCCGGCGAGGGCCTTTCTGTGTGGAGTTTGCATGTTCTCCCCGTGTCCGCGTGGGTTTCCTCCGGGTGCTCCGGTTTCCCCCACAGTCCAAAGACATGCAGGTTAGGTTAACTGGTGACTCTAAATTGAGCGTAGGTGTGAATGTGAGTGTGAATGGTTGTCTGTGTCTATGTGTCAGCCCTGTGATGACCTGGCGACTTGTCCAGGGTGAACCCCGCCTTTCGCCCGTAGTCAGCTGGGATAGGATCCAGCTCGCCTGCGACCCTGTAGAAGGATAAAGCGGCTAGAGATAATGAGATGAGATGAGAATAATAATGTTTTATCCTACGTATTAAAAACATTACCTTCACTGTTACTTTTTGAATGAAATTTTTAGTTCTCTGAAAATGTGATAATTCCAATCTAATTTATCACTAGCACATTTAATATTTACAGATACATTTGAACAATGATTAGGTTTAATCTGAAATTATATTGCAAGTATAAACTTCACAGAAAGTGTGGAATTTTATTTAGCCATTAATTTTTCAGGTGTTAGGTCTGATTGAAGAGAGTAAGTACATGTACTATGAACTGGTGGCAGGGTTTAAATTTTATTGCTAGTTATGTAAGGCCACATAAAATTATATTCTTGTTCCTCATAATCATTACAGCCCGAACCAAAAAAAATTGATCCACCATAAACATTTTTTTTTTTTACACTGGTAATTTAGCGTCATGCCTCTGAAACCAGAGTCTGCTCCAACCATTCCAATTTTTCGTGTTTTATCCCCCACATAGCAGAAAAATAAAACAAAATAAAATAAAAATAAAATAAGCCCGTCCTACCCATTTTGAGGAAAAATAGTGATGAGAAACAAGAAATTATTTTCATATGGCCTAACATGACATTTGTAGTGGTGGTAGTTTGGTATCAATGGTAACATTTTTCAGACTTAAGGCCAGACACGGCACCCCAAACCTGAAACATGACACTTTTTTCTCATTTTCAAAATTTTTTTGTAAAGTTCTGAAACATGTATCACTAAAGCACCATGAAATTTGACCAAAACATTTTTTAAACTGAAATGTGCTAATAAAGTCATACTTTGAATGTTACATGTCAATTTGGTTTGTATTTTGTATTTTAATATTTTTATTCTTGGGTGAAGTGTCTGGCCTTAAAGGTGATGGCTTTCTACTTATTCTCCTTCCTTTCTTAAAATCGTGAATGACTTTATGGACACCACTCTTGATGCTTTCATGAAATGTGCTAGTTCCTTGATCGTGAAAATGCCCATCAACAATGAGCTCCTTAGAGCATTTTCTGCTCTGGATCCAGTTGTGCGCAAACATTCAACAACACAGGTTTACTTGAACAAACTTCCAAAGCTGACCACCATCCTTATTCAGGAAGACCAACTTGATGACTTTGACCGTGAAGTGAGGGCGTATAGCACAGACTGCAAACTTCCAAGCCCACTGGCTTGTGGACAGGAAAAACTTACTGACTGGTGGGCCACTATCTCCCTCTCAGGAAGGTATCCACTCCTGTCAAACACAGTGAAAGCTCTTCTCTCCTGCTTTCATGGTCCAGTTGTTGAAAGCAGTTTCAGTATGATGGGAGATGTACTGAATGAATCTTCTCCAAATATGTTGGTTGAGACATTCTCTGCCATACAAACTGTAAAATTTGAACTCATTTCTAGGGGCACTACTTCTGTGGACATGTTTTTCCACAAAGAGCCAAAAACAGCAAAGGTTGACCGTGTTCTTTGCAAAAATATGCGCTCAGCTTACAGGACAAATATGGAAGCCAAAGAAGAAAAGAAAAATCAGATTCATGAAAAAAAGTTGGCACTAGGTTTAAATCCTAGTGAGAAGCCATCAACATCAAAGAGAAAGTTTAATGAAATCATGGAGGATGAACTATTGCAGCGTAGTAGTGAACACCAAGCTGGCAAAAAGAAATGCTGATACATGATATATGAAGCTCACTCCCTTGTATATTTGTGAATATTCATGTATAGAAGATAATGCTTGAGACATTTCACACAGGCCAAAATGAAGTTTATTGAACATTGTGATTACTAATGACAGTAAATAGAAATGCTGATACAACCATATGAAGCTCACTCCCTCTCTTTTTAATCATATTGATTATTGTGACAATTCATGTACATAGAAGATAATGCTTGAGACATTTTACAAAGGCCAAAGTGAAGTTGATTGAATAACATTGTGAGTATCACAAAATTCAGTTTACTGTTCAATTTTGTTAAATGGATTCATTGTATATTAAGTGCAGTTTATTGGTAAATACTGACAAAGCAATTTCTTATATGTTAAATACTTTGTTGTTTGCTATTTGTTTCATGAGAATCTTTTAGAGTGAAATAAATTTTGAATTTCTAAAATTTCAAAATTAACTTATTTCTGTAACAAAGAAAGAGTAAAGTTGGTGTTCAAAATTGACTTAATCACATTAATAACAGTTACTGTTAGAAAATTGTAAAGACTTAAATATGATGGATTTAACTGCACAAATGCAGGAACTTTAATGAAATTGTCTGAAAATATTCCAAATTTTTTTGGTGGAGCATACATCCAAACCTAACACCAGCTTGAAACTTGACTTTCTGCAGGTGTATTATGTTAGAAATTTTACATTTTATGTGCTTAAAATGTCACCATTTTAAGTCCTTTTTACAAAAATTTTCGTGGGGGAGACCCCCCAGACCCCCACCAATGGGAGGGCACACCCTCCCATACCCTCCCCACGACAACTTCGTTGTCGTGACGACCCCTTTGGGGTCGTCTGTTGAGCCTAAAAATTTTCCTCTTTTTTTTAAATTTGTCACTCACATCCCTGAACATGAACATCACAGCACTGCGGAATTCTGGATTCTGATTGGTCAGGAGGTGTTGATTAATTTTCTATAACATATTAACACAACTGTTTTAGTTTGTTATAGTTTCTATAGTAACGGCTCATTCACAGTACAGCAGACGCGCCACAGAAACAGATTAAGTTCATCGTTGATGTGGTGAAGTTTTCTTTAAGATGTCTGATTAAACGTTGATGGAAGGAGTCTCCAGCTTTGTGTTCAGTGTTTACACTCGATGGTTTCTGCTTTTTGAAAAAAAAATTTCAGAATCAGAAGCACTTTATTGCCAGGTATGTTACACACACGAGGAATTTCACTCTGGTTCGACTTAGCTTTCATAGTACAGACAGAAAGAAAGTATAGAAAAAAAAACACACGCAGTCTTTGGCTGAGAGATGAGAGGAAAAAACACCCACACATTTCACTCCTATCAGGACCGGAATGTGTAGGCATTAAAAAAAACCCTCAGCGCAGCATTCTGTGAAGCACGGAGAAGAATTAACACAATTACACAAAAACATAGAAAGTATGAGAGAGCAAAGTCCCGTGGCAGCCGTCTGCGGTGCCATCTTGGATGGAAATTTTTGTCTTAACTTTGAGACAGAAAGCAAGAGGCTGGTGAGAGAACGACTGTTTATAGCTGCTCATGTTTTGTGAAAGATCCACAACATGAAACGGAATTGTAAAAGAGTGAAGGAGGATCTTTTAGCTCTCTGACTCGTGAATTAAAATCTTGGTTGTTATTCTTGTTTAATTTTCTTCTCCTCAAAAGTATGAGCATAAGTCTTTTCTAAAATCACATCAACGTTAAAGCGAGACGGCCTTTTAATTTCATAAAATTGTTGAAATTTAGTTCCGTCTGAAATGTGGTGATTGTGATATCCGTTTATTTCTGGAATATCTCAAAATATCAGGCCATTCTGTGGCTGGGAAGTTATTTAATTTGAGGGGATTAAAGCAAATAATGTGCATGAAATCGCTCGCTTGGCGCAGTCAAGCAGACAGAGGAAGTCCGTGTGCGCATGCGCAGGTTTACCTTCTTCTTCTTCTTTTGGGTTTTACGGAAGCTGGCATCCACAGTGTTGCATTACTGCCATCTACAGGTTTCCCTTTGAGCGTGCACTGACAGTTCCATCATTCTGTCGCTAAACGAACAGCTGATCACACCGAGGTGCTCGCTGAGCGCCCATATTTATTAGTTTGGTCCTGCGTTTCCTTTCCTTCGTATATAACATGATGTCTTTTCTTCTCGCTTTCCGTTACTGTAGTCGCTCTTTCACGTTTCATTCGCTCACACACATCCTTTTTTTCCTCTCCTGTTTCAAATTTGTATCCCACAATGCCTTGCGTGAACGGGGAAAGCCCACCACGTGATGCGTGATGTAGTATCTTGAATTGGGTCATGGTGAAGCAGGAAAAAATAGCTGAGACTTTAGGGATATGTGGCTCTAAACTCATTAATTGTTCTATTTAAAAAAAAAACTAGTAAAATTGAAAGTCTGTGATTTGAATTCAGTAGCTTTTGCTCACTAAACAAAAATAATTGGGTGTCGGGAAAATTCTTTTTATGACCTACACTTGAAAACTTTGAAAGGCAGTACAGCTTTAATATCGTCTGCCATTTTCTGCCAAAAAGCAGCAAAGCTTCTCAGTAGGAAGTGGCGGTGAGTTGGTTTGACTCGTAAACGACACGTTTCTGAAAGGAATGCAAATAATCAAACAGAACTTTATCCTTACATCACCAAAAACAGGAAACGTTTAATTGCTGCAGTCTGATTAAGTGTTGGGTGGCATACAAGTACGCGTATACACACATGCAGCTGAATAAAAACTCAAACCCATCAGCATTTTCACACATCTGCAGGTCTCCGATTTTGTCTCATTAGAGTTTAATTAGGCTCCCATATTGATTTTAAAACTATTTTACAAGACACTACATGGTCTTGTACCAGACGACCTTTCAGAAATGCTTTTGGTCTTGGTTCTTACACTTTATTTATTTTTAAATTAATATTATTTTATTCCATTTTGGGGTTTTTTTTCAACATTTTATTGCTGATCTTTAAAAATATGTATTCCTTTAGTTTATCTGTCATTTCTGCAAACTTAAACTCAGCATAAGTGATGAACCTTCAGCTTCCTCCTGTTTGCTGTATTTGTTTATGTTTACATTTCATCCAAAAAAGAAAAGAACTGATACATAAAAGCATGTAAATTAAACCCCATGAAATTCTCCACTGAACGTGTTTCACCCTCAGAAACCTTCAGTGTGAGTGTTTGTGATGTCAGTGTGCTCAGGACTGGTTTTTGTTAAATTTACTCCTGATGGAATGGGTTTTAAAACTCCACAGCAGTCAGATTGTAATTCTGTGCCTGAGTGTGATTTCTGATGAGGAACAGATGGACTCTCTTAATTGGTGTTAATGACTCGAATATGTTAAATAAGTTTTATAGACTGACTAACCTTAACCTTACACTACACATTGTCTGGCACTGATGTTACAAAATAAAAACGAGTGTTGCCAGGCAAAACAAACCTCGCCCGGTAGTAATAATAATAATACATTTTATTTATAAGCGCCTTTCATGACACTCAAGGACACTTTACAAGAAGAAAACAGAAAAAATAAACAACAGATTAAAACTACACAATATAAAATGGAAAGGAGGGGAAAAAAGCACGCATGATGAATATGAAGGAAGATATCATGAAAAAAATTGGTCCCCTCTGGGTCCATGTGGCTTATAAATAAAATAGTTTTCTGATCCCATGTCCATACAGTAAATACAGCATATATATTTACTCTATGAGGCAGTAGCCACAAAAATGAAGCGGAATCCGAAAATAAACAATTTAAAAATCACAAGTAAAATATACCAAGATATCAAGATCAAGATATATTTATTTGTCCCGGAGGAAATTTGTCTTGGACAAACACATAGCTGCCACAGAACATCCAACACGACATTGACAATTTCATACGAATGATGACAATACACATAAAAATACATAAAGTACATAAAGTGTCTGTACTTTATATTATTCTACTCTTACCTCTTACAGTTTTTGAAACTGAAACCTCCGAACCGAGGCTGACATACACACGCTGTCGCCATGACCCAAACTCTTATTTCCCGGAAATGGCCTGATGCTAGAGCTCAGTGGAACGCACTTTCCCTCTGGAATAAGCATAAACATGTCTGAAAGCCATTTATTTAGTCCATTAATTTCGAATGGTGAACTGAATTGTATACGCTGACCGGTCATTTTAATCAGAACATGTGTATGTGCAGTGCGCGATCGTTGCTCTCTCATTCTTACAGCACGATGACATAGTCACTGGCACCTCTATATGAGGCAGTAGCCACAACAAAAACAATTTTGATCTTTTTGGTGACCTTGACCGGACGACCCTCAAAATGTTGGAGGTTCTATTTGAGACCAATGCCCATCTATCCTGAAAGTTTCATGAATATTGATCTAGCCGTTTTCCCGTAATATCGTTAACAAAAAAACAAAGAAATCTGACCGAAAACAAGTCTTTTGGGCCATGATTGGCTCCACAAAATCAGATTAAACTGACATGAAATAAAGTATGCTGATGTCACTGCCACAACTGAGACCATATTACAGAGGTATAGTGAGGTTTTCAGGGATGAACTAGGTACACTTAAGGGGGTTGCAGTGAAACTGCATGTTGACCCTGAGGCTACCCCAAGGTTTTTCAAGCCCAGACATGTGCCATATGCTATGAAAGGCAAAGTTGAAGAGGAGCTGTAACGCTTGCAGCAACTGGGCATCATTGAGCCAGTCCAGTTTTCAAGCTGGGCAGCTCCCATTGTTCCTGTGCTAAAGGAGGACAAGCCAGCAAGGATTTGTGGAGATTATAAACTGACAGTGAACCAAGTTTCGAAGACAGCCGAGTACCCATTGCCAAGAGTAGAGGACTTATTTGCGACCCTTGCAGGGGGGAAAGCATTTCACAAAACTTGATATGAGCCATGCCTACCAACAACTGCTTCTTGATGAGGAATCAAAGAAGTATGCTACCATCCACACTCATAAGGGCCTTTTTAAATACAACCGGCTGGTTTTTGGAGCGTCATCGAGCCCTGCCATTTTCCACAGAACAATGGACACTTTGTTGCAAGGAATCCCACATGTAGATTAGATTAGATTAGATTCAACTTTATTGTCATTACTCAGTATAAATACAGGGTAACGAAATGCAGTTAGCATCTAATCAGAAGTGCAAATAGCAGAAGTGCAGTATAATGCAAATAAATGCAGTATGTACAGATAAGCAATATGTACAGATGAATGCAGTTATGTACAGCTAGTGCAAATGAGATGGTTATAGTGAGTAGAGAATGTACAGATAAATAAATAGGATGTTCAATAGTTCTGTGCAGTATATGTACAGTAGTTAAGGGAGAAGTAACTACAGGTAGGGCTATAAAAAAAGGGTGGTTATAATTATAATTATCCTTAAGGCTATATACAGAAGTAGCTAACTTGCTATGCAGATGTCTGGAAGGGGTGGTTATAATTATCCTTAAGGCTATATACAGAAGAACTAACTTGCAATACAGATGTCTTCTGAATATACAAACAATAAATGTTAAATAGGCATTCAGAATATACACATATACATACATATATACACCTATACATGCACACCTAAACTCAAGTGTGGATGTAAGCATATACATATATACACACATATGCAAGACTGGCTGTGTAAATAGATCCAACAGTAGAGAATATTGATGAATATGTACAGCTATGGAACCAGATGTACAGTTATCAAATGCAACAAAAGTCAATACAGGTAGAAGGAGGGTGTGGGATCATCTACTGGCAGAGTTCAGTAGGGTGACGGCTGTGGGGAAGAAGCTGTTCCTGTATCTGCTTGTTTTGGTCTGCAGACTCCTGAATCGCCTCCTGGATGGGAGGAGCTGAAAGAGTCTGTTGGCTGGGTGGGAAGAGTCTCTGAGGATGCTAAGTGCGTGGCGCATGCATCTCTTCTTGTAGACTCCCTCAATGTCCGGAAGTGGAGCACCTATAATGCGTTGGGCAGTTTTCACCACCCTCTGGAATGCTTTGCGGTCAGCAGCAGAGCAGTTTCCATACCACACTGTAACACAGTTAGTCAGGATACTCTCTACTGCGCAGCGGTAGAAGTTGCCCAGGATGACAGCAGACAGGTGGTTTCTCTTCAGTGTTCTTAGGAAGAAGAGACGCTGATGGGCCTTCTTGATGAGGTGGGAGGTGTTGGTAGACCAGGTCAGGTTCTCTGAGATGTGGGTCCCCAGGAATTTGAAGCTGGAGACACGTTCCACCTCCATGCCATTGATGTGGAGGGGTGTGTGGGTGCCTCCCTTCTCCTTCCTGAAGTCCACGATGATTTCTTTTGTTTTGCTGGTGTTAAGGAGCAGGTTGTTGTCTGCACACCAAGCAGCAAGGTGTTTAACCTCTGACCGGTACGCCGACTCGTCATTGTTGCTGATTAGTCCAATCACTGTGGTGTCGTCTGCAAACTTTATGATGGAGTTGGATCCATACATAGGTCTGCAGTCATGGGTGAAGAGGGAGTAGATGAAGGGGCTCATCACACATCCTTGCAGAGTTCCTGTGCTGAGTGTGAGGGTGGAGGACGTGATGTGGTCTGACCTAACATGCTGTGGTCTGTTGGTCAGAAAGTCCATGATCCAATTGCAGAGGGAGGTGCTGATTCCAAGGTCTGTGAGTTTTGTGATTAGCTTGGCGGGGATGACAGTGTTAAATGTTGAGCTGAAGTCCACAAACAGCATTCTTGCATAAGTGTTTTTATTGTCCAGGTGTGAGAGTACACAGTGCAGCACTGTGGAGACTGCATCCTCTGTACTCCTGTTACTGCGGTAGGCGTATTGGTGTGGGTCAAGTGTGGGGGGCAGACAGTCTTTGAGGTGTGCCAGGACCAGTCGTTCGAAGCACTTCATCACTATAGGAGTAAGTGCCACTGGGCGGTAGTCATTTAGGCACTTTGGGGAGGAGTGTTTCGGCACTGGCACAATGGATGTTGATTTAAAGCACGCCGGTACTACTGCTTGGGCCAGGGACAGGTTGAAGATGTCCGTGAATACTCCTGAAAGCTGCTCAGCACAAGCTCTGAGCACATGTCCTGGAATACCATCAGGGCCTGCAGCCTTGTGTGCATTGATGCGACTCAGTGCGTTTTGGACGTCTGTGTGTGAGAGAATGAGTAGCTGAGGGTTAACAGAGGGTGTGATCTTTATGGCCTTTTCTTTGTTGTCCTGATCAAAATGGGCATAGAAGTCATTGAGCTCATTTAGGAAGGACACATCTATGGTGGCTGATGAGGTGTTGCTGTTCTTGTAATCTGTGATGGCCTGGATGCCCTCCCACATGCGCCGGGGGTCATTGTTCGCAAAGTGTTCCTCCACCTTGAGCTTGTGTTCGTGCTTGGCCTTCTTGATGCCCCTCTTCAGTTCTGCTCTGGATGTACTGTAGGCGAATGCATCTCCTGATCTAAACACGTTGTTACGTGCTTTCAGCAGGAGCCGCACTTCCCTGTTCATCCAAGGCTTCTGATTGGGGTATGTGGTGATCTGTTTTTCTGTGGTAACACTGTCAATAGTGGTGTTGATATGCTCCACTACTGTGTAAGTGTAAGAGTCAATGTCTATCTGGGAGCCACAGGTAGCCTGGGAGGCAAACACACTCCAATCTGTGTTGTCAAACCTGTCCTGGAGTACCGAATCTACCCCCGCTGGCCATACCTTAATGGTCTTCACAGTTGGTTTCACACGTTTGATGAGTGGTGAATAGGTGGGGGTGAGGAACAAAGAGAGATGGTCAGACTGTCCGAGGTGGGGAAGGGGGGTAACCTTGTAGGCTCCATGTATGTTGGTATACACATGATCCAAGGTTTTGTTGTCTCTGGTGTGGCATGAGACATGTTGATTAAATTTGGGAAGTACAGTCTTTAGATTGGTGTGGTTGAAATCGCCAGCTACGATGAATGCAGCCTCCGGGTGTGCAGTTTGTTGTTTACTGATGGCTGTGTGGAGTTCAGACATTGCTTGTTTGCCATCGGCATCCAGGGGTATATATGCAGCTGTAATGATAGTAGATGTAAACTCTCTCGGCAAATAAAAAGGTCTACATTTAACCAAGAGAAACTCTAGGTTCGCTGAGCAGTGGCTTTCAACAATGACAGAGTCTGTGCACCAAGCCTTGTTGACATAAATACACAATCCACCACCTCTTGTCTTACCGGAGCCGTCAGCTGATCTATCTGTTCGGAGAGTGTGCCGCCCGACTAGCTGGATAGCATTGTCGGGTATCTCACTGTGTAGCCACGTTTCCGTGAATATCATGACATTACAGTCCATAATCCGTCTATTGCTTGTAATCCGAATATAGCTGTGTATCTGGATGATAATTTAGTCATGGGGACCACAGAGGCAGAGCATCTCGCTAACCTGAAACATGTGCTCAAGAGGCTCTCAGAGGCAGGACTGAGGCTAAAACAGGGCAAATGTGTGTTCATGGCTCCAAGTATGTCCTACCTGTGGCACAAAATCACAGCAGAGGGTCTCAGACCAGTGGAAGACAAAGTGAGGGCCATTAAGGAGGCCTCAAACCCCACAAGCCTCCATGGACTGAGATCATTTTTGGGAATGGTCAATTATTATGGCAAATTTCTTCCTGATCTCTCAAATATTCTGGCCCCACTATACAAGCTACTATGCAATGATACCAAGTGGAAGTGCAGTGAGGAGCAAGAAACAGCTTTTAAGAACATTAAAGAGCTCCTTCACTCAGCAAAGCTGCCAGTTCATTTTGATTCTGACAAAGAGATCATTCTGTCATGCGATGCCTCTCCTTATGGGGTTGGGGCAGTACTATCGCATGTGATGGAAGATGGTGGGGAGAAACCCACTGGTTTTGCTTCAAGTACCCTGACTGCAGTGGAGAAGGGGTATTCACAGTTGGACAAGGAAGACCTGGCAGTTGTGTTTGCAGTGAAGCATTTCCACCAATATGTCTACGGCAGGGGCGGCATGGTGATGTAGTGGTTAGCACTGTCACCTCACAGCAAGACGGTCTGGGTTTGAGCCCCGTGGCTGGTGAGGGCCTTTCTGTGTGGAGTTTGCATGTTCTCCCCATGTCCGCGTGGGTTTCCTCTGGGTGTTCCGGTTTCCCCCACAGTCCAAAGACATGCAGGTTAGGTTAACTGGTGACTCTAAATTGAGCGTAGGTGTGAATGTGAGTGTGAATGGTTGTCTGTGTCTATGTGTCAGCCCTGTGATGACCTGGCGACTTGTCCAGGGTGTACCCCGCCTTTCGCCCGTAGTCAGCTGCGATAGGCTCCAGCTTGCCTGCGACCCTGTAGAAGGATAAAGTGGCTAGAGATAATGAGATGTCTACATCACAATTGTTACAGACCAGAAGCCACTGTTGAATCTGTTCAGTGAGCCCAAATGCATCCTACCGCTGGCCTCAGCTAGGATACAGTGTTGGGCTCTTATGCTAACAGCCTATCAGTACACTATACTGTACAGAGCAGGCAAGGATAATGCAAATCCAGACGCTCTGAGCCGACTGCCAGAGACCCCAGTTGCTACACATGTACCACCAAAGACTGCGTTTTCATTAGAGAGACTGGCAGTAACACCTGTTACAGCAACCCAGATTAGACAGTGGACAGAGAGGGATCCAATCCTCTCTCGAGTCAAAACACTCCTTTTGCATGGCTGGCCCAGTTCAGTGGAAGGAGAGGGGCTGCAGCTGTATGCTAAACATGAAACAGAACTGAGTTTGCAGGATGGATGCATTCTCTTTGAGGGTCGTTGTCCCTCCCCTTGTGCGTAAACAGATTGTGGAGGAAATACATGAGACACATCCAGGAGTTTCCAGGATGAAAAGTCTGGCAAGATCTTATGTGTGATGGCCAGGTATGGATCAGGATCTTGAGGACAAAGTAAAGTCATGCACACAGTGCCAGTCTAGCCAGAGCATGCCACCATCAGCACCCTTGCACCCATGGGAGTGGCCAGACTGGCTCTGGTCGAGAGTGCACATGGATTTTGCTGGCCTCTTTATGGGACAAATGTTGTTGATTTATGGTGGATGCACATTCCAAATAGATAGAGGCCCACAGTATGGCCAACATCACAGCTCCTTCAACCATAGACAAGCTCAGGCAGGTTTTTGCAATCTGTGGTTTGCCTGACAGTCTGGTCACAGATACTGGCCCGACATTCACTAGTGAGCTGTTTGGAGAGTTCATGCAACAGAATGGCATTCATCCTATCCGGACAGTCCCCTTCCACCCTGCCTCAAATGGCTTGGCAGAGCATGCTGTGCAAATAGTGAAGGAAGGCCTGAAGCGAATGACAGGAGACTCTCTGAGCACTAAGCTTTCATGATTCCTGCTCAAATATCACCTTATGCCACAGACAACAACTGTACGCACTCCAGAAAAAAAGAGTGGTCCAGTCTCATGTGTTGTGAAGCTGAAGGATGGACGTGTGTTTCGCAGATATCAGGATCATGTATGTCTGCGTCACAACACAGGCTCAGAAAGGGACAGCTCTGCAGAGTGGAGATTGTCTGCTGTAGGAGAATATGTACCAGCAACAGAGCCAGAAGGGGACACACAGGAAGAGCTGTTGGTGCCACAGGATGAGGGGAAACCTCCTCACATGTACACACAAGCCCCACTAATGCCCTCCACATCAGCATCTCCCAAAACATTGTCTCCTGTGGTGTCTTCGGGGTCACCTGGGGTTCTGCAGAGGTCACAGTGCACTCGCAAACCTCCAGACAGACTGAATGTTTAATTGGACAGTTGTTACATTGAATGGGGACTGTGCCATATTGATTACATTTTGTAGTGGTAATCTATGCTGTTGTTTACTGTTGGGTTTATAGGCTAAGTCTCCACTGTTGTTATTTCTTGTCAAAGAACTTAAAGGGGGGTAAGTGTTGTAATGGGACAGTAGACAGGTAGTGATGCCAGGAACCCACTAGGGGGGGCGCTGTGAGACGGAGAGGATATGTTATGAGTTCGAGAGTAAGAAGAGGGCTGCCAGCTCCCGAAGTTCTGTGTATGTGTATGGTGAGCCACGTTAGCTGGTGCTTGTTATGTGCCAGGTGCCTGTTGTGCTGAAGAACCATTTCTACAATAAAGACAGACAGTGTCAGTTAGCTCATGTGCATTCCTTATTGTGGTACAAGTTGCTGGGGGTGTGAAGCAAAAGATAAGTCCCCCAAAACCCAGCTGTCCCCTGTCTCCAGGTGTGGCAGAATCAGCTGAGGTTTTGGTGTAGGTGATACCTGGGTTGAGTCTGCTATCTTGCTTTTTCAATGGTGTGCTTTCTTTGCCGGTGGTGTGAGGTGAAAGATAAACTTCCCAAAAAAGTAACTTGTGTGTCTGCTCTGATAGCTCACTGGGTAAGGGCTGTCCTTGTCTCAGTAGGAGGGACTGGGTTTGAGGTGGGGGATCAACAGCTGATGATAATAGAAGCCTGTGTGCTGATGGAGTGGAATAAAAACAGGGGATTATGCTTCTCTAAATGAAAATTATAATTATCTTCAACAGTTTAAGTACAATATGTGTAATACTACATTATGTAACATAGTAAAGCAGAATGTTATTTTACTAAACTGTTGAACATTTCACTCGTCCTGTCAGATGGTTTGAAGCAAAAAAAAAAATTATTTTACTAAACTGTAGCGTAGTACACTATGATACAGTAACACAGGGTAGGAAAATGTAGTTTTTCTCATTAGTAGGATGCCCTCCAAAGCAGCATAACCCCTGCTTTGACCTCTCTCAGAGCCCCAGGTGGGACCAACCAAACTTTCTATCTCCTGGATTTAGGGTCCCACCTGGTGCCCAACCCCTACTGCCCAGAGATGGCCTCAAACTGAGAATCTACAGCAACTGATAGAGACCTTTAATCCACTGAGCCATCAGGAAGTTCGCAGGCATTTATCTGCTACTGTAGACCTCCAACTGCACACAGGGAGCCTTCATAAAGAAACACACAGCTGAAGCTCTGACTCCATCTCACCTGAGGGCAGCAACAGACTTTACCCCCTGCACTGACAGGGTTAGATTTAATATAAACAGATCTCACATCTCTCAGGGGGTTTGAGCTGAGCTCCTCACATATCCCCACACTTTGTTGGTATCAGGTGAGCTACTGGGGCCCACAGGGAATCTGCCACTATCAGGACTTTTATCCTGAACCTTACAGCAGCTCGTGAGGATGCAGACAATCAAAAAGAAATTCCAGGTGCAGAGCTGAGGGTTTGTGGCTCGGAGGTAAAACACTCATCTCTGACGGGGATGAGTTTATGTTCATGTATCAGTGTGTGCCTTTATAAAACTGTGTGTGTGGAGGTTTGAGGGAATCAAACACAAAGATGTTCATTATCACTGAAATGAAAAACACATGCAATTAGTGATGTTTATCTGAAATACCATGGAATCTACAATTTTATTTCAACACAAAATGATTAATTCCAAAATTATTGGCAACACCACAAATCAGAAATATCCTGGTGGAGGATCTTGGTGCAATCCCTCATGCAGAACATTTCCTGTGTGTGTGTATTTAATAGTCAAGTCAAGTCAAGTTTATTTGTATAGCGCTTTTAACAATAAACATTGTCACAAAGCAGCTTTACAGAATTTGAACGACTTAAAACATGAGCTAATTTTATCCCTAATCTATCCCCAATGATGAAGCCTGTGGCAACAGTGGCAACGAAAAACTCCCTCAGACGACATGAGGAAGAAACCTCGAGAGGAACCAGACTCAAAAGGGAACCCATCCTCATTTGGGCAACAACAGACAACATGACTATAACATTAAAAGTCCTAACATAAAGTCAGCTTCATTGATGCTATAAATCCCCCACCAATGGAAACCCGGGCGCAAAACCGTGCATGACAACCGTAGTCCCAAAGTCAGCAAGTCAACTGCAGCCCCAAAGTCAGCAAGTCAACTGCAGTCCCCAGCCACAAAAGCACCACTGCAAGAGTCCAGAGCGTCCTCCAGGCATGGCCCCACATGGGGCTGTCCTCCACAGGAGCAATGCAATGAGACTGCAACCAGACACAGGGCACCAGGATGGATCAGGCAGGTCCGAGGAGCAGAAGAGGTTCAGCATCTCGATCCCAGGACCGACATGTAACTCAGAGGGACAGATTTTGGGGGGGGGGAGAGAAAACACAGGTTGCTAGGTATGCCCAATGTCACCTGAATAAGTAGGAATAGTATACATATTGCACTGAGTACAAGCAGGGACTCCGGCAACTAACTATGACAGCATAACTAAAAGGGGAGAGCCAGAAGGTAACACAGGCATGAGGGAGCCCCGGGACATAAAGCAGCAGCCACTACACCGTCAACAAACTCGAGTGAGCAAGCGAGTGGGGACTGACAGCATCCATACATCCCAGTTTACCAAACACTCTGTCTGAGGACCCTCCAGATCTACTCCGTTACCTCATAAACACCATTAACACAAGGCTTGACTAAACAGATCTGTTTTCAGCCGAGACTTAAATGCTGAGACTGTGTCTGATTCCCGAACACTACTTGGAGGGCTGTTCCATAACTGTGGGGCTTTGTAAGAAAAGGCTCCACCCCCTGATGTAGCCTTCACTATATGAGGTACCAGCAGATAGCCTGCACCTTTTGATCTAAGTAGGCGTGGCGGGTCATAGAGGAGCAGAAGTTCACTCAGGTACTGTGGTGCAAGACCATTCAGTGCTTTAAAGGTCAATAGTAGTATTTTATAATCAATACGAAATTTGACTGGGAGCCAATGCAGTGTGGACAAGGGTCATCCCAGGTAACAATTTTACATAGTAACTACTTACAACATACATACTGACATTACCAAACCACTACCTAACCACTACGTCATATATACAGTGGGGCAAAAAAGTATTTAGTCAGCCACCAATTGTGCAAGTTCTCCCACTTAAAAAGATGAGAGAGGCCTGTAATTTTCATCATAGGTACACTTCAACTATGAGAGACAGAATGGGGGGAAAGAATCCAGGAAATCACATTGTAGGATTTTTAATGAATTAATTGGTAAATTCCTCTGTAAAATAAGTATTTGGTCACCTACAAACAAGCAAGATTTCTGGCTCTCACAGACCTGTAACAACTTCTTTAAGAGGCTCCTCTGTCCTCCACTCATTACCTGTATTAATGGCACCTGTTTGAACTCGTTATCAGTATAAAAGACACCTGTCCACAACCTCAAACAGTCACACTCCAAACTCCACTATGGCCAAGACCAAAGAGCTGTCAAAGGACACCAGAAACAAAATTGTAGACCTACACCAGGCTGGGAAGACTGAATCTGCAATAGGTAAGCAGCTTGGTGTGAAGAAATCAACTGTGGGAGCAATTATTAGAAAATGGAAGACATACAAGACCACTGATAATCTCCCTCGATCTGGGGCTCCACGCAAGATCTCACCCCGTGGGGTCAAAATGATCACAAGAACGGTGAGCAAAAGTCCCAGAACCACACGGGGGGACCTAGCGAGGCGAGGCTTGTGGTGGCACAAGCAGGCAGGATTGACCGACTGCCCGCCAGCATCTTTCGGCAATGCTCATCGCAAAATTAGTTGCAGCTGTGATAACGGAAATCGTCATTGCTTTCTTCAATGTTTATGCTAACGACAACTCACGATGATTTCCGGCAACGTTTTGGCGCTAGTTTCATCTCACTTCTACAGTTCACGGAGAAACAAGCTATATGTACACGGTTTTGATCACTTCTTAAGTTCTAGTTATTTTGGTTAGTTTTCAAAGTTACTTCGCCAATATGGAGAAAGTTTTGGACCGCAAAAATGAGGATCGTGCCAGGGAAATCGATAAATCGAACGGGATAAAGAACTGTTTCCGATGGGCATGGCTCGATAGTAGCGTTACCGTGCAGATAGGGACACGAACTGTGACGACGTGCCTGACGGAACATATCCGAAAAGTGGACGTGCCGGGAAAGGTTCTGTGTATTCTGTGCTCAGATATGATCAATTATGGAAACAGAGGAGCTAGAAACATCCAGGAGCACATCAAAACAAAAAAGCACAAAGGTACGTTTTACTTAAATTGTCAAAGATAGAGTCAGGAGGAATCTAATATATCGTTACGGTTACTTCCATTATCGCTCACGATATATATATCTCTGTAGGGATTTGTTATCTTAAAGTTTATAAACATTTTAAACCATCATTGAATTTGAAAACATTCATATATATATATATATATATATATATATATATATATATATATATATATATATATATATATATATATATATATATGTGTGTGGGAAAGGGGGATTGTGAATTGGGCAAATGCCCCCTAGACCGGCCAGGTTAGGCCGGCGTAAGGGGACATTATGCTCAATTTTTTGCCCTTGGCAGACATTTCAGAGTTTTTTTTAAATGTCCCATTCTCATCCCTGCTAGTGAATGACCTGCAGAGAGCTGGGACCAGAGTAACAAAGGCTACCATCAGTAACACACAATGCCGCCAGGGACTCAAATCCTGCAGTGCCAGACGTGTCCCCCTGCTTAAGCCAGTACATGTCCAGGCCCATCTGAAGTTTGCTAGAGAGCATTTGCATGATCCAGAAGAGGATTGGGAGAATGTCATATGGTCAGATGAAACCAAAATAGAACTTTTTGGTAAAAACTTAACTTGTCGTGTTTGGAGGAGAAAGAATGCTGAGTTGCATCCAAAGAACACCATACCTACTGTGAAGCATGGGGGTGGAAACATCATGCTTTGGGGCTGCTTTTCTGCAAAGGGACCAGGACGACTGATCCGTGTAAAGGAAAGAATGAATGGGGCCATGTATCGTGAGATTTTGAGTGAAAACCTCCTTCCATCAGCAAGGGCATTGAAGATGAAACGTGGCTGGGTCTTTCAGCATGACAATGATCCCAAACACATCGCCCGGGCAACGAAGGAGTGGCTTCGTAAGAAGCATTTCAAGGTCCTGGAGTGGCCTAGCCAGTCTCCAGATCTCAACCCCATAGAAAATCTTTGGAGGGAGTTGAAAGTCCGTGTTGCCCAGCGACAGCCCCAAAACATCACTGCTCTAGAGGAGATCTGCATGGAGGAATGGGCCAAAATACCAGCAACAGTGTGTGAAAACCTTGTGAAGACTTACAGAAAATGTTTGACCTCTGTCATTGCCAACAAAGAGTATATAACAAAGTATTGAGATGAACTTTTGTTATTGACCAAATACTTATTTTCCACCATAATTTGCAAATAAATTCTTTAAAAATCAGACAATGTGATTTTCTGGATTTTTTTTCTCATTTTGTCTCTCATAGTTGAGGTATACCTATGATGAAAATTACAGGCCTCTCTCATCTTTTTAAGTGGGAGAACTTGCACAATTGGTGACTGACTAAATACTTTTTTGCCCCACTGTACGTTGTGTGTTTGCTGGGATATCTCCTGGTTCTAGTAAGGACTCTTGCTGCTGCATTTTGAACTAACTGGAGCTTGTTTATGCACTTATTGGAACATCCAGACAGTAAGGCATTACAATAATCCAACCTGGAGGGAACAAAAGCATGAACTAGTTTTTCTGCGTCATGTAGTGACATTAAATTTCTTATCTTAGCAATATTTCTGAGATGAAAGAAAGCTATCCGGGTAATGTTATCAATGTGAGTTTCGAATGAAAGACTGGGGTCAATAATCACTCTGAGGTAATACGTGATTTATAAAGGACAAAGGCCAGTCTATTCAGTAAGATGAAAAGCTGTGTTTCTTATTCACTTCAAGAAGGAGAACAAAAGCGGGGCAGGAGACGGAGCGACTGTTTATCACTGCTGTAACTATCAGTGAGAACGTGTAACGAAATGTAAGGATAAAAAGATCAAATATGACATAAATTATCGTTGTCAAACACTTGGTGATGTGGTCAACTTAATCACACCACCCTGTCACTCAGTACTTCACTGGAATGAACACACACACACACTCACAGCCAGCCAACACCCCCCCCACACACACACACACAGAGAGAGAGAGAGAGTTTATTAGTCATGTAATCTCACTTCAGTAATACAGCAGTTTGTTTGTTTTTTTTTAAATCACAGGTTCCTCGACAGTCTGAGATTTGGAGGATTGATGTTCGGGGCGGATTGGCAATCTGTGCATTCTGGAAAAGTCCAGAACGGCTGTCCGGTCTACGGCCGTCGGCCCTGTTCAATAACCAAAATTTTCAGTCTATCAACTAACAACATGTGGCGCTAAGACGATAATTTATCCATCAATCATTATTCCATAGGCCTAAAAGCCAACAAAGAAGAGTAACGTTAGTGTCTGTCAACAGAAAGATGGCAAGCAGAAATCGTAAGGAGAAAGGTGGATGGGAAAAGTTAAAACAAAACAAAGTGAAGTCACTTGAAGAAGATGCTTCAAAATGTAGAAAGCTCACAGAGCTTTTTGGCAGCAGTGCAACTGCAAGCAGCAGCAGTAACGTTCATGTCATGTTATCACCGAGCGAGACTGAGAACCAGGTGGACGTCCAACCTGACCAACCACATGCTGATGATGATAGTCATGATGAGGGGCAGGCAGCTGAGGGAATTTCACCGGAGGAGGAGGTACCGGGAAGTGATAACGACATAAAACCATAGCATAAAACAGGTTACGTAAAGGCCACTCATAGACCCCTCTCATAGTGGGCCAATCTTCTATTGACTGGATTTGCGGTGTGATGATGAGAAATATGTGGTTTATTGCTGTCAAAACAAACACGTAACTACCAAGCAAGCCAATTATAAATAGATAGGCAAGCACAAATGCCGCGATTTCATATGTTCACCTCTGCATAATTCATGCAGATTAGGCTCTTTACGTTCAAGAGAACCAAAGCTCTCGCCTATCATTAACCAAAAATTTGAGGGGGAGAAGTGTTTTCCATTTTGGCAATATTTATCTTTGTCTTCTCTTTCGTGGTGCGTGGTGGAATGCACGGGCGCAGATGGGGGGGGGGGACGGGGGGGATTCGTCCCACCCAGATTTAAATTCACCTCGTTCGGTTCCCCCCCACTTATAGGGAGGAAAAACCGTCTATGCTGTCTTTCTTTGCATAAGGCAAACCTCACAGAAAAATCAAAAGACTAATTACCATTCGGTTTATTGAGGTGCACAGCAGTACAGACGTAGTTGCAACTGCACAGACTGCACAGGTTGCGAGCTTGAGCTTGGTTGCTATGGTTACCCACAACAAGTTTGACAGGCATATCGGGGACAGCGCCTCCTAGTTCAGGACCCCAACACGGCATGATGAAGGGTGCCAAAAGGCAGAAAACGATTGCATCGTTTTTTCAAAAAAAAAAAAACGACTGTAAGTAAACTGAGCCTTACTTTATCATATCACCTTGCAATTTTTTGATAGTCTGTTCAAAGTAATGTCGTAGTGAAAGTAAAATTGTAAGGAGTAGAGATGCCTTTCTGGTAGCCTCCTTCTTTCGGTGGCAGCCTGTAGATACAGTGCTCAGAAGGCAGTTTTAATGTTTAATCTGGCGTTCCCTGCCATAATTTCAGCGAGCATATTGTTTCATAAGGAAACTTTGCGAAGAGTTGTTGACTGACTGCCGCTCACGCAACACACAGACAGAGTTAGAAAGTCAGGATGCACTGGTTTACACTTTACACACACACACGTAGCCCAGCCTCTCGCTATGGTTAACAGTTGGAACTTAGCGGTTTTAAAACTAGTTTTGCAGTTTTGCAATTTCTGTGTGTGATGATAATGTGTAAACTTTGGATTTCCATAGGCTATGTTAAAATGTTATCATTGTCCTGGCCTGCAGGTAGTTCCTGGTGATGGCAGTGAGGGAGGTGAAATAACATGTATACACACTACCGTTCAAAAGTTTGGGGTCACCCAGACAATTTTGTGTTTTCCATGAAAAGTCACACTTTTATTTCCCACCATAAGTTGTAAAATGAATAGAAAATATAGTCGAGACATTTTTCTGGCCATTTTGAGCATTTAATCGACCCCACAAATGTGATGCTCCAGAAACTCAATCTGCTCAAAGGAAGGTCAGTTTTATAGCTTCTCTAAAGAGCTCAACTGTTTTCAGCTGTGCTAACATGATTGTACAAGGGTTTTCTAATCATCCATTAGCCTTCTGAGGCAATGAGCAAACACATTGTACCATTAGAACACTGGAGTGAGAGTTGCTGGAAATGGGCCTCTATACACCTATGGAGATATTGCACCAAAAACCAGACATTTGCAGCTAGAATAGTCATTTACCACATTAGCAATGTATAGAGTGGATTTCTGATTAGTTTAAAGTGATCTTCATTGAAAAGAACAGTGCTTTTCTTTCAAAAATAAGGACATTTCAAAGTGACCCCAAACTTTTGAACGGTAGTGTGTATATATATATATATATATATATATATATATATATATATATATACACACACACACATTATATATATATATATATATATATATATATATATATATATATATATACACACACACACACACAAAATGGAATCATTTGCTGACAGCTCAGTCCCCCCCAGTTCAAAAATCCTATCTGCGCCCCTGGTGGAATGTCTGTGGAGTAGGCTACAAATGTTGTTTGAAGGATGATTGGTTGAATGATATCATAACTCATCACAGCAGCATTGCATTGTGCAATTTGTTAATAGCCTAATTTTAGATCTGTTTGTCAGGCTTACCTACCAAAAAATCAGCATAATATTAAAACTATAAAATGTGTCAAGCAGGCTAATTCTTACACAGAATAGACCTAAAAGGCTAAACATTTAATTGGGATTTAGGAAAAACCTCCAAATCTGTTTTATTCTTCTTGTCTGTAGCCAAGGTATCAAATGCATGTTTATCCAAAGTTTTGGCTGGTTTTTAAAAATAGAATTTTGAGGTATAAGTACAGGTTTAAAGGCTGTCATTCCAAATAATACCTTGAGGCCTTCATGTTAATGGCTACTGAAAGACATCCTCATGTCCCTGGATAGTGACTGTATCATTGACAGAGTGGCAGAAAACAGTGACCTTCTGAGGAAACTTCTTCTCCCTCAGCACTAATTGTACCAACCTTTAATAGCCAACATTCAGAATGACTGCTCAGTGTAATTATTGTTGGCAAAGTCAGTTACAAATATCAGTGATACAGATTTTTTTTCTCTTTAAAATGCAAGCATGGAAGTGACTGTAAAATAGCAGTATAAAAGATAATGTCTATGTTAATTTTTGTTTAGGAGATGCAAGTGATGTTTAGTCGTTCTTGAATATTAGGTGTTCTTGAGTTCTTGAATAAACAATCATAAATAGTTCATCTGTGTGGGTTTTGTTATGACAGACAATATACCACTATAGCACTTTACTATAGCACTATAGTATAGTATAGTATAGTATAGTATAGTATAGTATAGTATAGTATAGTATAGTATAGTATAGTATAGCGGGCCTATTTGGGGGGAAAGTCCAGGGCCGTTTTTTGGTGCCAGTCTGTCTCTGCTGATGTTTGAAGCAGATGTTTTTCTAATCATTAAAACATCATGTAAACTCCATGAATTTCCATGGAGGGCTTTTTTTTTTGTAAAGCTGGTGTAGCAGTTCGATAGGGTGAGTGGAGCACAGAGGACGGCAGGACAGAGATCAGGTTTCCAAAAGGGCTTTATTGCCACACTTTTCAGTCTAACAACTTCCAAATGAACAGACACACATCAACATAAGAAGCGTCTAGTTCGGAGATCAGCCCCTCTGCTCTCGCTCTCCCTCCTTAAGTAGGGCGCGGTCACTGGGAAGACACACACAAACAGGTTAATTCATGTCAGGTGTAGTGATTCTGCCACTTACCTTCCCTGACTCTGCCCTCCTGTCACAGACCGGCACTTGACCATGCCCCCGCTGCCACAGCTGGTAAGAGAAAGTTTACAGTTTTCCATCAGTTACTGTTTTTTAATTTCACTTTCAATTAAACAATTCCCCTAACCAGTGTTCTGTACCTGTTGTTATTTCTCCAGATGAGACTCACAGACACAGGAAACGTCTTCTCTCACATTCACAGTGGCGACTTTAGAGTCTGCAGGAGACACAACTGATTTAAGTCTGTCCTTTACATATGAAGTCAAACTGAAAAACTCTCCAATGTTTGTTTATAAAAATACAGCTTTAGGGTGAAAAACCCACATGCGCTGTTACCTGAACAACAGTTTCTGTTTTTTTTGGGCGTGTCCCATACAGTGTAGGAGCACAACAGGCCCAGTGAGGTAATAAAAGCAGGGAGCGGCGGTATGACGTGAGTCACTGAAGAACTATTGAAGTGACTGAACTATGTCTAGACTGGTCTGGGAGTCCAGGACAGGAATTAGACTCCTGATGATGTCACAGCGAGGTGAAAACATAAACATCAGAAAATGACTTAAACCACTAACAATCACTCCACTCACACATACGAAACACAAGCAAGTCCGCATTATTATAATCTGAGAATGGGTTTTGTGTACAACACTGATAGGAGGAGAAAGAGAAAAAGGGAGGAACGTTACAGAATGTGGGTTAAAAATAATAAATTGCCTCAAAATTGAAAGACGACTCTGTTGATGAGATCAGCACACTGTGTGAAGTTCAGTTTACTGTTGTTCCGTCCATTATAAAAGTATAAGGAGTGAAATTCTTTGGCTCAGACTCCTGCCATAGCAGCATGAGCGAATACAATAAAATAAAAACCTAAAAAAAAAACAATAATACAAATAAAAAGAGAGTAAATCAACAACACCGAGAGAACACGGGACAATATACGAGACAGAGAAAAAAAATGATGCAGCAGTAATTTTGAGAATGTCCTAAAAGATAAAGATTTAAATCTGATGATGAAATATATATATTTACTTCACCTATATTACATCAATAAATCAGGACAATGACACAATAAATCATATATTTCTGTCCACATTCACTGGATATGAGCAATCGCATGCTCTGATTGGCTACTCTACTACTAGGATATCGGCTCATATACCGTGAGTAGAGAAAAACAAAATGGTGGCGCGTGTTGCTGAACCAACCGAGGACAAAATAAAAACTCTACTCGAAAACAAAACCACAAACAATACAAAACAGCAACAAAATATGGAATATTTGGAATAAGTATTTGATGGTAAGCACATCTTTTTTTATTTAAGAATTATCATTCTCGCATTTTTCACAAATTGCTCCTGTCATTTCACCGATTTGTTTACATTCTAAGTAGAAATGATTTTGTCAGACATTTTGTATATAGTTTTTATCAAATTTTCAAAAAAATAAAAATGCTCTGTTTCTCAAAATCCAGTGAATGTGGATAGAATAAAACAGTTATTCCACTTAATCTCGGTGCTACGCGCCTCATCACCCATCAGCTCATGTACAACTCGATTTCAGGGAATAACTGTTAAACTTACACACACAGGTTACTGATTACAAAATGTTCCTCCTACATATAAATGTCATTCTGTCAAAGAGATCAGGAGATGCGATTCTGAATAACTGCAGTGACTCACACCATCATCATTCTTATCTCGAGATATTTTTAGACAGGAATTCCCTCTGACTGCATTTAATGCGTGTGAATCATTTAGAGTTCTTCAGTAAGGCCTGAGTCTGATCATCCTGTCTGACATCACTAGGAGCTTTTTATTCTCACAAAACTTTACTGTAAAGTAATGACACAATGACATACTCAAACTTTCTAAGTATTACCAGATGATCATCACAGAGGATGGGATTTCACTCTGTCTGTCTGTTTGTTCTGTTCACACACGTGACCTGTGGAACCACTTCCTGTTTTGTCTGTGACGATTCTTCCTGTTTTCAACCGAAACTGGAGGATTACACAACTGCACGTGCTCCATTCTTCTAGGACACGCCCACCAATGTGAGGGAACTCCTGGTATCCAGGGAACAGCTGGACTGTTATTACTGTCAAGTAGTTTTTATTCAATTAAAAGCAGAAGTGTGATGTTTTGGTGAAAGTTATCATGAGTTACATGTGAAATGTTTTAAATCTTAAATGAATTCAGAACCAAACAAACACACTGCCAATAGAATTAAAGGCTTGTTGTCCTGTATAAAGCTTTTAATTATTTTTACAGTATATTTGTTTTGGTTCTGAACTCATTCAGGATGTAAAGGATTTCACATTTACAGCACAGAGTTCATAATAAATCAGGAATAAATCAGTTCTGTCTCCTGCAGCCTCCAAAGTCCACACGCTGATTCTGAGAAGAGTTTCATTCCGTGTCCATGAAGCTGATCAGCACAAATAATGACATTCGAGAGAAAACACTGTAGAAGACAGAAAATGATGGAAATGTATAAACTTACCCACATTAACTTGAAACCCATCTGTGGAGTTTACATGAAGTGTGGAGAATTATTAAAGCATGTGGAGAAACAGGTCATTAAACAGACGCCACGTGAGGAGAAATCACCCTGACAATCCCTGTGCTCTCATCTGATCATCACTTCATCATTACCTTTTTTCCTTCCTCATATCAGTCGCTCCGCCCAATGAGGAGACGGAAAATCAGGAGGAAATCAGAAGGTTCTTATTCGTCCGAAGCAGCACTTTTAAGTCAAGTTTATTTTTATAGCAATTTTAACAATAGACATTGTCGCAAAGCAGCTTTACAGAATTTTAATGACTTTAAATATGACCTAATTTTATCCCTAATCTATCCCCAATGATCAAGCCTGTGGCGAGGAAAACCTCCCTCAGATGACACGAGGAAGAAACCTTGAGAGGAACCAGACTCAAAAGGGAGCCCATCCTCATCTGGGTCATAACAGACAACGTGACTATAACATTTTTAACAGTTTTAACATGAAGTCAGTTTTGTTGAAGTTATAAACTGTTCACTGATGGAAACTTGAGTGTAAAACTGTTCATGACAACTGCAGTCCTAAAGTTAGCAAGTCAGCTGTAGTCCTAAAGTAGTTGATGATGATGATAGTTTATTTCAAATGTAAACAAACAATGAATAAATAAGCAGATAACAAGAAAAACAAAACAGCATTTGCAACAAAAACACGTAAAAAGCCACTAAATTAGAAAATAAACCTTAAATAATATAGGTAATAATAAGTAATAAGTAAAAACTTATTTAATCCCACCCCTCTACTTTAGTCAATATAAATTGATTATCGAGCTTCCTTATATATATATATATATATATATATATATATATATATATATATATATATATACAACCCGGATTCCAAAAAAGTTGGGACAAAGTAGAAATTGTAAATAAAAATGGAATGCAATAATTTATAAATCTCAAAAACTGATATTGTATTCACAATAGAACATAGACAACATATCAAATGTTGAAAGTGAGACATTTTGAAATTTCATGCCAAATATTGGCTCATTTGAAATTTCATGACAGCAACACATCTCAAAAAAGTTGGGACAGGGGCAATAAGAGGCTGGAAAAGTTAAAGGTACAAAAAAGGAACAGCTGGAGGACCAAATTGCAACTCATTAGGTCAATTGGCAATAGGTCATTAACATGACTGGGTATAAAAAGAGCATCTTGGAGTGGCAGCGGCTCTCAGAAGTAAAGATGGGAAGAGGATCACCAATCCCCCTAATTCTGCGCCGACAAATAGTGGCGCAATATCAGAAAGGAGTTCGACAGTGTAAAATTGCAAAGAGTTTGAACATATCATCATCTACAGTGCATAATATCATCAAAAGATTCAGAGAATCTGGAAGAATCTCTGTGCGTAAGGGTCAAGGCCGGAAAACCATACTGGGTGCCCGTGATCTTCGGGCCCTTAGACGGCACTGCATCACATACAGGCATGCTTCTGTATTGGAAATCACAAAATGGGCTCAGGAATATTTCCAGAGAACATTATCTGTGAACAAAATTCACCGTGCCATCCGCCGTTGCCAGCTAAAACTCTATAGTTCAAAGAAGAAGCCATATCTAAACATGATCCAGAAGCGCAGACGTCTTCTCTGGGCCAAGGCTCATTTAAAATGGACTGTGGCAAAGTGGAAAACTGTTCTGTGGTCAGACGAATCAAAATTTGAAGTTCTTTATGGAAATCAGGGACGCCGTGTCATTCGGACTAAAGAGGAGAAGGGCGACCCAAGTTGTTATCAGCGCTCAGTTCAGAAGCCTGCATCTCTGATGGTATGGGGTTGCATTAGTGCGTGTGGCATGGGCAGCTTACACATCTGGAAAGACACCATCAATGCTGAAAGGTATATCCAGGTTCTAGAGCAACATATGCTCCCATCCAGATGACGTCTCTTTCAGGGAAGACCTTGCATTTTCCAACATGACAATGCCAAACCACATACTGCATCAATTACAGCATCATGGCTGCGTAGAAGAAGGGTCCGGGTACTGAACTGGCCAGCCTGCAGTCCAGATCTTTCACCCATAGAAAACATTTGGCGCATCATAAAATGGAAGATATGACAAAAAAGACCTAAGACAGTTGAGCAACTAGAATCCTACATTAGACAAGAATGGGTTAACATTCCTCTCCCTAAACTTGAGCAACTTGTCTCCTCAGTCCCCAGACGTTTACAGACTGTTGTAAAGAGAAAAGGGGATGTCTCACAGTGGGAAACATGGCCTTGTCCCAACTTTTTTGAGATGTGTTGTTGTCATGAAATTTAAAATCACCTAATTTTTCTCTTTAAATGATACATTTTCTCAGTTTAAATATTTGATATGTCATCTATGTTCTATTCTGAATAAAATATGGAATTTTGAAACTTCCACATGATTGCATTTCGTTTTTATTTACAATTTGTACTTTGTCCCAACTTTTTTGGAATCGGGGTTGTATATATATATATATATATATATATATATATATATATATATATATATATATATATATATATGAGTGATTCCACGCTTTTGGGTACTGAAATGGGGACATGAACTTATTTTTAAAAATTCACCTAAAACCATTTCTTTTTTTTACCATCAGGTCACAAAACATGTAATCTTTAATGAATGATATGTTAAAAGATAACTTTAATTTTCTGAGATGTAATAAAAACATATTTATATGCCAAAGTCAGAACGTAACAGAAGTGTTGTGCACATATATATTCTCAATTTTAACAATGTAGAATTACTTTTTGAAACATAGGAAGGTGATGTTTAAGCAAATATAATTAATAAACATGTGTAGTAGAATAAACATACACATTCTTTCAATAAGATTAACATGGTATATAGCTAGATTGTAATTAATTTGTAACAGATGCGAGATGGACAATCGTAACAGAAGTAATGTAACAGACATCATTTTGGAACTCATAGGCTTGACTTTGGCATATAAATATGTTTTTATTACATCTCGGAAAATTAAAGTTATCTTTTAACATATCATTCATTAAAGATTACATGTTTTGTGACCTGATGGTAAAGAAAGAAATGGTTTTAGGTGAATTTTTAAAAATAAGTTCATGTCCCCATTTCAGTACCCATAAGCATGGAATCACTCATATATATACACACACACACACACACACACACACACACACACACACACACACACACACATACATACAGTTAGGTCCATAAATATTTGGACAGAGACAACATTTTTCTAATTTTGGTTCTGTACATTACCACAATGAATTTTGAACAAAACAATTCAGATGCAGTTGAAGTTCAGACTTTCAGCTTTAATTCAGTGGGTTGAACAAAATGATTGCATAAAAATGTGAGGAACTAAAGCATTTTTTAAACACAATCCCTTCATTTCAGGGGCTCAAAAGTAATTGGACAAATTAAATAATTGTAAATAAAATGTTCATTTCTAATACTTGGTTGAAAACCCTTTGTTGGCAATGACTGCCTGAAGTCTTGAACTCATGGACATCACCAGACGCTGTGTTTCCTCCTTTTTAATGCTCTGCCAGGCCTTTACTGCAGTGGTTTTCAGTTGCTGTTTGTTTGTGGGCCTTTCTGTCTGAAGTTTAGTCTTTAACAAGTGAAATGCTGCTCAATTGGGTTGAGATCAGGTGACTGACTTGGCCATTCAAGAATATTCCACTTCTTTGCTTTAATAAACTCCTGGGTTGCTTTGGCTTTATGTTTTGGGTCATTGTCCATCTGTATTATGAAACGCCGACCAATCAGTTTGGCTGGATTTGAGCACACAGTATGTCTCTGAATACCTCAGAATTCATCCGGCTGCTTCTGTCCTGTGTCACATCATCAATAAACACTAGTGACCCAGTGCCACTGGCAGCCATGCATGCCCAAGCCATCACACTGCCTCCGCCGTGTTTTACAGATGATGTGGTATGCTTTGGATCATGAGCGGTACCACGCCTTCGCCATACTTTTTTCTTTCCATCATTCTGGTCGAGGTTGATCTTGGTTTCATCTGTCCAAAGAATGTTCTTCCAGAACTGTGCTGGCTTTTTTTAGATGTTTTTTTTAGCAAAGTCCAATCTAGCCTTTTTATTCTTGAGGCTTATGAGTGGCTTGCACCGTGCAGTGAACCCTCTGTATTTACTTTCATGCAGTCTTCTCTTTATGGTAGATTTGGATATTGATACACCTACCTCCTGGAGAGTGTTGTTCACTTGGTTGGCTGTTGTGAAGGGGTTTCTCTTCACCATGGAAATTATTCTGCGATCATCCACCATTGTTGTCTTCTGTGGGCGTCCAGGTCTTTTTGCATTGATGAGTTCACCAGTGCTTTCTTTCTTTCTCAGGATGTACCAAACTGTAGATTTTGCCACTCCTAATATTGTAGCAATTTCTCGGATGGGTTTTTTCTGTTTTCGCAGCTTAAGGATGGCTTGTTTCACCTGCATGGAGAGCTCCTTTGACTGCATGTTTTCTTCACAGCAAAATCTTCCAAATGCAAGCACCACACCTCAAATCAACTCCAGGCCTTTTATCTGCTTAATTGAGAATGACATAACGAAGGAATTGCCCACACCTGCCCATGAAATAGCCTTTGAGTCAATTGTCCAATTACTTTTGGTCCCTTTAAAAACAGGGTGGCACATGTTAAGGAGCTGAAACTCCTAAACCCTTCATCCAATTTTAATGTGGATCCCCTCAAATGAAAGCTGAAAGTCTGGACTTTATGTCCATTATATAACTATAACTTGAATATGTTTCAGTAAACAGGTAAAAAAAACAAAATTTGTGTCAGTGTCCAAATATATATGGACCTAACTCTGTGTGTGTGCATATATATATACACACACACACACACGTACACTGTATATTACTCATTACTTCAACTATTCAGATATCAATTCTCTATGACTATATCTCATCTCATTATCTGTAGCCGCTTTATCCTGTTCTACAGGGTCGCAGGCGAGCTGGAGCCTATCCCAGCTGACTACGGGCGAAAGGCGGGGTTCACCCTGGACAAGTCGCCAGGTCATCACAGGGCTGACACATAGACACAGACAACCATTCACACTCACATTCACACCTACGGTCAATTTAGAGTCACCAGTTAACCTAACCTGCATGTCTTTGGACTGTGGGGGAAACCGGAGCACCCGGAGGAAACCCACGCGGACACGGGGAGAACATGCAAACTCCACACAGAAAGGCCCTCGCCGGCCACGGGGCTCGAACCCAGACCTTCTTGCTGTGAGGTGACAGCGCTAACCACTACACCACTGTGCCGCCTAGGACCAGTCTTAGCAGAACAAATCCCGGATCCAGGAACATCTGCTGAAAATCTGGGCAATTTGATAGATAATAATTCTTTTTCAATGTTCCTTACAGCAGTGGAAGAAAAAGAAATTGTTGATATTGTTGGGAAATGTCTGGATGAAAAAATCTACCAACTGTGATGACATTGACATGATGATATTGAAAAATGTTATTGATGGGATATCCAAGCCATTCACATATATATGCAATTTGTCATTTCTAACTGGTACATTTCCAAACAGAATGAAAACAACAAAAGTCATTCCTCTGTACAAAACTGGGAGCAAACACCACTTCACAAACTACAGACCTGTCTCACTACTTCCGCAATTCTCCAAAATTCTTGAAAAACTTTTCAATAACCGATTGGATAAATTTATTGACAAACATAATCTACTTAGTCAATATGGATTTAGAGCACATAGATCAACATCACTGGCTTTAATAGAATTAGTTGAAGAAATCAATTCCATAGAGCAGAAAAAACATGCAGTTGGAATATTCATTGATTTAAAGAAAGCATTTGATACAATAAATCATGACATATTAATAAAAAAAACTGGAACGATATGGCATCAGGGGTATAGTTTTAAACTGGGTTAAAAGCTATTTAAGTAACAGGAGACAGTTTGTGAAGCTGGGAGATTGTTCTTCCTCATGTTTGGACATAACTTGTGGTGTTCCCCAGGGG
Source organism: Neoarius graeffei (assembly GCF_027579695.1). NCBI lineage: Eukaryota > Metazoa > Chordata > Actinopteri > Siluriformes > Ariidae > Neoarius > Neoarius graeffei. The sequence goes on along the minus strand of NC_083575.1, from coordinate 2,230,178 downwards.
TCAGTGTTAGGACCAAAGTTTTTTATACTATATATCAACGACATATGTAGTGTATCTAAAGTAATGAAGCTTGTCTTGTTTGCTGACGATACAAATATCCTCTTTTCTGGTGATAATTTAATGGAACTATTGCAGGAGATCACAACAGAAATAAGTAAATTAATAACATGGTTCAACAGCAACAAATTATCATTAAACTTGAACAAATCCAAAGTAATATTATTTGGTAACAACAAAACAAACACACAAATAAATATTCAAATAGATGGGGTTATTATAGAAAGAGTTAAGGAAATCAAATTTCTTGGAACAACTATTGATGAAAAACTCAGCTGGAAACCACATAAAAAACATACAATCCAAAGTATCAAGAAGTATTGCAATATTAAACAAAGTCAAACAGTTTCTAGATCACAATTCACTCCAGAGTCTTTACTGTTCCCTGATTTCACCTTATTTAAGTTACTGTGCAGAGGTATGGGGCAATAATTACAAAAATGCAATACATTCATTATTCATTCTCCAAAAAAGAGCAATAAGAATTATACACAAGGCTGGTTATCGGGATCATACAAATACATTATTCTTACAGTCAGAAATACTGAAATTTGCAGATCTGGTGGACTATCAAACAGCACAAATATTATTCAAAGCAAACAATAATCAGCTACCACATAATATTCAAAAACTGTTCACTGAAAGAGAAGGGAGTTATAATTTAAGGGGTTTATTTAAATTTAAAAATTATAGGGTGCGCACAACCAAGGAAAGTTTTTGTATTTCTGTTTGTGGGGTGAAGCAGTGGAACAGTTTAAATGAGGAGCTCAAGGGATGTCCAGACATGAAGTGGTTTAAAAAGATGTACAAAAATTTGATTTTCACAAGGTATAAGGATGAAGGGGATTAATCATAACTGGCTGTTTATTGTGTAAATTTTCTTTTTTTCTTTTTTGAGTTTTCATCTACTGTATTTGTTTTGTTTTTATTTTGTTCTCCATTGTGAGTGTGGTATTTGTAGTAAACTTGTGTGTAGACAGATGGATATACATATATAATTAATTAATTATATGATATAGTCATGGGCGGCACGGTGGTGTAGTGGTTATCACTGTCGCCTCACAGCAAGAAGGTCTGGGTTTGAACCCGTGGCCGGCGAGGGCCTTTCTGTGTGGAGTTTGCATGTTCTCCCCGTGTCCGCGTGGGTTTCCTCCGGGTGCTCCGGTTTCCCCCACAGTCCAAAGACATGCAGGTTAGGTTAACTGGTGACTCTAAATTGAGCGTAGGTGTGAATGTGAGTGTGAATGGTTGTCTGTGTCTATGTGTCAGCCCTGTGATGACCTGGCGACTTGTCCAGGGTGTACCCCGCCTTTTGCCCAGAGTCAGCTGGGATAGGATCCAGCTCGCCTGCGACCCTGTAGAACAGGATAAAGCGGCTACAGATAATGAGATGAGAAGAAAAGTAAAGGCTCAGCTTTAATTTCAATTTGTTTATAGACTTCTTTCAGCTGTTCCTGTTTGGGATCGCCCCAGTGGAATATGTCCCTCCATCTTGTCCTGTCACACCAACTGTCCTCATGTCCTCCTTCACCACATCCATAAATCTCATCTTTGGTCTTCCTCTTTTCCTTCTACCTGCAACTCCATCTCCACCATTCTGTTCTCCTGGATCTTTCCTCTGTATGTGTTCAAACCATCTCAACCTTGTGTAGGAACAGTCACAGTCCATCTAGAAACTACAGATCCCATCAACCAACTTCCGCGATGACCTATGTCACGCCTGGGCGGGATTTCCTACGTCACATCCTCCCTGAAGGCATAAGTAACTAAGGCACACTTCCGTCTTCCTCTTTGGTGCTGTGAATCTCGCCGCGGACCGGCGCGTTCTACAGACATAAAGAGGCACTCTCTCCTCAGAAACCCAAGATAAAAACATCTTTCTTGTAAGTAAAAGAGATTTAGTGCACTTTCATTTACCACTGGGCACGGTAAACTTCCAAAATCGCGCGGTCTAACTCAGATTGAGTTACAACCGGTTTCCTTTCATTTGTTCATTATAAGTAACGTTACGACTGCAGCCCAAAGCAGTTAATTAAAAGTTAGAAGCGACTGGATTCCTTCTGACTAAAGCGCTGTGCACATTGTTTGATCAGAGACTCTTCCTCATGAATGCTGAAGTTTGGACCAAGAATCCTCTGATTTTCACGGAAGCAACCCACATGCTTCGGTGAACTCCAGAAGTTTCGGAACATCTCCATAATCTTGCATATAAGCAAGATACTGGAAGTAAGGCTGGCATTTTTGGACAAAAAGACTAGTCTTAGGAAGTAGCTTTATGAAGTAGTGTGAATTTAAACTCAGGAACGGTTTAATTGTGTACACTGTAGACACTCAGGGTGTTGAATTGATCATTGTTCTATTTTTGTTCTCTCAATTGTTAATAGATAGGCTTTTGCATGCTTTTGCTATCCTTTCTAACACTTTTAATTTCATCATTACACATATTTTGACCTCATCAAGATTTCAGTAGATTTAGTAATGTTATAAGCTAGTGGGTTAGCTACCACGGCTAATCCCATTGTCTCAGAGCACGAGATAAATCCTAACCTCCCCCACATCTCAGATAACATTCCAAGTCTGAGTTAGCACACACACACACACACACACACACACACACACACACACACACTTTCTCTCCCTCACACACACTCACACACACATACACACACGCACACCAAGTATATGACCATATCATATTTGAATGTTTTCAACTGCTATTACTCATTTAGTATCTTTGTTATAATACATTCAATTATCCTGTTAAACTGTGATTGTTTTTGCCAAAATATATATTTTTGAAGTCACACAATCTAAAAGACCTCCAAATTGCCTTCAGTACTGCATTGGTAGTGATCATAATAATTTGGAATATACCATAACTTAGCTGTTTGATAATTGATTATTAAGCACCAAAATTAAAGGTATTATTAATGAGACTGATTTAATGAAATTGATCACTTAAGACCAATTGCACCCACACTTGCCTCTCTTACTTTGTCTCCAAGTTGTCCTACACGTCCTGTCCCTCTAATATTCTCGTTTTTAATCCTGTCCAACTTTGTCACTCTCAATAAAAATCTCAGCATCTTCAGCTCTGCTCCGTCCAGCTTAGCCTCCTGTCTTATTGTCTCCAAACCAAAGAACATTGCTGCTATTATTACTGTCTTGCACACTTTCACTCTTCCTGGCAACCTTCTGTCACAGATCACTCCTGACATCCTCCTCTCCTCCATCCATTCCAACCCACCTGCACTCTCTTCTTCACTTGTCTTCTGCACTCAACCGTACTTTGTCCAGTTGACCCCAGAGATTTGAAGTCATCTGCTTTGGCCACCTCTATTCCTTGCAGCTGTACCATTCCACTGTCCTCACCCTCACACACATGTTCTCTGTCTTTCTCCTACTGACCTTCATTCCCCTTCTCTCTAGTCCACACCTCCACATCTCTAAGTTTTCTTCCACTTGATCTCTGTTCTCGCTACAGATCACAAGATCGTCTGCAAACATCAGTGTCCATGGGGCCTCGTGCCTGATGTCATCTGTCAACCTGTCTATTATCACTGCAAATAGGAAAGGGGTTAGGGTCGAGCCCTGGTGCAATCCAAGATCCACCTTCAATGCCTCTGTCATTCCCACTGCACAGCTCACCGCTTTCACACTGTTCACATCCTGCACCAATCTCACACACTTCTCCACTACTGCTCATTTCTTCAGGCACTGCCACGCCTCCTCTCTTGGCACACTGTCATGGTTACATAAACACCGCCCAAAATAAATGACGTAGACTTAAATGATAGGTGCAAACTGACGAAATGCATTCCAATCTTGAAATGAAGGGGCGGGGCAGGGTGTGTCACAGGGCACTAAAAGAAGGCACCAGACAACTCTCAGCCCCAGAGTGAAAGAACGCAGTGCGGACAGCGGTTCTGTGTTACTGATGGTGAGTCTGTGTTCCCCCCCAACCTGCCTGAAGTGGGATATGAGAGTGAAAGCTCGGAGGAGTTCAGCACTGACTCTCTCTCTCCTTCTTCTCCTCCTTGTGCTGGATGGTGTTTCCTCTTACAGTAAGTCTCCTTTTATTCCAGCTTTCTGCTTCCAGCTCACATCAACCGCTTTATTTTCATTACACTGCTGCTTATGGAGAGAACTCAAACTGTTCTCCATCAACTCTAAACTGTACAATCTACTCCAACCTCTACATTATTATCATTTTCACACGAGCTATTCTTAACGTTTCCATTCTCAATACAAATCACTACAAGTTCTCATAATTTTATCCACAGTTTTATTTATTCTATTCATTATGGATTTGCCATTATTTATATTTATTATGCACAGCTTTAATGTAAATAAGGGTCAGCTTTTGAAACGCTGTTTATTATTATTATTATTATTATTATTATTATTAATCTGAGGGATGAAGCCTAATGAGGGTTAATTAATATCTTCAGTTGGAAACCTTAACAGAGAAACCCAGTGAAGAACTCAGTAAGCGGAGAATAAGGAGAGAAATCTCACTGAGTGTGGGAGCAGAACCCTCCAGCAGACAGACAGGTTCCTCCAGTGTTCTCTCTGGGGGTGGGGCGTGGGGGGGTGAGGGGGCGGGGGTGAGAAAGAGCTCAGTGGAATTCCAGTGTGGGTTTCAGTGTGAGTCTGTCTGTGTGTGTGTGTGTGTGTGTGTGTGTGTGTGTGTGTGTGTGTGTGTGTGTGTGTGTGTGTGTGAGAAACCGCTGATCGAACCCCTACTGGATTCTGGCTGCTCATAAAGTGTTGATTTAAAAGATGGCGTCTGTGTGATCAGTACAGTTCAAAACACTCTACAATAAGATCATCGATAAACAACGTGCTGATAAATTCAACACCTGAGAACTAATATGCTCCAGTAAACTCGTTTAGCAATCCTACACAGATCTACCGAGGACTCACTTAAGTCATTTATTTGCATTTATTTTTCGGGAAGTTGCAAGTTGGTGTATAAGCACGAGGTTGCTAGTCTAGCTAGCGTGAACTTTTATTATACTGACACTAGTGAAATGTAGACTGAAGTATACCGAACAAGTTTTTTTTTGTTGTTGTTGCTGTAATTCCTCTTCCTTTTGAAACCACTGTAAGATGGTAAAGACTGAAGAGGATATACAAAAAGTGATGCATTCTTATGCTAAAAAATCTTTGACATGCTCGAAGCAAATGCAGCTGAGTTGGTTGATCACAATATGCATCTAGCTCTACAAGACACTCCTAAGCCCAAATCAAAGAAATCTAAAACTCGTGCAAGCGACGGTTATGAGAGTGGCGATCCTGAACCTGTGTCAAACTGTCACCTGCTCAAAGTAATGGAGAGAATCGAGAAAATGCAGGAAGAATCTCTTAGGCGTATGTATTCACTTGAGGGAACTGTTAGACAATACGAACTCCATCTGACATGCCACTGAGGCCATTGAGTTCATGGGGAAACAAGTGGAGGACGTTAAGACTGATGTTGCATCCTTGAAAGGCAAAGGTTGCGTATTATAAAAAGAGAACAAAGAACTCCTTGCCAAGTGTAGTGAGCTGGATGCCTATAAGAGGAGGTGGAATCTACGAGTGGCTGGCATTCCGGAGAAGAAAGGCGAAAACATCAGACAGAACATCATCGACCTTTTCCATCAGATCTCACCCGAGATCGCGGGTCAGCTCGCCTTCTCCGTGGATGTTGTCCATAGATTGGGTCCCCGCTCCGATGGCACACAACAATTCAACCGACGCATCATCGTACAGTTCCTGTCTCGCGCACACAGGGACAAGATCTGGAGTGACGCCAGAACCACCAAGATTCTCCGTGACAAAAACATTAAGATATTTGAAGACCTGACACAGGAGATAAAGGACACTAGAAAGAAATTGTGGCCACTGGTAGAGAAGGCGAGGAAAGAAGGGAAGCAAGCAGGCTTCCGAGGGAGCTTTGCTTACATCGAGGGTAATAGGGTCACAAACTAAAATTGTGATTGATGGTATTTGCCACTTTGCTGTTATTGCAAACATCTATGACCAACATTTGCTCCTTGAGTAGAGACACTTATGCATATCTCAGTCACTCACAGGCAGGGGCGGATCTAGAAAAATATTAATGGGGTGGCAAGAGGGGGGCAGGAATTTGAGGGGTGGCAACGTATTACAGATGTATATATACTAAATTTAATCACAGTTATCACAGTTTGATGACAAATAGTATGTACACACCACAAAAGGGCATGGGCTGCCATTTACAAACTCATACAGACAAACTTAATCTCATGCTTTTATTGTTCACGAAGAACACACATTCTCAGATGAGGTCTATACCGTTTCTGGACAGTTTTATACTGTATATGCAAAAGAACAGACACTAAAAAACAACAACAATAACAACACTGCTTCAAGTTCAGCATGATTTAAACCATTTACACCAGTGTCACATTTTATAGGCCGTAAGGTGAACCTCAAAAAGTCCTTCCGAAAAGGGATCCCGCTCCGACCTCTCCGAACCGCACACGCTTCAGTTCATAAAAAAGAATGAGTTGTGGTAAGATTACAACAAAACAGTTCGCGTCACAGAATTGCACTCATTTCTTAAATCGCAACATTTAATGAAGAACTAGTATCTCCAAGGAGTATGTACATATTCGGCAGGTGTAATAACACTTTGGCTCGCGAGAGGTGGCACGTTTGAAATGTCATCAGACTGGACGAATCGGGTAGCTGGTAGCTCCCAGCTGTGTTTGGTAAACAGAAGCAGCATGGCAGCCACCGGAGTAGCAGTGCTATCATCCAGCAGTACCGAAGAAGAAGAAAACTCGGCCAAAACTGTTGAAAAAACTAAATCTTCGACACATAAGACTTGTTATATGCACATATCTTCTGTGAAGCATGAAAAAACACAGAATTTCACCAGCATACGGTGGAATACTTACCGAAACAGCCTTCGGCAGTGGCTGGAGTTGAGGGTGAGTGCAGAGACGTATCCGAACATTACAAACACTGTCTTGACTTGGATTTTGATAAAATTCCCGAAGACGCGGCTTTCCATCCCACATGTTACCGGAGGTTCATTGACAAGTGCGAAATTGAAAGAGCAAAAAGGCGTCTCGTGCGAGAGAAAGAGCGGGGAGATGATAAACAAGACCCCCAGACCAGCGAGGTTATCCCTGCAACAGTGACTGGCACGACTCCGACAAGGAAACTTCGTTCCAGATCAAGCCTGCCCATCTCGAGCTCTGGCCCCGTCCTTCCTGCCATCTGTATAATATGCAAGAAAACCTGCAAATATGTCGTCAAGGCTGGCAGACGACAAAAAGAAGCTTTGTCAAATACACAGACTTTAACCACAGGTAAGCTAAAAGGCATCTCACCCTCATCCCCCACTACACAGTAGGTAGTCTATGCAAATGCATCCCATCCCCCAGCACACAGAGAGAGAGAGAGAGAGAGAGAGAGAGTGAGTAGTTGAATGACTACACTGCTACTGACTGCATACAATCTCCTTGCATTTGTCTAATTTGAATGTATGTGTGGATTTATAGTACATTGACGTACAGATGTATGGATGGCTGTATGAATATGGAAAGATGTCTATTGGTTGTACTTTTGCTGGTGTGTGTGTGTGTGTGTGTGTGTGTGTGTGTGTGTGTGTGTGTGTGTGTGTGTGTGTGTGAACTGTGTTGTGTATGTGTGTGGGTGTGAGTAAAATAACATTCCAATACATAACTTCCCCATGCCTATAATAGTCCAATACCATAAATTACCAAAATGCAGTGTTTGAGTTAAGGACTGCCCCCCCTTCTGTCTTAATGCCTGTTGCAAAGATTTTTGACAATAAAGTACACTTTGACTTTAATAGGGTAGTGTGTATGTTTGTATGGATGTCATAGTATGTCTGTGTGCTTTGATGTTAATATGCCACTGAATACCAGTCCACCAGGAAAAATGAAGTCTGACTGTTTGTCTGCCTATCTATCCATCCTTTTTTCTTTTCTTTTGTACAGACTTGTGCAGGTGTTCCAGCTGTTCGAACACAAAGGAAACAGAAGAGAAAGAAGATGATAACTGCCCTGACAATGACAGTGAGGAATAGCATGTCATGTGGTTTTTACCTCTATTCTATTCCAATATCATTATCATTCATTTTATTATGATGTTTATTTATATATGTATACAAGTTTATGCCAGTCAATGTATACTTATGATTGTTTTTATGTGTTGTATATAGTTGTGAGTGAATAAATGAACAAATGAATACCTGAATGTTCCTTATCATTGATAATTAGAAATTATTTCCATTTATTGATAAATGACAACATGAAAAGGTCTACCTTATCACCTGCTTGCATCATTGTTCTTTGTGCTATAAATAAAGCACTGTTTGGAATCCATTTAGCCCACTTTAGAAATACATGAATGGTTATCACTGATAATTAAATTGTTTCCATTTATTGATCAAAATGACAACATGAAAGGTCACTTGCATCATTGTTCTTCGTGCTATAAATAAAGCACTATTTAGAATCCATTTGGCCCACTTTAGAAATACATGAATGATCATTATCATTGATAATTAGAATTATTTCCATTTATTGATCAAAATGACAACATGAAATGTCTGCCTTTATCATCCACTTGCATCATTGTTCTTCGTGCTATAAATAAAGCACTGTTAAGAATCCATTTGGCCCACTTTAGAAGGATATTTTGGGAGATTCCTTTATGTTGGTTACATGTGACAGCACCAAGCAGGCTGTCATTTTTCCAGTTTGTTGTCGTAAATCGGCTACGCAATTGGTTTAGCGCGGTCATGTGGTGTCTCATGGCGTCAAAATCGCATTCCGCTCTGAAGATAATAGTTCTTCAGAAAATGTCTCGATTTAAAAAACGAGCACGATTCTGTGACGCGGAAAATTTGCTATAAGTGTAACATAACTTGGTCCTTTTTATCAGCTAAAGAGCATGTGGCTCAGAGACGCCGGAGCGACCTAAAACGAAAACGGGGTTCACCTTATGGTCTATTATAGTTTTTTTTCCTCACGCTTTGTAAAGGCTCACCAGTGAGCATAACATGAACTTGTCATGCCTACAACAGCTGAATGCGGCGATTTCCATGTTGCTCAGCAAAACGCTTCACAAATTTATCAAGATCTAATGCTTTTGTGCGCTTTGATTCAATGCTGAGTACAGCCAAACTTGATAGAAAAGAGACTGTCATAGTCGACCGCAAATAAGTCTTTATGAGCCAAAATCAGCATCACAACTATGCTAGCACTGTTCATTCATTATAATTTCATTTCTTGATAGATAGTTAATCAGCTTTTACCTCTTTCCTCCCGTGTCTCCTTTCCTCGCGACTCCTGGCTCCCTCGCTTCGCGCCTCTCAATTTTCCAAAACAACCAATCTCTGGCGTTATCTCATGCTGCATTCACCGCAGTCGGACATTGGAAATTCGCGCATGTAAATGTCAAATTGGCCGTAATTTTTCTTTGAATTCGTCGCTGCCAACTGGGGTGGCAAGGCTTTCTTTTAGGGTAGCATTTGCCACCCTATGCCACCCCGGTAGATCTGCCCATGCTCACAGGAAGTTCACAAACACAACTTTTGAAGCTAGGCGGCACGGTGGTGTAGTGGTTAGCGCTGTCGCCTCACAGCAAGAAGGTCTGGGTTCGAGCCCCAGGGCCGGCGAGGGCCTTTCTGTGTGGAGTTTGCATGTTCTCCCTGTGTCCGTGTGGGTTTCCTCCGGGTGCTCCGGTTTCCCCCACAGTCCAAAGACATGCAGGTTAGGTTAACTGGTGACTCTAAATTGAGCGTAGGTGTGAATGTGAATGGTTGTCTGTGTCTATGTGTCAGCCCTGTGATGACCTGGCGACTTGTCCAGGGTGAACCCCGCCTTTCGCCCGTAGTCAGCTGGGATAGGCTCCTGCCCGCCCGCGACCCTGTAGAACAGGATAAAGCGGCTACAGATAATGAGATGAGATGAACTTTTGAAGCTTTTGAGTTTCAATTGAATTAATACCTTAGTCACCAGGTGGTGGCGCCCACATCCTGTGTTATCATGTTGCTTAAAGGAACAGTCCACCGTATTTCCATAATGAAATATGCTCTTATCTGAATTGAGACGAGCTGCTCCAGGCCCGGCGCCATGGGGGGGCGAAAGGGGGCGTCGCCCCTCGTGGCTACAGCCTCGCCCCCTCAACGGAGACTCAGATCACTTAATTATTTTCTTATGAAAATATAATGTATAATAGACGTATTAATAAATCGTAGAATTCAACTGTATTAAGGTAGGATTATTTCAAATAGCCTGAATTTAATATTAACCCTGTTTCAGACATATGTATCAATCCTAACTACTGGGGACTAGTTATTGTGGGTGTACATGTGAAATGCTGACACAGCCGCGCACACACAGACCTGTGATGAGGACAAGGGGAGGGGGCGGGCGGGCGGGCGGGCATTTTACATGCACACTTAGGGGCGCTGCCAGAAATTTTGGGCCCCATGAAAGATTAGAATTTTGGGCCCCTCAACTTTGCCCACCCTCGTCACAATTGCACTATTGTCATTATTTGACTTTTGATAGCCCATGGACCTTGAGTTTGTGACTTTGTTATTACATTTTATGTATTAACCAATGGTTGAAACCAATGGTTTAGAACGTGTGAACATTCCACACACGTAACCATGTCAAACACTTGACTGGTGTCCGTTATTAGTGTAACGGGTTTATTTTTTTCCACTTGCCATTGTGTGTAGTGGTGGGGAAATTCTGCGCTGGCCCTTTAAGAGCGCAGGTAGTTATGGGAACGAGGCGCTGCCTCTTTCAGTTCGGTTTGGAAGTGTAAGTGCCAATGCCACTGGACGTTTGCAGCCCGTCCTCAGCAGTGTATTTGTGTCTCATTTCTTCAGAATAAAAAGACTGGTGAACAACGCAACGTCTGTTACGTTAGCAACACTTTAATATAGCAAACTGTATATGGCGCTCGCTCATTAAAAACTTCAGTCCTAAAGCATTTATGGGTTGTATTGCTGCTTACCTCCTTCTCCAAAGGGGGGTTCAGTGGTTTGGTAGGGCGGAGGTCCCCCTGAGGCTGAATCTGTGCATATTTAGGGCACCCCATTAGTTATGAAACTGGTTATTAGCACTAGTTATTAGCACCAGCATAACGTAATATTTCATCTTGTTTATCACACAAGTCAGTTCAGTTATTAAAATGGAAAAATGTCACTGTACAAACTGTAAAAGTGTTCTCTTGATAGGCTAATCCAACCACGTTCATACTGTTCATTTACCATTCGCTAATATTTTGAACACACATGTGAGCAATAGCTACCTTTCTTTGGGAAAAACTGAGTGACCAGTTGCCTGCCTCTCCGGTCCCTCTCAGCTTTCAGCTGCCTTTCTTTACATTTTAGACAGCCACGCTTCATATTTAGCGATCATAGACTGTACGCACTCCACTGCTGGCTGGCTGCTGCACCGCAACACAGCAGCAAGTAGCGTTGCACTGATCAGCACACAGATTTAACGCATCGCGCTTCTACCAGAACTGGACCGTACCATTTCGCAAAAGGGGGAGGGTTAAATGACAATATGTTGAAGAACTCAAGAAATAGACAACCTTGTTCAATTAGCTCATTTTACCAGATGGAATATTGCATTGTTGTTATTTCAAAAGTCTTATTAAAATCATTAAAAGCATATTATCAGCCCCTTAAAGGGCCCCATGGCAGTGCTGGGCTCCTAGAATTGTTCTAACCTTTCCCCCCCTGGCGGCGCCCATGCGTACACTTACAAGTGCACTGTCTCTGTAATTTGCAGTCAGTTTACGGGAGTAGTCTTTCCCCCACCGAATTAAACGAATTCAATCACAATATTGTGAATCCATTTTCTTTCTTTGTAGGCTAAGTTTATCTCCGTTTATGTTGGTGTATGTGTTAATCACCCACGTGCAATGAACTGGTGCTACAGGTGCTCTAGCCCCTGCCCCTTTTCTGTTTGCTGTCCAAAGTGCCCTTTTCATAGGGACTGTTTTGTTGTTGTTGTTTTTTTTAATATTTGTAAAAGATAAGTTAGCTCCAACATCAATATTCTCTACAATTTGACAATAATATATGAAATTATAGATTTATAAAATAACGTTTTTCTATGTAAATGCGGGCATCAATCCGTGACGTCATGCATTCAGTGAACCTCCGTGCAGAAAGCGCATGCAGGCGGTTGGCAGTGGGAGACGGTGCGAGGAACAGCATGGTGAGGTCACACTGAAAGTCTCCTTTCATTTCTATCTGAACATGCAATATTGTGCAGCTTAGAACACAACAGTAAATGCGTAGGGTTGCTTATCATTTAATGAAGCCGCCGAGGCTATATTTAAACCGTTTGCTCCATCCATTTCATTAACGTGGCAGATTCGGAAACTTTAGTTTGAACGACGGCGTTAATAACATATTCTAGCAGCTTCGAAAACTTAAGGCTGAATGACGACGTCCACAACATATTCTATCAAGCCACACAGAATGTTCAGTTGCAATTGAAATTTAGTTTTGAATAAAGTTAACTTGTGTGAAAAATTTGTTCCAAGTGCTCTTTTTTTGAATGTTGAGCCCCTGCCCCTCCAAAGGTCTTTGCACGGCCCTGGTGTTCATATATGGTCCGCTTTGTGCGCAAATAGCGTAAGAATATGTGTCGTTGATGTCACCCCCCATGCAGCGGGGGTGAAAATTCATCACCTCAGAGTGTTTTGTCCCCTACACGCCTAAACTGGGATCACGGATTAAGTGGTTAGCGTTGACTCGGTGCGAGTCAGGAAGGCTATTACTGGTGCAGCCACGGGGTCTGTTGATTTTTTTAAATTATGATTTTGGCCGCCGAGCCAAGTACCTTAGACTTGCATTGACGTTTTGTTTTCATGCCGCGGAGCTATTTGTATGTATTTTAAATTTAAAGGACTTGCCTGTAGGTTTGCGTGTGTTGTTTTATGTTTGGCATCTTTCCAGTTGCCTGTGAGAAAATCGGAGAGGAGGCTTAACAGGTGGGCACGGGGGTTGCTAAAGCGCAACTGCCCTGGTAATATGCCACATGATTTTCCCGGACTAAAGCAACCTGCGGGGCCGTGGTTTTGTGGTTGGCGCAGTTAATTGTTTGAAACACGTTGTCAGACCACCATCACTACTACACACTATATGAAAAATATTTGCCCCCTTGCGATTTCTAATTGCCCCCTTAATAAACTGTTCCTGGCGCCAGGCCTGAGCTGCTCCGTACCTCTCCGAGCTTTGCGCGACCTCCCAGTCAGTCAGACGCAGTCAGATGCGCTGTCACTCCTGTTAGCAATGTAGCTAGGCTCAGTATGGCCAATGGTATTTTTTGGGGCTGTAGTTAGATGCAACCAAACTCTTCTGCGTTTTTTCTGTTTACATAGGTTTATATGACCAGTGACATGAAACAAGTTCAGTTACACAAATTGAAACGTAGCGATTTTCTATGCTATGGAAAGTGCGCACTATAATGACAGGCGTACTAACACCTTCTGCGCGCTTCGACAGCGCATTGATATCTGAGCTCCGTATCAATGCACTGCCGAAGCGCGCAGAAGGTGTTAGTACGCCTGTCATTATAGTGCGCACTTTCCATAGCATAGAAAATCGCTACGTTTCAATTTGTGTAACTGAACTTGTTTCATGTCACTGGTCATATAAACCTATGTAAACAGAAAAAACGCGGAAGAGTTTGGTTGCATCTAACTACAGCCCCAAAAAATACCATTGGCCATACTGAGCCTAGCTACATTGCTAACAGGAGTGACAGCGCGTCTGACTGCGTCTGACTGACTGGGAGGTCGCGCAAAGCTCGGAGAGGTACGGAGCAGCTCGTCTCAATTCAGATAAGAGCATATTTCATTATAGAAGTACGGTGGACTGTTCCTTTAAGGGAGATGTATAAGTTTTTTGTTTGGTTTTCCTTATATTTTTCTTTTTCTTCGATTTTTCTTTGAGAAGTGGAACAAAATAAGAATATATACTTTTTGGTTCACCAGTTAGTAAAAACCATTTTAGCTTACTGTATTGGAATGAGTTTTCCCATTCCCTTGACATATGCAACTCAGGTTAGCTGATCTGTTGCAGAGTTATCCTGCTCTTAATTGTTCAGTGAGAAGTTTGAAAACTTTCTTGCTTGGTGTGTTTTCCATATTGTTCTGTATGTCCTTATCTTTGTCAATTAATGTCAGGGGTATGAAAGATAATGTGAAGCGCAAGGCTTTATTTTTATTTGCAAAGAAATTTAAGGCAGACTTTAATTTTTTTCAAGAATGTCACTCTACTCTTAATGATTATCACTTTTGGAGGTCACAGTGGGGAAATGACGTATGGTTAGCACACAGATCTGAACGATCAGCTGGGGTAGGAATATTCAAGCACGGCTTCAACAGGAGTGTTATAGAGACTAAGGTTTGATAATATCCACAAACAGCCTTACTATAATTTTAGTTAATATCTATGGTTACCAGTCGTCCCTGGATAATGGCACGCTTTTTGACAATTTAGAGGAGATGATTTCGAGGTGGCTATCCAAATACCCCAATACCTTGTTAATCCTAGGTCCGGGGATTTCAACATGGCATTAAACAATGCCCTAGACAGAAATCCTCCAAGGCAGTCCGTGTCTATCAATCCAGCCCTAAAGTGTTTTATGGACAAATGTGATCTTATTGATATATGGAGGAGTTTGTTTCCTAACAGTCGTCAATTTACTTGGTCTAATAAGGATGGGTCAAGACAATCAAGAATTGATTACTGGCTGATATCCAAATGCTTGACATACAGTAACATCTCAGTTGAGCTCTGTAATGCCCCATTAACAGATCATAAAGCAATCTGTTTGTCAATACCCTTATCTGGGTCCAACTCTGCAGGCCCCAAAGCTTCATTCTGGAAACTGAATAATTCTGTCCTCAATTACTCCCAGGTTAAAGAACAAGTAAAGAAATTAATCAAAATTCATTGGAATAATGCAGAAACACAGAATGCTCTGAGGAGAAATTGGGAACTGTTAAAATATGAACTTGGGATGCTTTTAAGAAAGTTTGGTATGGATCTGGCCAAACAGAAAAGGGCATCTGGGGAAGAAGTTTAAAGTCAATTAGATTGTCCATATATCAATAAAGCCTTGCGCTTCACATTATCTTTCATAAAAAGGAATCCTTGTCTATTAGAGAGAGAGGTGAATACATTAAACTTCAAAACAAACTTGATGAGCTATATGAAGAAAAAGCTAAAGGAGCACATGTCCGTTCTAGAGCAAAGTGGTTAGAAGAGGGGGAGCAAAACTCTGCCTATTTTTTAGATTCGAAAAGAATAAAGCTTTTCATGCTACAATAGATAAATTAAAAGTGGACAATAAAATAATTAGCAATCCTAAAGAGATATCTGCCTTCTGCCATAGCTTTTACAGTAATCTGAACACCTAGATACTGCAAAGAAGTGTCCAACTCCTTCATGGAATCAATTAACCTTTGTAAAATTATTGCAGTAGAGGCTAGAGCTGCATGTGGCTATAACATTTCCCATGATCCAGTCTTACAAGCTATTAGGAATTTGAAAAACAATAAAAGTCCTGGGTGTGACGGTCTAACCTCAGAGTTTTATAAAATGTTCAGTACAGAACTAGCCCCCTTTCTAACCAAAGTATTTACAGAAAGCATAGAAAATGAAATTCGACCAACAACAATGACTCAAGGTGTTATCACTCATCCCTAAAACAAATAAATATATAGAAAACCTAGAAAATTGGCATCCTATTACACTCCTAAACAATGACTACAAAGTGTTAGCTACAATATTTGCTAATAGACTGAAATATGTATTGGACTCTATTATTGAGTCCCAATCTGGATTCATGAGGAAGAGTCATATTGCAAACAATATTAGACTTGTCTTATGGTGATGATACACGGGGCAACTTTTTGGGCAATGTTGCCGAGCAATGTTGCTGGGCAATTGCGTTTTGACTCTTTTCTATTGAGACTGGGCATGAATGGTTTTGATAATCTCTGGCAACTTTTTGAGATAAGCCAATCAGAACGCGAGTATCGAGTCATGTGACCTCCGGTGAGGTTCGGATCAGAAATTTCAAACAAATATGGCGGCCGCTCAGTGTCAGTGGAGTGAAGAGATGGAGAGACTCCTCATCTGTTTTTATGCCGGTAAGTTGTTATTTTAATATTCTATATGGAGGAATTTACCTCACCAAAGCTCTAAAAAACAACAGACAGCTTGATTAAATGGTCACAGCAAAAATTAAGACATCGATTTTTTTTTTTTTTTTAGCTAACTGTAAACTGCCGTTGCTAACTGTTGTTGCCCTGAAAAGTTGCCCTGTGTCTCACCTAGTTGCCCGTTGCCAGCAACTTTGCTTGGCAACATTGCCCAAAAAGTTGCCCCGTGTATCATCACCATCAGAAAGAAGCAATGTTGCCCAGTCTCAATAGAAAAGAGTCAAAACGCAATTGCCCAGCAACATTGCTCGGCAACATTGCCCAAAAAGTTGCCCCGTGTATCATCACCATCAGTGGAGTGAAGAGATGGAGAGACTCCTCATCTGTTTTTACGCCGGTAAGTTGTTATTTTAATATTCTATATGGAGGAATTTACCTCACCAAAGCTCTAAAAAACAACAGACAGCTTGATTAAATGGTCACAGCAAAAATTAAGACATCGATTTTTTTTTTTTAGCTAACTGTAAACTGCCGTTGCTAACTGTTGTTGCCCTGAAAAGTTGCCCTGTGTCTCACCTAGTTGCCCGTTGCCAGCAACTTTGCTCGGCAACATTGCCCAAAAAGTTGCCCCGTGTATCATCACCATAAGTCATCCCTCCCCCTTGCCCTCCTCGATATACTGGAGAGGAGGTCCAAATCCCTTGGAGTGTTTAAAGAAACAGGAATGTCTCTCTCAAATGAATGGTCTCAAACAAAAGTTACATACCGCCACAATGGCCATCGGCAATATCAGTTATCATGTTTGCGGAGCAAAGTTTACAAACATGCAATGTCAAAAAGCCATATGGCAGCAGAAGATTTAACAAAGAAAAAAAAATACAATTGAGGTGTTCATTCAAAAACAGGTAGAAGGGGAAGTAGACAAGACAGCCTCACTGTTTCGAACAGCTTACCATATGGCAAAGAAAAACAGGCCATACGCTGACTATCAAGACCTGGTGGTACTCCAGCAAGTGAATGGCCTTGACATGGGAATCACTCTCCATTCAAGATGCACTGCTAAAAACATAATTGACCACACAGCAGAGCAAATGAGAAAGAAAATAATGAATCACAAACTAACGAAAGACCAGAGGTTTAGCGTTTTAATTGATGAGTCCACAACACTTAGCAAGAAATCAGCACTGGTGGTGTATTTAACATCCACAGTAAATGATGTGCCCACAGCTATATTTCTTGACTTAGTTGAGCTAGAAAGCCAGTCAGCTGAGGATATAACAAAGAACTTACTGCAGTGCCTAAATACTTGGGGACGAGATGAAAATTTCATCAGGGCAAACTTTGTAGCTTTTGCTTGTGATGGTGCAAGTGCAATGCTTGGCAGGAAATCTGGAGTAGCCACCCGTCTAAGACAGATGTATCCAGATCTAATGGTGTGGCATTGCCTCAACCACAGATTGGAGTTGGCTGTAGGTGATACTGTGAAACATGTCAACAATGTAAACCATTTCACATCATTTTTGGACAAAATATACACCCTCTACCACAGGCCACCAAAGAACTGTCGCAAACTGGCTCAGCATGCACAAGAACTTGAGGTAAATGTGCAGAAGATTGGGAGGGTCGATGTTCGATGGGCAGCTAGCAGCTTTAGAACAATTAAGGCTGTATGGAGTTCATACACAGCCTTACATCAGCACTTCAGTGCTGCTGCTATGGATGGAACAAGAGAGGACAATGAGAAGGCTATGTATAGAGGCCTGATGACCAAAATGGAGACCCAGGAATTCCTCTGTGATTTAGGTTTAATGTATGACACATTAGAGGAAATTGCACACCTCTCCCTGAACTTGCAAGAAAGAGGAATGACTCACTAAAGCAGACAAACTTATGAGAAGAACCATTTGCATAATTTCATCCATGATAACCTCCCCAGGGGATAAAAGGCAGGATGCTCTTGCAGCTGCAGAGAGAAAGGAGTTTCATGGCATTCCCTTAACAGCCAATCCTAGGCTGAGACAGATAGACTCAGCAGTGTTCCTTCAGTCTCTTACTGAGAACCTAGAGGACAGGTTGTTCAGCACTGGCTCAAGCAGACACCCTGGCGTGTCAGCTGAGAACACTGCTCAATATACAGACTTGCTGGATCACTTTAATGTTCTCAATCCAGAAAACTGGCCTGTTCCCTTACACGAGCAGTATGGAGAAGCTTGCATAAAGGAACTTGCACATCGCTTCAGACTTGACCCGAGGAAAGTGCTTGAAGGCTTCAGGGATTACAAAGAGGACTCCAGTGTGATACCTCAAAACCTGTCCCCAGTGACCAATATTCTCACCCTGATACCTGTGAGCAATGCAGAATGTGAACGAGGGTTCAGTTGAATGAACATCATTGTGTCTCCCCTGAGGTGTAGGGTGTTGATACAGACAGTGTCATCATTAATGTTTGTGAATCTGAATGGCCCTCCATTGATAAAGTGGAATCCAAATGCGTATGTGAAATCTTGGCTGGTGAAGCACAGAGGAGCTACAGATCCACGGACACGGCCCTGCCCACTAAAATACCCAATAGACAAAGAAGCTCTCTGGGCACTGTTGTGATAAAATTACTCGTAGGGTGGCTACAAATCCTGTAGGTTCAGTGCTGTTATGATTCTTTGTTTTGTTTGAATTGCTGCAGTTCCGTGTTGAGCTACCTAGACATACAAAAGTTAAGATTCTTCCAGTGCCAGATCTAATGATGTGATTTATTTTTCAGAGAGGCCTACTGTTGATATATAATTCAGCCTGTTTCCTATAGACTTTATTTTTCTCTCTTAATTGATTATTGAGATTTAATAAACCTCAACCCTAGTTATTGTCTCTGGTCTCTTGTTTAACAGGGATTTTTAGATTAATGTAGGAATTAAATAGCGGCTGAGCGGAGACCTGAGGGAACCCTTGGTCTCACACACATGCATACACACACTCACATGCACACAGGAATGCACACACACACACATTCCTATGCACACTATGCATACAGTACAGAGAAATGCATGCACACGTGCATACATGCAAAATCAGTTACCTACACACTCTCTATCTCTCTCTCCAACACACACACTTACACATGAGGAAAGAGGCATGCACCACACGTGTATATCTTTGTTGCGTCAGAAAAGTTGTCGCAAAACACTATATGCATCATGGTGTCCCTGCATTCGCCTTTGCTTACATTAAATATGAATCAGCCATTACTGCACCGTGCTCCCCCTGATCACAGAATTTATAGTTTACCCACCTCTTTTTTTACCACTACATCCCTGGTGCCATGTGTCCGACTTACATTTTTATATCTCTTATATTTATTCATCAACATGTACACTGATTTGTGTCAGCACATGTTTTATGTTTGCTGTTATTATGGTGTGCTGTGGTGTAATTTGACAGTGTAATCTTTATATGACCGTGTTTTAGCATGTAGGGGTTCGGTGGCCATTGGGACGTCAGTCCTGTTCCTTTCCCGCCACATTTCATTTGTCATTAATAACTTTTTCTGATTTGTGAGAATGTGGAGAACTCGATAAACTAAACATATGAAAGACACCAAAACCACTACATTTAAATATATATCGAGAATTCATCTCATCTCATCTCATTATCTGTAGCCGCTTTATCCTGTTCTACAGGGTCGCAGGCGAGCTGGAGCCTATCCCAGCTGACTATGGGCGAAAGGCGGGGTACACCCTGGACAAGTCGCCAGGTCATCGCAGGGCTGACACATAGACACAGACAACCATTCACACTCACATTCACACCTACGCTCAATTTAGAGTCACCAGTTAACCTAACCTGCATGTCTTTGGACTGTGGGGGAAACCGGAGCACCCGGAGGAAACCCACGCGGACACGGGGAGAACATGCAAACTCCACACAGAAAGGCCCTCGCCGGCCACGGGGCTTGAACCCAGGACCTTCTTGCTGTGAGGCGACAGCGCTAACCACTACACCACCATGCCACCCCCATATCGAGAATTCTGTTCTAAAAAATATCTAATAAAAAAATCTCACAAACAGGAAGTGGATTTACTGCATATATTAATTTTTATATTAAAATTCAGTGTAAAAATTGCACATAAACTCTTAAAGACATATAAACATGGAAATATAGTCCATGTGATGCGTTGATTAAAATGCCATTGTGTCGTTTCAGTTCCCACAGTTATTCAGACGCTCAGAAACATTCCAGTTCAGTGAATTTAGTTTTTAAAAAATATTTCATCAATTAATGCTGTTTTTAAATCTCTTTTCTATTTAAAGTTCTCGTCCTCTCTGATCTGTCTGTGTTTAAACACTGAGAACATTATTTGACTTTGCCTCCTCTTTGGGATCAGTGATGGTGTTTAATGATGGTGTTGTGTCCTGATTCTCCTCGACACTGGCAGCAGGTGGGAGTTCTGAGAAGAAATTAAAATGAATATCCAGAGATCTTCTCCTGATGGTCATCTGAGGTTCCTTTTCTGGACCTTGAGGATCTTCAGACTCTCTTGGATCTTCTGGACCTTGAGGATCTTCACCTTGACCCATGTTGGACCTGTCTGGCCTGTGACGACCCATCTGTACAGTGAGGACCAACACCACGTCACACACAGTTAAATTAGTGGAACACAAACCAGTGTGTCAGAGTGAGGCGATGAAATATTTATTCACCAAAATCCACTAAAATCTTCCTGAATTCACAGAAATGAAGGAACTGAAATGCTGCTCTACCTTCAGGAACAGATTTGTGGAAACGCAGCACTCGCTACGCCGTTACAAATAAAGATTGTTTACAGCGATACTGTACCGATTAAAAATAAAGCTTTGGATCAACTATAAACTCAAGCTCAGGTTTTGCTGTCAGCTTTCTGAGTGATGCCACCTGCAGGCAGAACCACGTCACTCCAGCATTAATGCTGTAAATACACTGAATGAGAGTTTCTCCTCCAATAAAAAGCAGTTTTAATCACATGGGCATTACCTTCTTCTTCTCGGATCTCAGCTGGAGTTGACTGTTTACTGCAGATTTTGTTGGCGACCTCAGGAGAGCGACCCAGGGTGGACGCTGAGGAACATCTACGTTATGGCTGTTAACAGGAACACAAGGTTATAAACCGACTGCAAATAAAAATCAAGCTGTTCAATCGAGTTTTTAGGCTCAATATTTGAAAACATTATAAACAGTTTTGGGTCTTTAAGATGATTAACGGTGTCACAGTGAAATAAAATAAAAATCATTTCCATATTTATGGGATGAAATGATTCCTCAGTTCTTTGTGAAAGCAGCAGGAAGAGTGAAAGAGCTCCTGAAAAGCTTTTAAACCTGGCTGGAAAACTCTGTGAAAAAGAATTTGGGATGAAAAATTTGCAGAAAGGGCGGCACGGTGGTGTAGTGGTTAGCGCTGTCGCCTCACAGCAAGAAGGTCCTGGGTTCGAGCCCCATGGCCGGCGAGGGCCTTTCTGTGTGGAGTTTGCATGTTCTCCCCGTGTCCGCGTGGGTTTCCTCCGGGTGCTCCGGTTTCCCCCACAGTCCAAAGACATGCAGGTTAGGTTAACTGGTGACTCTAAATTGAGCGTAGGTGTGAATGTGAGTGTGAATGGTTGTCTGTGTCTATGTGTCAGCCCTGTGATGACCTGGCGACTTGTCCAGGGTGAACCCCGCCTTTCGCCCGTAGTCAGCTGGGATAGGATCCAGCTCGCCTGCGACCCTGTAGAACAGGATAAAGCGGCTACAGATAATGAGATGAGATGAACTTGCAGAAAGGTTTCAAGGCAAGACATGATGTTTCTTGATGCTCATGTTGTATTTTCAGATACAAAAATTTCTCAACTGAAATAAAAGAATGTATTTTTGTCTTTTGTTTATTTAAATGTTTTCATTTAACAAATTTTACAATGTGAGTGACTTTAGCTGAAGATGCTCAGTGGAGTAATTGGAGCATTTGATATTACAAATGATTTGGAGTTAAATCAGTGTGGGATTTTAGTGTGTGGAGTTTAAAACAACAATTCGAGCCCTTCAAGCGTTTAAGTTTAATTCACTCAAGTTTTTCTTCAACATTAATTCATTTTTTTAAGGCAGCTGGATTCCTCAAATTTTTTAAGTCCATTCAAATTATCTGGGCTTACACACACACACACACACACACACACAGAGCGAGAGAGACACACACAGAGAGACACACACACACACACACACACACAGAGAGACACACACACACACACAGAGACAGAGACACACACACAGAGAGACACACGCACACACACACACACACACACACACACACACATAGAGAGAGAGACACACACACACAGAGACAGAGACACACACACACACACACACACACACAGAGACACACACACACACACAAAGAGAGGGAGAGTCATCGTGTAAAATGGAAAATATAATTCCCTAAAAAATAAAATATTGCAGTAATATGATGAGAATATAATGTAATGTTCAGATGAAACACTTCTGCTCTTTATTTCAGTCACAGTGCAGTAAAATTAGATGTGAAAGAAAAGATCACTTACTGTAAAGGAGAGTGCAGAGAGACAGACAGGAGGAGGAACAGAGCAGCTCCAGATCTGCAGGGGAGAGACGGTTACTGGACTTTCACTTCATTCCCGCATTTTTCCCTCTAATGAATGGTGGGGGAGACGCGGGGGGAGGGGGGCGTTGTCAGGTCTCGCGAGAGAAACAAGAACAAAAGGCGTGATTTGGCTGTTAAACTGCGCGCGCATGTGAGATCCGGGGGGTGGTAAACTGTACCTGCTGGTGTCACGAGCTGAACCGGATCAGCACAATAGACGAGTGTCCTTTTGGAGCAGACTGGGTTTGACTGGGTTTGACTGGCTGGAGTGCAGAGGAGAGGTTTGAGGAGCTGAGGTCGGGAGTCAGACACCAGCTGGAGGTGTTGAGTGAGAGTGAAATGGAGGAGGAATCTCAGGGTCCAGGAGGTGGACGTGTAGGGGGAAGAAGGAGAAAGAGAAGGGGGAAGTGGTGATGGTGGTGTAGGGGAAGAAAGAGGAGGGGAAGTGGTGATGGTGATGGTGGTGAAAGCCTAGTTAGTAAAGGTAGAAGAATTGAGGAAAGAGAACAAAGTTTTGGTGACATTTAATGCGGATATCTCTCAACACAGAGATGCCAATCACTATGATTCGTGCGTAGTCACTATGTTTTTGACAGTAGCACTACGAAGCTACGACCGTTTATTCAGTTTATATGGGATTCATACGATTTTAGCATGGATGCGGTTTGAAACGCGTGAATCTATAAGGGTTCACAATATTTTGCCGGTGTTCGGTACATTTTGAGGCCAATTATCGCTTGATAATTCAATATTTTGGCTGTATTTATGGTCAAAGTTTGCTTCAATGGCTGCCGCCATCTTTGTTGACAAGCGTTCTGCACATGCACGAATTAATTATCGATGCCGCGATGGAATGTCGAGCAGCCCATGTCACTCGGTATTGAGGGGCTGTCGGGGTGTTGTAACCTCACAAACATGCTACTAAAGAAACACTGCTGGAACTGAAACAGTCATCTTCTGAAGTAAATCAATCAGAACTGAATAAGTAATCTGACTTGATATTGATGAGATTAAAGTGAAAGGAAGTTGATAAAAATTAAAAGTAATCAAAGTGACTTGGGGGCGGCGCGGTGGTGTAGTGGTTAGCGCTGTCGCCTCCCAGCAAGAAGGTCCGGGTTCGAGCCCCGTGGCCGGCGAGGGCCTTTCTGTGCGGAGTTTGCATGTTCTCCCCGTGTCCGCGTGGGTTTCCTCCGGGTGCTCCGGTTTCCCCCACAGTCCAAAGACATGCAGGTTAGGTTAACTGGTGACTCTAAATTGAGCGTAGGTGTGAATGTGAGTGTGAATGGTTGTCTGTGTCTATGTGTCAGCCCTGTGATGACCTGGCAGCTTGTCCAGGGTGAACCCCGCCTTTCGCCCGTAGTCAGCTGGGATAGGATCCAGCTCGCCTGCGACCCTGTAGAAGGATAAAGCGGCTAGAGATAATGAGAAAGTGACTTGACATTAATCATGGGAATAAAAAGGAAATAGACATGTTCCAGTACAACTATTTGAGTATTTGCTAATTGAGTGTTCCAGTATGTTATCTATAAATATTGATGGTATGTAATCTGCATTTGTGTAGTAAAGTTAAGAAAATAATATTCACTGTTGGAAAGCAAATTTCCAAAAGTTTCTCGGGGGGCTTACAGCGCCCCCCCCCCCAACCCCCAGCTGGATTGGACTCACTACGCGCCCTGCAGGCGATCCGCTCGTATGCATGTGTAACTACACATTGATTTCACAAAAGGTTGGCGTCTCTGCAATGGAGAACACACAGGGCTTGAGAAAGAGCAGAGCTACTTATTAACAGAAGAGGATATGAAACATGGAAAGTCATGACTGATGCGGAACTGAAACTAGACACAAGGAATAATGCTCTTGCTCATGTTAGCCATGTTAGCATGGGGGTGCTGGTCAGAGTGGACTCAGGGATCTGTAGGTTCGAGGTGGCCAGAGGAAGGCTGAAGTCAGCAGGCACGAGAAGCGCAGCAGCAGGGTGAGAGAGTGGCCCACATCGCCACCCATCAGAAGAAAAATGGTGGAGGAGAGCCAGTTGTGACCAGGACAACCACCCTGCAGATAAGCTCATGCGGCAAGGGTCAAGGAAGAGTCATCACAGCTCCTTATTCCTCCATGATGACTTACTCCTTATCTAAATGTATAATACATGCTAAAGACTACCAAAGACAACTCCATGAACAACATTGGTTTCATACATTATGTTCATTTTGTAGCTTTCCCCCCTATATTGTAGCAGTTACATGGCCCTGATCCTCATATTCATTAATTTTCTGTAAATATTTCTATACTGTCAATTCTAAACATGCTCTGAAAAGCAATTAAGGGGTCCAAGCAGATTTCAATGGATTGTCGGAATGTAAAAGTTATCATTTGATGTTGTGTATTGATCACACATTTTTAACACCATGCCTCCCCCCACTCTCTGAATTATTCTGAAACTATACTTCTCCAGTTGTGTCTCACTTTCTGTCACTTTTCTGTTTCTCAAAAACAGCTTATGCCCAAGTCCCACCATTGCTTCAGTGTTTAATCTCACCTTGATACTGTAGATTTGAACCCAAGAGCTCTTGCTGTGATCATCCCACAACACTTACAACCCCAACTCCAAAAAAGTTGGGACGGTGTGTCAACTGGAAATAAAAACAGAATGCGATAATTTGCAAGGATAATTTCATGGAAACCCTATATTTCTTTGAAAATAGTACAAAGACAACATATCAAATGGTGAACCTTAGAAATTTTATTGTATTTGAAAAAATATATGCTCATTTTGAATTTGATGTCAGCAACATGTTTCAGAAAAGTTGGGACAGGGGCGTGTTTACCACTGTGTTGCATCACCTCTACTTTTAACAACACTCTGTAAATGTTTGGGAGCTGAGGAGACCAGCTGCTGTAGTTTTGAAAGAGAAATGTTGCCCCATTTTTGCCTGATATACAGTTTCAGTTGCTCAAGAGTTCGGGGTCTCCTTTGCTGTATTTTGTGATTCATAATGTGCCAGATGTTTTCAATGGGAGACAGGTCTGGACTGCAGGCAGGCCAGTTTAGCACCTGAACTCTTTTACTATGGAGCCATGCAGTTTTAATATGTGCAGAAAGTGGTTTGGCGTTTGTAGCAACTTGGATGGGTGGGTGGAGCACAGAAGGACGGCAGGCCAGAACTGAGTTCACAAACACGTTTATTACAGCTTTTCAGCCTTAACTATACTTTGATATGCTTATACACACACGTGTTCTGGTCGGGAGAGAGCCCGCTCTGCTCTTGCTCTCTTCCTTAAATAGGGCGCGGTCACTGGGGAAGACACACAAACACATTAATCAACCTCAGGTGCAGTGATTCTGCCACTTACCTTCCCTGACTCCGCCCTCCAGTCGCAGACCGATGCTTGACCACGCCCCCATTGCCACAGCATTGTCCTGCTGAAAGGAAGAAGGCCTTCCCTGAAAAAGATTTAGTCTGGATGGCAGCATATTGCTCTGAAACATGTATATATCATTCAGCATTAATGATGCCTTCCCAGATGTACAAGCTACCCATGCCATGTGCACTAATGAACCCTCATACCATACATACATACGACAGACATATGTCTGCTTTTAATGCAGTGTTGCCTGAGGGCCTGAAGATCACAGGCATCCAACGTCAGTTTTTAGCCTCGTCTCTTGCATAAGAGGAATAAAGAGGAGAGGAGTCAGTAGAACAGAACCGGTGCTGAGTGCGGACCCAGTGTGAAAACCACCTGAGTAAAATGGAAAGCAGTGTGTTTGGATGCGCCAAGTCACTTATCTGGATATTGATGATCTCTGAACGCTAATCTGACGCTGTAAGACTCTCAGTGTGTCTCTGTGATCCGTTTCTCCATCGGTGTGTTAATACTGTCTCAGTCTGACTGATATAAAGCCTGCTCTCTGTCTGTGGGTGTCGGTGTGTGATGGTGATGGTTATTTGATGTGTTTTGGTTCTTGCAAAGTCAAAACTAAAATCCTGTGACTCATCTTATGTGTAAACATGGCTGATTAACGAGAATAATGGATTCATCATCAGTTAACACATTATCAACACATTATTGCCCTTTTTGCTGCTGTGTCTGATCATTGCCTTATTTTTGTATTACACTGCCTATTTTGCACTACATTTACCTTTATTTTGCACTATATTGCCTTTACTTTGTGTGATTTCTTCTATTTATTTGTTTGTTTGTTTGTAATTGGCATTCATGTTGGGCAGCAAACTCAGAATTTCATTGTGCAAGAGGACAATAAACACTCAACCTGATCTCACTCACTTCACCACTCACTTCCTCAGGCACTGCCACGCCTCCTCTCTCTGCACACGCCCATATTTACATAAACTCCGCCCAAAAATAACGCGAAAAGCACACAGGGCGCTATCAACACATGACGGGAAGCGGGGGAGGGAGAGAGAGAGAGAGAGCCTGTCACAGGGCGCTTTAAAGAGGAAACTCTGAGCCCCACACAGAGTGAAAGAGCGCAGTGCGCACAGCGGTTCGGTTCTGTGTTACTGATGGTGAGTTTGTCTTGGGTTCTGTGTTGCTGATGGTGAGTCTGTGTTGGGTTGTGTGTTGCTGATGGTGAGTCTGTGTTCCCCCCCGACCTGCCTGAAGTGGGATATGAGAGTGAAAGCTCGGAGGAGTTCAGCACTGACTCTCTCTCTCCTTCTTCTCCTCCTTGTGCTGGATGGTGTTTCCTCTTACAGTAAGTCTCCTTTTATTCCAGCTTTCTGCTTCCAGCTCACATCAACCGCTTTATTTTCATTACACTGCTGCTTATGGAGAGAACTCAAACTGTTCTCCATCAACTCTAAACTGTACAATCTACTCCAACCCAGGGGCGTCGTAGTGGGGGGAAAAGGGGGACTGAGTTACCAGGGCCCCAAGTGGGGGGAGGGCCCTTGAGGAGTCTGTAATTTTATTTTCCTTTAAATGTCAATACCATTTAAAGATCACAATATATGTTGCTAACTAATGTAAATGTAATGTTTTGTGTAAATAAATCGTTTGATTAATGGATTGAATTGTGTCCGGGGACAGCCCCCCCCCCCCCTTTGCACGAAATGGTTTAGTCCGCTTTCACCGGGCTTTTTAACTCGGCGCATTTAACGTCGCGTTCATTCTGCTGAAGCAGCGCATGCGCATTGTAGGCTATCTGTGCTATGGAAGATGATGCACAAGAAAACAAAATCCGGTTTTCAGAAACAAAAAGAGAGGCAGGAAAGAGACAAGAAAAGAAATGAGGGAAAGCAACTGCTCACAAACTTCTTTCCCAAGAAAGGTGAGCCCAAATGTGAAAGCAAATAGCCTACATTAAATGAACACCCGTGGTTATAAATGCTTCAATACCACCGCGATTGTCAGTGCTAAAAACTGCACAGCACAAAATTAGAAATAACATGATGCCTTTTTTGTTTACATTCCAATAGTATACTAATAGAAAATTAAATTAATATTTATTATTGGGCCATAACATAATTAGGCTAATAGCCTAATTTAGTCTCGATGTCATAGGTGTTTGGTGACCTTTTACTGTTACAACTTTTAATCATTCTGCAAATAAAACAAAGATTCAGTGAAGTAGGGTTTTTTATTCATTTAAGAGTTGTTAGATTAATGTGTGGCTACATAACTGACTGGACTGGTAGTACGCCCTTGTTGTTAGATACTTTCAGCATTGTTAACTGCTGAGCTTTTTTTGGGGGGGGTCATGGCCACTGCTTGTGCATAGGGCCCAGAATTTGGTGCTACGCCCCTGCTCCAACCTCTACATAATCATTTTCACACGAGCTATTCTTAACGTTTCCATTCTCAATACAAATCACTACAAGTTCTCATAATTTTATCCACAGTTTTATTTATTCTATTCATTATGGATTTGCCATTTATTTATATTTATTATGCACAGCTTTAATGTAAATAAGGGTCAGCTTTTGAAATGCTGTTTATTATTATTATTATTATTATTATTAATCTGAGGGATGAAGCCTAATGAGGGTTAATTAATATCTTCAGTTGGAAACCTTAACAGAGAAACCCAGTGAAGAACTCAGTAAGCGGAGAATAAGGAGAGAAATCTCACTGAGTGTGGGAGCAGAACCCTCCAGCAGACAGACAGGTTCCTCCAGTGTTCTCTCTGGGGGCGGGGCGTGGGGAGAGAGCTCAGTGTTCGGGGGCGGGGCGTGTGTGTGTGTGTGTGAAACCCCTGATCTAACCCCTGCTGGATTCTGGCTGCTCATAAAGTGTTGATTTTAATTGTCCAGAGCAGAAACTCTGGGTTTTTTCCCCCTGCTGTAAAATGAAAATTTTCTCAAACTTTGCATCCGCCATCTTAGTTTTGATCTGACGTCATATTATACACGTGACCCTTCGACTCTCTGAAGAATATCTTTAACCCTGTTTCACTTCATACAGCAGTTTAATCTGAGAGAACATAAAGTCTAATACAGTGTTTAGGAGGTTTATTAATGTTAGACATTATTAAAATGATGAGGAAAATATTTACACACACACACACACACACACACACACACACACACACACACACACACAGTTTAAAGGTCACAGATCAGAAAACTAACCATGTTGTGACCTGTAATCACACTTCTCCTGTTGATCAGACACTTGTGTGAACAGAACACACCGATCATCTCGTGTCTGAACATCTCCAGGGGTGTTTCTCGCTATGGAAAAGACCAGGAGCCAAATCAAGGCTTTGCTCCTCACAATATTCTACAGAGGGACTATTGAGAGCACTCTGAGCAGCTGCATCACGGTCTGGTTTGGGAACTGCACTGTCTCGGATTGCTCAGATCCTGAACCTTGTCCATTTTTCCTGCTTCCAAGACCTCAACTTCAAGAACTGACTGTTCTCTTACTGTCGAATATATCTAATATATCCCACCCCTTAACAGGTGCCACTGCAATGAGATAATCAGTGTGACTCTTCTTTACATATATATAGGTCCATCTCAGAAACTGGTCTTTCATTTGGGACATTATGGGCAAAAAATAAATTTTCTAATTTTATTTTTTTGCATTTGCCTAACACTCAATGTTTCTTTTGTCGAGTTTAATAAGAATAAAGGTAGCGTCTTGCTTTATCTGGCCTCCACTGTGGAACATTTTTTATTTTTTTTTTTAATTACAATTCAAATGCTTTTTGTAAAAATTTTTTTTTCACATATAAAATAACTCCATCATGAAGAATTAAAGCCCCTCCTTCACAGATGAGTGAAAATATTGAATAAATTTCCTCTTTTTGATTGCTTGGGTTAAAAATGCCAAGTTATGATGACTGAATTGATTATTCACTTAAATATGAATAATATGATACAGTTTGGGTGTTTGATATGGCGAAATAGGACACAATGGAAAAATCAAGAACGCACCGGAAAGATGAGAATAACGGCGGTGGTAAAAGAACAGCGACTGTACCGGCTGAAGGTCGCGCGGGTCTCTGCTGCGGCGCGCGAGCAATGGGACATCGCTACCGCACCGGACGGAGCGCGAGGCGGGGGCGGGGCAAAATGACTGGCCGTAGATTCTATCAAAAGTTCGATCTAAATTGACCATGGTTGCAAAATATTGGCCAGAAATACACAAACACTACGAAATATGAAAGTAAGATGAAAAAGAAACATTCTATTGCCTTATACTGCAAGACTAAAACAAAATAAAACTGTCAAAACTCACCTTTTCAGCGATAACGTCCGAACAGATCACCCGCGTAACAGAGAGACCGCAAATGGAAGCACGATCAACTTCTAACTGTTGGAGTGGAAAATTCCATTCTACACATGCAGATTGTTAATGTGTGTCCTTCCCCGCACACACATAACACGCTACGAGACCTGGTTTACTGATATGGATATGGCGCACAAAGGTGAAATTACCCTCCCTGGGTACAAGTTGCTTGATAAGTCACGAACTAGCAGGGTTGGAGGTGGAATAGCTTTGCTGTTTAATGAAAGCATTGATGTAACGAAATTAGATGGAGGGTGGAAATGGGTTGAATTTTCTGAGTGGATGCTGAACTATGGCTCTAATAAACTGAGAATGATTATTGTATATCGCACTCCGTATTCTGCGGCTCACCCTATGACTACGGGCGTATTTTTTGACGAATTCTCATATTTGGAATCTGTTGTCATGTCTACTGAGCCTCTTCTGTTCACCGGTGATTTCAATATACATGTGAATGTTCCTACTGATCCAGACGGGGCTCGTCTTCTTGATCTCCTGACATCTATGGGTCTAGAACAGCATGCTGACAAACCTACGCATGTGTCTGGACATACTTTGGATTTGGTTATTACACGCTTTGCTGATTCTTTGCTTTCTTCGAAACCGATTGTGGATTATTTGTTTTCGGATCACGTCACCGTTCTTTGTGATCTGGCATTGGGTAAACCCTCTCCTAAAATAGATCAAGTATCATATAGAAGGATTAAATCTATTGACAAGTTTAAACTCCTGGATGAATTAAAGAACTCTGATCTCTGCAAGAATAGCCCGGACACACTTGATGAACTTGTTGAAAGTTACAGGGCTACCTTACGTATGGGTGCTGTGTGAGACAGCTGCCTCTCCAGTAGCTCTGTAGTTTTTAGCTCTTTAAACCTCTTTTTTTCACCTTTTTTTTTTTTTTTACTTTTTTGAGCTTCTTATGAAGACATAGTGTGTTTAACTCTATAACATGGATATATTTAACTTTAACGCGCAACCAGAAGCCAGTTTTCTCACTTATTCGAGACAGGAGCTGCTGGCCCTGAAAACAATGGGACGAGCCGGGATACGACACCCCATCCCGGCCGAGCTGAGGAGGAAACCCAGGGGCTGCAAAGCTGGAGCTAAGCTAAAGGCTAGGCTAGCGGACAACCAGCGGCACAACAAACCATCCATTCCCTCCGTTATCATGGGGAATGTGAACTCGCTGCCAAACAAGGTCGACGAGCTTTCCGCTCTGAACAACCAGCAGGTTTACCGGGAGAGCAGCTTGCTTATCTTTACGGAGACATGGCTAACCCACCTTGTACCAGATGCTAACGTGGACCTGTGGGGATTCACTGCTGTGAGAACCGACAGAGACACTCACACATGCGGGAAAACAAAGGTGGGGGACTCATCATCTACATGAACAACCGCTGGTGTTACCTGGGACATATCTCCGTAAAGACAGTTTTATGTTGCCTGGACTTGGAGCTGCTAGCCGTTAGCCTGCGGCCATATTATCTGCTGAGGGAGTTCAGTCACGTGATCACCACCTGTGTTTACATCCCTCCAAAGCCGCTGCATGTGAGAGGATTCACTCTGTCACAGCAAGGCTGCAGACACAGCACCCTGAGGCATTCATCATCATTTCTGGGGACTTTAATCACGCTACTTTGGACTCTACTTTGGCTGCTTTTTACCAGGCTGTGGATTGTCCAACAAGGAACAACAGGACAATTGACTTGCTGTATGCTAATGTGAGGGATGCATACAGAGTCATACCCCTCCCCCCACTAGGGAAGTGTGACCATAAGCTGGTTCGTCTACAGCCAAAGTACACCCCCCTGGTCCAAAGGCAGCCTGCAACAACTAGCTCCATCAGGAGGTGGTCCCCTGAAATGGAAGATGCCCTCAGAGACTGCTATGACATCACGGACTGGGATGTGCTGCTTAGCCCACACTGTGAGGACATGTACCCCTTTTCCACCAAATCAGTTCCAGGGCTGGTTCGGGGCCGGTGCTGGTTCACAACTCTTTCAACTCGTGAGCCAGCTGAGAACCAGTTTGCTTTTCCATAGCTCACGGTGCTAAGGGAAGCCACGTCGTTACGTCGTTGTATACATCAGTTACGTCGCTACGTTTGCATAAACCTTGGTGCGAATATTGAAGCAAAAACAACATGGAAGAAGCAGCAGCAGCAACAACAATAATAATGGATGACTTTGCGTTTGTACAGCTGCTGCTTCTCGTCGCTTAAAAATGGCGATTTTTCATGGTCTTGTTATTGTTGTTGGTCTTAACAACTCCGCCCCCCCGCTGACGTAAGCGGTTCTTTCCTCTGGCCCAGCAGAGAGTTGGTGCTAGCCTGGAACCGGTTTTTCTGGCCCCAGAGCCAGTTCTTTGTCAGTGGAAACAGAAAACCCGGTTCCAAACTAAGCACTGGCCCCGAACCAGCCCTGGAACTGCTTTGGTGGAAAAGGGGCAATAGAGGGGCTGACACACTGTCTGACAGATTACCTCAACTTCTGTGCAGACGTGGTCTCCCCCACTAAGACTGGGTAACACAGGAAGTCAAAGCTGTCCTCAACAGGAAGAAGGCCGCCTTCAGGAGCAGGGACAGGGAGGCGATGAAAGCAGCACAGCAGGAGGTGAAACGCTGCATGAGGGAAGCTAAGGACAGCTACAGGAGAAAGGTGGAGCAGAAGCTGAAGGAGAACAGCATGAGGGAGGTCTGGGAAGGTGTGAAAACCATCACAGGCCACAATACAAAAGCCAGAGTCGTTGAGGGGACAGTGCAGAGGGCGAACGAGTTGAATGACATTTTCAACCGGTTCAACCAGTCCATGTTTCCCCCACCCTCCCCCTCACTGCAGACATCTCCCCTTCTTCCCTCAACACACCTAGCCCCAGTCATCACAGCAGCCCCCTCCTCCCCTAGCTCAACACAGACTCCTCTATGCATTACTGCAGACCAGGTCAGAGGTCAACTGAGGAAGCTTCACCCCAGGAAAGCAGCAGGCCTGGACAAGGTGTGTCCCCGACTAGTGAAGACCTGCGCTGCTGAATGACTTCCGACCAGTGGCACTCACTTCACGTCTGATGAAGACATTGGAGCGGCTCTTCCTCAACCTCCTCAGACCCCAGGTGCAACATGCCCAGGACTGTCTGCAATTTGCGTACCGGGCAGGTGTTGGTGTGGAAGACGCCATCCTCTACCTGCTACACCGAGCCCACTTGCATCTGGATAAGGGAAATGGCACAGTGAGGATCCTCTTCTTGGACTTCTCGAGTGCCTTCAATACCATCCAGCCCCTACTGCTTCAGGACAAACTGAACAGGATGCGAGTGGACCCCTGCCTGGTCACCTGGATCTCCAGCTACCTCACTGACAGGCCGCAGTACGTCAGGTTGAAGGACATCACGTCTGACACTGTAATTAGCACCACTGGAGCACCCCAGGGCACGGTGCTGGCCCCTCTTCTCTTCACCCTGTACACCGTGGACTTCTGCTACAACTCGGAGCTGTGTCACATTTAGAAGTTTGCCGATGACACAGCCATCGTTGGGTGTATCAGTGATGACAGAGAGGAGGAGTATAGGAGCCTGGTGAGGGACTTTGCTGTGTGGTGCAACAGGAACCATCTGCAGCTCAACACCTCGAAGACCAAAGAGCTGGTCATTGACTTTGGGAGGTCCAGACCAAGGTCACGACCAGTTCTGATCGAGGGAGTCGAGGTGGAGGCTGTGGATTCCTACAAGTACCTCAGGCTGTGGCTGGACAGCAAGCTGGACTGGACTTGCAACACCAATCACTTATACAGGAACGGACAGAGCAGGCTGTACTTCCTGAGGAGACTGCGGTCCTTTAACATCTGCAGGAAACTCTTGTGGATGTTCTATCAGTCTGTGGTCGCCAGTGTCCTGTTTTACACCGTAGTGTGCTGGGGGGGGCAGCACATCCAAGAAGGACACATGCAGGCTGGACAAACTGATCAGGCGGGCCGGCTCTGTGGTCGGCATGAAGCTGGACTCTCTGGTGACGGTGGCAGAGAAGAGGACTATGGACAAACTATTGAACATCATGGACGATGCCAGTCACCCTCTGCACACCGTCATCAGCAACCAGAGGAGCCTGTTCAGTGACAGAATGCTCCTTCCCAAGTGCAGGACGAACAGACTCAAAAACTCCTTTGTCCCTCACGCCATCAGACTGTACAACTCCTCTCTGGGGGGGAGGAGGGGGAACAGGAGGACAGAGGACGGGAAGGAGCAGTAGCCTAGCCTGACAAAAAGCAATACCAGACAATGTGCAATATAAAGTGCAATATCTTTCCTGCTTCTCCCCCCCCCCACACACACACACACACTCTTACCCTAACCCCACTTCTCCCCCCTCCCCCATATCTTATTCTTTTATATTTGTATCTGTAAATACTTAATTTATCTAGAAGTTTTTCTCTATTTCTTTTCTCTGTTTATCTGTAATGATGCTGCTGGAATCTTAATTTCCCTGAGGGAACCCTCCCAAAGGGATCAATAAAGTTTTATCTAATCTCATCTAAAATCTCTAATCTAGCAGATGCCATGGACAGGCACGCGCCGCTTCGTACTAAAGTGATCAGATCAAGACCACTTGTACCATGGTTCAACGAGGATATTAAGGCAGTGAGGTGAGAAAGAGGAAAGCAGGAAGGAAGTGGAGAAGGACTGGTGCGCTGGAAGACTTGATTGATTACAAAGTTAAGAAGAAAAAAAAGCTGATGAATGAGGCGCGCCGTTCTTTTTATCATGATTTTATTGAGGAAAACCGCTCTAATCAATGCAAATTGTTCATGGCCTCTAAGAAACTCT
This sequence comes from Neoarius graeffei, assembly GCF_027579695.1. Lineage (NCBI taxonomy): Eukaryota > Metazoa > Chordata > Actinopteri > Siluriformes > Ariidae > Neoarius > Neoarius graeffei. Next base: position 2,194,713 of record NC_083575.1, on the reverse strand, counting down.
TGAATCAGGGTCAGACAAGCTCAATTTTCCCGCCGTTTGACGACAAGATTGAGTTTGCAGATCAGATGGGAGCCTATTTCATCGCGAAAATTAGCACTATTAATTCTAAGCTGGACACTGCATTGGCTGGGCTGCCAAGCATTCCCACTAGTGAGACTGGCCTAGATTCAGGGGTGGAGCTATCAAGTTTCACAAAACTGACAGAAACGGAAGTGAGGGAGCTGATTGCTGGATATAGTAAGAAAACATGTAGCATCGATCCAATGCAGACATCCCTGGTGGTTGAGTGTACTGATGTCCTGTTGCCAGTTATAACAAAGATAATTGTCACTAGAGATGGGGAGTTTTGCCGATGACTGGAAATGTGCTCTTGCCATTCCTTTGCTGAAGAAGGTAGGACTGGATTTGATATTAAAGAACTATAGACCAACGAGTAATTTGCAGTGCATCTCTAAGTTGACGGAGAAAGCTGTTTTCAGCCAGTTGCATGCGCACATGACTTCCAACCCTCTCGATCCTGAGCTACAGTCATCCTACAGAGTTTCACAGCACTGAAACAGCGCTATTAAAGGTAACGAATGATATCTTGATGAAGATGAACTCGCAAGAAGTCACCCTTTTGATCATGTTAGACCTTAGTGCCGCATTTGACACTGTCACTCATGGAATTTTACTTAGTCGTCTCTCCGATGAATTTGGGATTGGTGGCAAGGCCTTGGAGTGGTTTAAGTCCTACCTTGAAGGCAGGGGACAGTGTGTTTCTATCGGGGGGGTCACTATCTCGACGGTTCAATTTGGACTGTGGCGTCCCTCAGGGATCGTGTTTAGGACCTCTTCTTTTTGTCACTTACACATTGAAGCTGTTTAAAGTGATTAAGAATGATCTACCTGAAGCTCATTGTTATGCAGACGATACTCAGTTGTATCTTAGCTTCAAACCGGATTCCAGTTCCTCACAAGAAGAAGCTGTAAGTGCTATGGAGCGCTGTATCGAAAATATCAGATGCTGGATGATACATGACAGGCTCATGATCAATGATGATAAGACTGAATTTATACTTGTAGGAACGCACCAGCAGTTAAAGAAAGTAAACTCTGTAAAGGTAACTATAGGGAGGGAATTGATTGAGTCTCGCTCCAACGTAAAGAATCTTGGCTGCTGGCTGGACTCAAACCTGGGTATGTCAAAACACACACATTACGAACTTCTGTAAAGCAGCTTTTTCCATCTACACAATATAAGACATATAAAGAAGTACTTGTCTAAAGACTGTCTAGTTACCTTAACCCATGCCGTTATTACAAGTAGGGTGGATTATTGCAGTAGTTTGCTGTACGGTCTCCCTAAAGAGCAGATCGCCAAATTACAGCGAATTCAATATGCAGCCGCAAGGTTAATACTGAATGTTGGCAAATATTCACACATCACTCTGTCGTTGTATCAGTTGCATTGGCTACCCATACACTATCGTATCCAATTCCAAGTACTTTTAATTCCTTTCAAGGCCATCCATGGCTTCACACCATCATATATTTGTCAGCTTATTAACATCAAAGACAAATCGTCATACAGCCTGAGATCGAACAATGGCATTCTACTGAAGCGTCCCAATGGCAAGATGAGAACAACCCTTGGCGCACGTTCCTTCACAGCCGCAGCACCAACGCTATGGAACAGTCTTCCAATGACAATTAGGAACATAGAATTACTGACCGATTTTAAGAGCGTAAAAGACGTATCTATTCAAACAAGCTTTTACTGAATTTTATAAATCTTTTATTTGTATTATGTATAGCTTTATAAGAGTCATATATTTATATTTTGGAATTATTTATATATATATATATATATATATATATATATATATATATATATATATATATATATATATATTATGGCATGCCGTTCAGGAAATTAATCTTTGAATATATTGAATGAATCCCCGAATATATTGAATGAAACCTTGAATATATGGAATGAAACTTTGTATTCTGCCCCCGCTCCCACAGCTCGACAGACAGACAACAGGTCCAAGAAAAACTCTGACTCAGAGGAGAGTATTAGAGTATATTGAGAAACGCTGTAAAACTCGACAAACAAAATTTACAAATTAGTTTTATATGCAGAAAATACCGTTATACAAATATGATCCACGAGGGAAATGACTTTGTCACCGTAGCTTCGTTGCACATAAAAGAAGTAAACACTAATAAAACCACAAGCATTCGCCAGAGTGTTAACAATGTCTTTATTGTTTAAAATAGCCGCAACCAAATCCCGAGCCGACTGACTCATTTTTGCTGCAGGACGGCGGCAGTGCCTTCATGACGTCAGCCAAGTTTCATTCCATATATTCAGAGTTTCATTCAATATATTCGGGGATTCATTCCATATATTCAAAGATTAATTTCCTAAACGGCATGCCATAATATATGTATGTATGTGTGTGTGTATGTGTGTATATATATATATATATATATATATATATATATATATATATATATATATATATATATATATATATATGGATGGATGGATGGATGGATGGAACATGTAAATATTTTTATTGATTTTGTAACGAATGGTAAAGCGCTATTGATCTGCCATTGCTAAATAGCGCTGTATAAGTAATTTATTATTATTCAAATCGATGAAATAAATAAATTAATGGTGATGAAGAGGCTGTGTAATCTCTGAGCTGTAATTGCGTTGTTGAGACAGCAGAGGGCGCTCTAAAGCCCCGAACACACACCCAGAGGGAGCATGTGGAAGAGCTGCTGTGTGATTGTGGACTAATAGATTTCACAGTCAATCAGAGCTCTCTCTCTTTTACACACTGCTGAAAGATAAAGAAAAGAGAAGCAAATGGAGGCAGAACAAATGTTCAGAAAGAAAGGAAGGTTTGTTAACTTTTTTTCATTTTTAATAAAAGGATTGTCAGCTTTTTTTTAAATCAGACTTTCACATTGACATTAAAACTTTTCTACAGTTCTGCTTACAGTTTAAAATCCAAACCAGCAAAACCTGACTTTATCCAGTTAGACCGCTGCTTTATGACTGTTGAAGAACCTCAGACTGTTCATGGTGACATTAAGGTGAACTTTTTCCCTCCATGTTTGTCTCTGTAGCGGAGTTTGAGATCTCGGTACCCACTCGTGTGCAGACGGCTGTGTACGGCGAGTCGGTGGTTCTGTCCTGCACGTTCCCGGTGAGCGGCTCGTGGGACGCAGACAGCACTGAGATCATGTGGCAGCGAAACCTGGAGGTGGTCCACAGTTTCTTCAATGGCCAAGACCAGCCTCAGTACCAGAACCAGAGATACGCCAACCGCACCAGCCTGTTCCACCAGGAGCTGAAGAAGGGGAACGCATCACTCAGGCTGGACCGTACCATTGTGGAGGATGCGGGGGAGTACACCTGCTCCATCAGCACTCAGCTGGGCAGCCAGAGGAAGAGCTTCAGCCTCAAAGTAGCAGGTAATGATGCAAACTTTACAATCGAGGTTTAAATGTTAGCTAGCACTCAAAGAAATGTTCTTGGTTACCATGGAAACTGGTCAGTCAGTGCTCTTCTCTGCCCCTCCTGTAGCGTTCTACCCCGAGCCTCTTCTGCACATCTCTAAACTGAATGATGGCTATGTGGAGGTGCTGGTGACCTCAGAGGGCGGGTACCCCTCCCCCTTGCTGCAGTGGTTGATGGGAAACATGAGCGACATCACCAACGACATACACACGCAGCTGAGGCAGGACCAACACACACGTCTGTACAGCGTAAAGAGTAAACTGGACCTGAGCGGCACCATCAACTCCTCCATCACCTTCATCATGAAGAACCAAGATCTGGGCCAGGAGATCAGGAAGAACATCAACCTCTTCTCAGGTGGGTTCATCAGCACCACACGCCCCGGAGAGTTTTATTCCCTTTTACACCGCAGCAATTTGTCACTGTTACAGTTTTTAAAAACTGCAGTAGACATGAACTGTAACTGCTAGCACTCAGATGTGGACTGGAATAAATTTTAAAATGTGGATTGTAAAATGAACGTTTCTGAATGTTTTTGTTTTCCGGGAAATGGAGGATCTGACCAGAACAAACAGCGAGCAGTGATCATTGGATTTTCCGTTATTGTAGCTTCGTTACTTGCCGCGATCGTTTCAGTAATTATTATCCTTCGACACCGGATGATGAAAAAGGAGAACTCCCAAAATCCTCCAGAAACTCCTACAGAGTCATCAGCAGCTTCAAACCGTCCGACAGGAAGAGCGAACTGTTCAACAGATGACGCTGGGAGTGTTTCAGAAACTCTGTTAAAGGAAGATCTGAGGAGAGATGGTGAGATCAGAATAATAAATGGAGTGAGTTTATATTAGATATTTATTTAATTCTGCTCTCCACGAGCTGGCCTTGAGCTAAAGTCAGTGCTGGAGTCACTCCACAGGCTGCTCACATTAACTCCAGCTCCTGATGTCGAGAAAATGACTCGTGGAGGTTTTTCCACCTGCGTGGAGTCACGGCCTCGAAACGACGTCTCCATCCTGATCACGACCTCCTGTCAATCTCACTCCTGCTCCTGTACTTACACAACTGGGTTTGGGCATTGAACCCTTTGGGCATTAATATTATAATGAGCGTTCTATACGAGCATATTAATGGTGCGTCCCATCCGGGCTGAATTCTCTCGCCCCGTTCCCAGAGTTCCTGAGATGAGCTCCAGATGCACTGCAACTCTGAGGAGGATAAAAAGCTTCATGAAGACGGATGATGAAGAGAATCCTCGAGATTCTATAAAGAAATGGACACAGTTTAACTTTAGATTATTTTCATGTTTTTCTGTTCTTTATTTCATTGATTTTTCATCTCATCTCATTATCTGTAGCCGCTTTATCCTTCTACAGGGTCGCAGGCGAGCTGGATCCTATCCCAGCTGACTACGGGTGAAAGGCGGGGTTCACCCTGGACAAGTCGCCAGGTCATCACAGGGCTGACACATAGACACAGACAACCATTCACACTCACATCCACACCTACGCTCAATTTAGAGTCACCAGTTAACCTAACCTGCATGTCTTTGGACTGTGGGGGAAACCGGAGCACCCGGAGGAAACCCACGCGGACACGGGGAGAACATGCAAACTCCACACAGAAAGGCCCTCGCCGGCCACGGGGCTCGAACCCGGACCTTCTTGCTGTGAGGCGACAGCGCTAACCACTACACCACCGTGCTGCCCCTCATTGATTTTTTGTTTTTTATTTATTTTTTAAATCGCACTGATGACCTCACTGTGACCCAGATCACTGTTACCCCTTTTCCACCAAATCAGTTCCAGTGCTGGTTCTGGTTCACAACTCGTTCAACTTGCGAGCCAGCTGAGAACCAGTTTGCTTTTCCATAGCTTGCGGTGCTAAGGGAAGCCATGTCAGTTACGTCGCTGTATACGTCAGTTACGTCGTTGTATACGTCATTACATCGCTATGTTTGCGTAAACCTTGGCGCGAATATCGAAGCAAAAACAACACGGAAGAAGCAGCAGCAGCAACAACAACAATAATAATAATAATAATAATAATAATGGATGACTTCGCGTTTGTACAGCTGCTGCTTCTCGTCGCTTAAAAATGGCGATCTTTCGCGGTCTTGTTGTTGGTCTTAACAACTCCGCCCCCCCGCTGACGTAAGTGGTTCTTTCCTCTGGCCCAGCAGAGAGTTGGTGCTAGCCTGGAACCGTTTTTTCTGGCCCAGAGCCAGTTCTTTGTCAGTGGAAACAGAAAACCCGGTTCCAAACTAAGCACTGGCCCCGAACCAGCCCTGGAACTGCTTTGGTGGAAAAGGGGCATGTGTGAAACTGAGACTCCGCCCACTGTAAGTGGCCTCAGTTCTAGAATTTACTCTCTGCTTTGTCACTTTTTTTATGCATGTGTTTATTGTTTTTTTGTTTGCAAATTACAGCAAATCAGACAACAAAACATTTTTACATGCAACAAAGCGAACTTTTTCTCCCCATTCTCCCTCCCATTCCCTTCACCAAACAAGTAGAAGAAAGACTATGAAAAGTAAGATGAAAATAAAGCAAAGCAGAAAAGAAGCAATAAAATAAAGTTAAAACAAAAATAAACAACAACCACAAACAATTTTTTATATATATTTTTATATATAGACAAACACTGGAAACATTTGCACTGATTAATTTCAGGGGTATTTCTCATGACATCACACCACACATTCTACTCCCTCACAGCCTCCTCCTGCTGAAGCAAGAGACCAGCATTAGCATCATGTCTTAAACTAAAAAAAGGTCTCCAGATATCATCAAAAACACGCTGTTTCCGTCTAACAATGTTATCTTATCTTTTCCATCGTCATGTTTGATGCCATCTCTTTAATCCATCTTCCAATTCTTGGCCCATCAACATTTTTCCAATTAAGGGAGATAATACGTTTAGCTTGTAATATACACATCTACAAATCTGGATTCTTTACTTTGTAAGTGTGGGATAGTTGGATATATTCCCAGAAGGAAAAGCTTGGGGTCCCGTGGTAACTTCTTAGCTAATATTTGGTCGATCATATTAATAATTTCTTGCCAGAAGAATTTCACTTTCACACATTCCCATATGCAGTGGTACAACGTTCCCCTTGCTTCATCGCACTTAATACATGCATCAGGCAGGGCTTTACATTCACTTTTTTTGCTCACCGGCCACTGCGGCTAGTGGTTTTCCTGAGTCACTCGCCATTCAGCCTTTTCACTAGCCACAATTTTGTTGCCAGGAAATCGCAGTTTTTTCTTCACCATGATGCGTTAAAGTTCGGAAGATCTAGATTTAATTATGAATGGCAGCGTATAATGTATCTCTACACAGAGCCTAATCTAGGGCGCGTAATACGCGTTTTTAATCTGTCTGTCGCACATCCACTTTTTGGACACGAGAGTGATATCGCGTATCCAGAGCCGGCCCGTGGCATAGGCAATATAGGCAAATGCTAAGGGCACTGCGTCCATCCAGGGGCGCAGAAACGGGGGGAGAAAAATTACGACTTCCACTATTCTGAAAACGAGTCAGCATTATAATGTCTTAGCCTAATTTAATTGTACAGCAAAGCATGTAGTCAGGGTGCGATTTGTCTAAAAAAGCGGGGTGGGGTGGTGGTTGTTAATCATGAAACAATAAGCGCTCAACAGTGGTTCGCCCTGTCTATAGTGTGTCTTCGGGCGCGCAAGTGCGCATCCGCGGCTATTCTCTGTTTTGTCCATGTAATAGCCTAAGTGTTGTTGGCTAAAGAGTGTTTTTGCATAACGTAGATAACTGACATAGATCTGTTGCTTGTTTTGAATATGGCTGCACTTGGAGCAGTCTGTCGGTGTCGTTGAGCAGTCTGGGCTGAAGTAAAGGGCTTTTATGCACCGAACACGTTTCGCAGCGAGATATTCCAATGGTGCCTGGTATGTGTTTTTTTTTTTTTTTTTAAATAAAACAAAGTTGCTTTGTTGATCTGTGTTCTCATTAAAATGACAGTTTAGCAGCTCATTCAAGCAACCATGTTGCGAAGAGCTTCCTGGAGGAAAATATAATAAACGCGTTGAAAACAAGAAACAATCTCAGTGCGTCAAGACTGCAGGGAAACGAAACTAGCACTCAGATGTGTTCTCTTTACCAGTGCCGGCAATTGCCTAGAGCGCAGTGTGCCCAGGGGCGCCAAGGGCGACCAAAACCCCACCAAAAAGGAGGGATGGAGTTATTGAATGGAGATGTTACCAAGTGCATCAGTGGTGTACAGTGTTTTCAACCATTGTGCTGCCGAACTCTAGTACCGCGGAACACTAGTGTGCCGTGAGAGATCACCAAGTGTACCGTGGAAAATTATAGAATGACTGTATATTGTAAATATTGGCAACAGCGTTTTAGTTTCAGTCAACATTTTCTACTGGTGATGTGCCTTGAGATTTTTTCATTGAAAAAAGTGCGCTCTGGCTCATGAAAGGTTGAAAACCTTTTTTACAACACCTCTGATGCGGCTGGGGATGTAGAAATACGCGCTCCTTACCTCTGCTGTTACACTACCTGTGACAGTAGCTTCTGCTGAAAGAAGCTTTTCAAAATTAAAACTGCTGAAGACATACTTAAGGTCAACAATGAGTCAAGAACGTCTGAATGGGCTTGCTCTGATGAGCATCAACCAAGAGATCTCAAGAGAAATATCATTTGATGATGATATCAAGGAATTTGCCATTAGGAAGACCAGACGAGTCCCATTGTAATGTTACTTCAATAACAAAGTACCCATAATAGCACTTTTGTTTGAAAATACAGCCCATTGATGTCCTAACAGGGTGCTTAAGTTTGCACAATTTAGAATTGTAGAATTTTTTATTCATTTAATTTGTTAATTCTTCAGAGATGACTTAACTTTTAATAGCAAAAAAGAAACTAAAAATAATTTCTTGTTTATTGTCCATGCACTACATTTTGAACAGGGTGCGGAAGAGTTTTTGCCCATTATATGGAGATATGTACTGAATTTGTGTGGTCATTTTACTTTGTGACACTTTATGTGAATAATGATAACAATAATAACAATAATGAAAAAGATAAAAATGACTTCTTGTTTATTGTCCATGCACTGTACATTGTTTAATAGTAATAGAATAGAGTGATTAGATTAAAGTGTTATTTAGATGTTATTAGAGGGTTTTTTTCTGGGGGGCGCCAAAACTCAATCTCGCCTAGGGCAGCCAAAGACCTCGAGCCGGCCCTGCGCGTATCTATTCATTTTGTCGCGCATTTATAAGTAGAGAGCGTGTAGTCGCGTTTTACTGAATCTTGTGCGCATCAATTTGTCAGCACCAGCTAGCAAGCACTGCGGTAAATACAGCGTTGTTTACACACCAATCGGAAAATATCGGAAAGGACCGAAGTATTCCGAATGGTTTATTTAGCGGGTAAAACAGTTTTGTGAACTATTATATCATTGGTCACTGAACTGGAAGACAGTGTATCTCAACCAATCGTGTGAAGTGTTTTAAAAATACCCAAGAGCACATGGCACATCGTTCTGTCTCATCCAAACAAGTTTGTATACAAATATGATCTTAGAGTAATTATATGACAGTGTGAAGACATACCAAGTCATTTGATTCTGATTGATAATGGTTTTTGAAGTTTGAATTTGATATTATTTTCCTAATGCCAATATACAATTAGTTTGATAATGTTTGGTAGGCTATTATGTAAGTTTTATTTAAAAATATTATGAAATGTTTAATCTGTTCTTGTGTAATTGTAGGTACTGTAAGATTGTAAATGATAGAGATTATATACTTTTTAGGAAGTCTGAATTTTGAGATTATCTCCAGTCATTTATGTCAAAATCTAGTTTAAACACGGATTGTTTAATGTTTTTCACTTTCAGGAAAGGTGGTCTGAGCAAAACAAATGATAGCATTTTTAAATATTTGATAGTGATTTTATTTTATTCAGAAAGTCAGATTTTTCATCTTATTAATTAATAGTGGCAAGACTACATGGATTTTAGACAACTATATCAAATGATGCAATATTAACCTAGTCATGTTTGATATGCAGTATTATACTACTGGTGGTCAAACTGGTAAAAATAGGCTAGTCACATGATTTATAGTAAAACAGTAACCTAGTCATATCACAGAAAACTAGTCATATTTGTAAGGTTTTGCAGTATATAATTCTTCATATAGTTTTTGATTTAAAATCTTTACATTTTTAAAGTTCAGATCTGATCATAATGTTTGTGCAATACTATAAACTGTGGATAAGTGTTTGCTGATATGGTTTTCATATCACTGTATTAAAGGATATGTATAGTGCCTTAATTATGATATTATATAGATTAACATCTGATATGAATGTTTGTTACATGTATTTAGTTTTATTAATAAAACTGTTCTGTTTATAGATGTACTCTTAAAAATATCTACCAATATATTACTTATTTTTCTGTCCCCACTAACTGGAACAAATGAGGGATATTTTTACCCATGTTAATATTTTCTGTCCCCCGTTTCTACAACTAGTGAGGGATCTGTCCCCTATTTTCAAATTCCTAGATTAGGCTCTGCTACAGTAGCACTCAAGTATTCAGTGCTGTTAAGGTCGCTCCCTATATGAAAACATGCAACCAGTTCAGACAAAAATATAAACAGAGTATTCTGTTAATTGAACTCAAATTCAAGCCCCTTACAATATGAAATATCGTATAATATGAAAAATAACATTCAGTACAACTGAACTGATTCTAACATTAAAAGTCCAATTCAAAACATTTATCACTGAAAAACATTTGATGTTTTGATATGCAAGTATTATGTGTATTATCAAATATTATGTATTATCTATTAAGTGTGTGTGTGTGTGTAGAGAGAGACATTAAATGTCCTCATTACATTCATCATCAGATGAGTCTGAATGGTCCATGAAAAATGGTCTTTGTGACCTGAGGCTTCCAGCAGGCCGCAAGTTGATAGCTGGGGCGGATCAACTTCTTTCCAATCGCGTGAACGTTTCTAAACAGCAGCTCCATCCTCTCCAGCTCAGCCGACTTCATGACAGCCAGGGACTGAAAGCAATGCTGTCCTGTAGTGACCAGCCGTCTTCGCCTGTTTTGATGTTATAGTACCGATGTGTGCATCTGACTTTTCGTGGTCCTTTATAGTTTCGAGTTTAAAATGACTGGTGCCTGTCTTTGCCAGACTTTCTACAGTCTTCGCAGTACAGGGTATTTTCGGTTTTGCTATGAACTAGCCAATCTCACCCGAACTTCCATTTGCCATTGAACTGTCTTATCTTCCTATTAGTGTCTTGTTCATCTCCATGGCCATAGCCAGCTCTGAGGCCACCGCGGTCCGGACCTCTGTCATTTTTAAGAACCGAAAATACATTTGTACGCTAAATATTCAACTGGATAAGAAAATGAAGAATAACATTAAAACATCTCCGTAAAAAGTGCATTGTTAATTCTGTTAAACGTTGAATCTGTCTTCTGTGTGTTCAGTGCGCACAGCTCTGAGACCAAGAACACACAAGCGAATGAGTGCACGACTCGGGGGAGGAACGCAGTGCAGCAGACACGGGGTTTCCATGGTGACCATCAGTGCGCTTTCATCAAGTTGTTCAATTTACATTTTCGAAGCAGCACAGTTGTAGTCTGCCTTGTTTGTGATTTTTAAAAATAAATCATTCGATAAGCCAAAGCAATAGAGTGGAAAGTTTCAACTTACGTTTGCCTTGGATAACTTTGCCTAAAACATGGTGGTGTATACTGATTTTTTTTTTCCCAGAATTATTTTTTTGTAGGTGTAACGGATGCCAGATACTGTCAGACTGCTGTTCCCGTTTACATTGTTCATTCTGTTTATATTGTCATTCATCACATTTAAATTTATACCGTTAATTCTGTTCACACTGCCACATTTGCACTTTCTGGATTGCCACTGTCTTTTCTTAGATAGCTTTAGCTTGTGTGAAATAACCCCCCCCCCCCCCTTTAAAGTTTATATCTCATCTCATCTCATTATCTGTAGCCGCTTTATCCTTCTACAGGGTCGCAGGCGAGCTGGATCCTATCCCAGCTGACTACGGGCGAAAGGCGGGGTACACCCTGGACAAGTCGCCAGGAAGTTTATATCTTGTACCTATATTTTATTTTTCATGTTTATTACTGTTTGCACCGCGGATAAGAGGGAAACGCAATTTCAATTCTCTGTATATCCTGCACATATGGCATTATTGACAAAGTTGACTTGAACTTGAATTGTTAATGTATCTCAGTTCCATAGGCTACATGGTTAGGGGATCTTTTGTCCTCATTGCTTGGGCCAGATCAAACCATTAAACAAGCTTAAACTATTCTTACTCTTGCCACATAAATGTTTTTTTTTTCTTTTCAAAACTGATTTTATTCAAGACCTGTGATGACCTGGCGACTTGTCCAGGGTGAACCCCGCCTTTCGCCCGTAGTCAGCTGGGATAGGATCCAGCTTGCCTGTGACCCTGTAGAACAGGATAAAGCGGCTAGAGATAATGAGATGAGATTCAGTTCAAACACCATTAAAAGTAATTTCAGGAATAGATCTCTTGTGTGATGTGTAATTCACCCTCTCATTTAAATATGGCGGAAATGTTTGGGCGCGCACTTTGCGCATCACGGACCTCGGTGATTTTAAAATGCTGCTCTGGCCCTGATCATCTCTGCCCCTTTTTCCCTCAGCAGCAGGGTTTGAAACTCCAGCTATGTGCCGCCACATAGTGCGCTTGTCAGTCGTCAGCAACTTTGTTGCTTCGTTCATTAACCGCAGGTTACCGCATCACTGATTTTATCTGAGACGTTAACGAACGTTCTAAACAATTCTAACATGTTGTCAGAATGTTTATGCAGGGGTTCATGGGAGTTGTAGGCGCGTAATATGACATTGCAATGCGTTTATTATATCAGATGCCTTCAGAGAAAACTACAATTAAAATATATTGTCATACCACAGAATAAACCACCCGCCAAAGTGGGACTAAAGTCATTACCCGCCAAAGTGGGACTAAAGTCATTACCCGCCAAAGCTGAATTTTACCCGCATTTGGCGGGTGGGCAGGTGCTAATGTAAAACCCTGGTATCAGGGATGTTATTATTAAACTTGTGCAATTTGACTGGGGTTATGTATGTGCGCATCAGCCATTTATACTGAATAAGTTTCAGATTGCTGTTAATTGTTAGTTTCTGAGCTTTCATACATGCCTCTTTCCGGTCTTGTAGTGATATTTCATCACCTATATCTTCCATCCACAGTCTCAACTTATGCTTTGAAGATTCATCAGACCTGGACATGAATAAATTGTACAGGGATGAAATTAAACCTTTATCATAATGTCTTACAATTGCTGTCTCTAATAAGGAAGTAACAGGTATGTCCAATTAATGGTTTTGAGATGACGATATAAAACTCCTAATTTGAAGGTATTTAAAGAACTGTGTTTTTGGGATGTTATATTTGGTTGATATTTCTGAAAAGGACATAAATACATCTTTTCCGTACATATCTTGCACTTTCCTCAATCCTTTTTCAGCCCATGTTCGAAATCCTGGATCGCTACTCCCTGGTTTGAAATTGGCATTTCCCCAAACAGGACTAAAACGTGACCAAGACGGATTGATGTTCAAATATTTACAAGTATCAAACCAAATGTCAATCATATTTAATACAATAGGGTTATCTGTATTTTTCCTCAGGCTTTTCCGGTCCGCTGAGTACAAAAACAAGTGAAGTGGTGAGCTAGACCTCACTGAGCAGGATTCCAAGTCTATCCAGGCAGGGGTGTTTTCAGACGAGAAATAAACCTAATGGACCGCATCTGAGCTGCCCAGTAGTACCACTGGATGTTTGGGCATTGAAGGCCTCCTCGAGCATATGGAAGATATATTAAGGATAAACGTAATCTTGGACGTTTATTTTGCCAAATAAAGTTGGTAAAAGGTTTTCTCGTTCTGGTAAATAAAGAAGAGGGAGGTGGTAGGGGGATATTTTGGAATAAATAAAGGAATTTAGGAAGAATGTTCATTGTTAGGATATTTATCCTGCCAGTCATTGAAATTGATAATGATGTCCAGCGCTCTAGAGACGAGGTTGTAGTTTCCTGCAGTGAGTCATAATTTATTTGAGAAATTTTATTCACCTCAGGAAAAATCTTTATGCCCAGATATGTGAAATTATCTGTAGAGCTAAAAGGAGAAACATGAACATTGCCATTTCTCCTATCTGACTCATTAAGCAACATTATAGAAGATTTTGAGTAATTGATTTTGTATCCAGATATTTTTCCAAAGGTTTCAATAAGATCTTTAAGTGCTGGAATGGAGCTATTCAAATTTTTAAGAAACAAAATCACGTCGTCAGCAAAAAGTGCTATCTTATGCTTCACCTGACCCTCCAAAATTCCATGAATATCTGTTTGCATCCTAATTGCTATGGCAAGTGGTTCTACTGCAAGAATAAACAGTAATGGAGATAGAGGACTTCCTTGCGGGCAACTTCTAGAAATATTAAAGGGTTTAGAGACCACATTATTGGTTGAGACTTCTGCAGTAAGTCCTGTACAAAGCAATCTGACCCATTTACAAAATGTATCTCCAAAGCCAAAGCGGGTAAGCACTTCGAACAGATAAGGCCATTCGACCCGGTCGAAGGCCTTCTCCGCATCAAGTGAAAGCAGGGCTGTGTCTTTCGCCGCTCTTTGACTGTGTAGAATATTCAGTACTCGCCTGACAGTATGAAACCCTTGTCTACCTTGGATAAATCCATTTTGATCTCCTCCCACCAGCCGAGGAAGCCGGCCTTCTAATCTTCTTGCAAGAACTTTGCATAGTATTTTTGTATCTGAATTTAGGAGGCTAACTGGCCGCATATCTTCACATTTTGTATTTGGTTTTCCCGGTTTTGGAAGCAGTGTAATTTGGGCAACTCTCATGGATGTAGGAAGGAGACCATTCCTGAAGGATTCCTGAAACAACTCAAATAAGGGTGTCGGTAATTTGGATTGAAATATCTTATATAGATCTATAGGAATGCCATCGAGGCCTGCTGCTTTTCCAGCCTGCATAGAGCCTATTGCATCTGCTATCTCTTGTTTTGTTATTCCTTCATCTAAAGTCTTACTCTCCTCTTCAGAAAGTTTAGGAATATTACGATCATTCAAAAATTTTATCTGTCCATCCAGGCTGGAAGAGCACCCAGAGCGATACAGTCTCTCATAGAAGACCCTGAAAGTCTCACTAATTTCTTCAGGAGTCACAACAGTTTTACCATTTGGAGCTTCTATAGAATTAATTGACCTTTCTGTTTGTTGTTGTTTAATGCGCCATGCTAATATTTTCCCAGACTTTTCCCCTTGTTCATAATATGATTGAGTTACAATATTAAAGTTGGCAGCTGCTTTGTTGGCTGATAGTTCATTATACTGGGATCTAAGAGCAAGAAGTTCTGTATGCTTTTCTGGTGAGCTAGATTTATTTTGATAGAGATCAGTTTCAAGTTTTTTAATTATCTCTTCTAGCATCCTCATTTCAAATTGTGCTCTCTTTTTTTTTGAACTAATGAAACAAATGATTTGACCCCTGACGAAGGCCTTAAATGCCTCCCACCTTATACTAGCCGAAGTCTCAGAAGTGTTACATTGGAAATACAGGTCAATTTGTTTATCTAAGAAATCTACAAATGCAGGGTCTAGAAGCCACTCTGGTTGGACGCGCCATTTGGGGGGTGTCTCTTACAAGCTTGACATCATATATCAAGGATACTGCTGCATGGTCAGATAGGACTATGCTGCTATATTGGCACTCTTTAATTTTGGAAACAAGTAATGCTGAAACTAGGAAAAAATCTATTCGTGAATGAGTTTTATAAGTGCTAGAATAGCAGGAGTATTCCACTGCCTCTGGTTTTCCATATCTCCATATATCCAGTAGATTTAACTCTTTCATAAAATGGTGTATTGTCTTCCGCGACCTGGTATGAGTGTTATCAAAGCCTGATGATCTGTCCCCCGATGGCTCTAGTGTGCAGTTGAAGTCACCAGCTACTACATAGTGTCCAGAAAGATTTGACATTGTCAGGAATAAATTGTTATAGAATTTGGGGTCATCTTCATTTGGCCCATAAACATTTATCACATTTATTTATATTTTCAGATAATAAAGTACCTTGGACCATGATATATCTGCCAGCAGGGTCCCCTATAACATTATGGATTTGGAGGGGGACTGACTTATGGATCAATATCATGACTCCTCTAGCATGAGTGGTATAAGGAGCAGAGAAAACTTGGCCCTGCCACCTTTTTCTTATCTTAGAGATATCCCCACTTAGCAGATGAGTTTCCTGTAAGAAAATTATTTTTGACTGTAAAAATTGTATCCTACTCATCACTTGCTATATCTTTGCAATTTTATTCAAACCTCTCCAGTTCCATGAGGTGAATTTTAGCTTAAAACTCCCCGTCATGAATTATTTGGTTCGTATTGATAATGTATTGGAGAAAACACCCCCGAAAGAAGCATAATAAGAGAGAAAAAAAGGGGAAAAAGAGAGGGAGAGAAAAAGGACCCCCCATACCATGTTGCCATGGAAACAACTCCTCTCCTCTTCTTCTTCTTATGACAATTTTGTCCCCCACCTCTCTCTAACTTTTTCGTCTTTTTTAACTCTAACTGCTCGTAACTATACTACACTAACCATTTAAACTACAGTTCTTATTACTGAACAGTGCAACTTTTTCAACTTCAACACAAGGTTGTATTAAACTAACTGACAGAGCGTAAACATCAGGGCGAACTGTCAGATACCTGTTATTCATCAGTGAGGATGGGTAAATTACTCAAGCAACTTAACACTTAACTGTTGCTGGTCTTTTCTTTTCGTCTTTTATTACAGTCCGTTTTAAATCCAGTCTTTCCCGATGGGGCAAAGGTGAAATAAACAGAGATCCCATCCTCAAGTCCATTCTAATCCCTCAGAGACTGGAGAAAGTTGTCCGCCTCAGCCGGAGTTTGGAAAAGGTGAGAGCTGTCGTCATGCGTCACCAGGAGCCGCGCTGGGAAGATGTTCCTGTGTTTATTGATCCCCTTATCGCGCAGCTTCTTTCGCACATCATCGTAGCTGCGCTGCATTCTGTGCACTCCAGCAGAAAGATCCGGGTGAAAGCGAACTTGCTCGTTGTCATAAAGGATTTTCCCTTTAATTCGTGCTGCCTTCAGCACTCGCTCCTTGTCTCTGAAATTCAAGAATTTCATTATGAGAGTCCTTGGGCGTCCCGTCCTTGAGTTAGGGGGAAGAGTGCCGATTCTATGCGCCCACTCGATTACCGGAGCCTCTCGCGGCTCGAGCCCCAGGGCTCCCGGCAACCACCTCTCCATAAATGCTACGGCATCTTGGCCCTCTGCTTTCTCCGGGAAACCCACCAATCTCACGTTGTTGCGTCTGCTTCTACATTCCAAGTCATCACCTTTATCAGTGAGAGTTTTAACGGTGTTTCCCAGCGTGTTGACTTTGGTTAGTAGCTCATTAACGTTATCTTCCGCATCTGAAATCCGTTGCTCAGCATGTGCAATGCGCCCCGTGCATTCCTGCACCTGCTTTTTCACATCGGTAATCATTAGCTGCACAACGTCGATTTTCTTGTAAAGACCACTTTTCAATGAGATTATGGCTTTCATAATATCTTCGTTAGTTTTCTTGCCTGGATTAGCTGTTTCCCCGGCGTCCTCTTCCTCGACGTCCTCCTCCACGAGTGACAAGGCATCGTTCATTTCTTCTCCCTCGGAGTGTTTGTCTTCTTGTCCTTGTTTTTGTTTGTCCTTTTTGTTGGCCTTTGGTGGCATTTTTATATCCAAGTACTGTGATATTCGCGTTGCTTAAGTTTAAATCAAGTTCTGGTTAGTTTTATAGGATTTATTACAAGCTGGCAGCAGAGCTCAAAAAGTCGTGACTACCTAGCACGTCGCCATAACCGGAAGTCCTTCCTGCTTTGTCACTTTGAGGGAATTCTTCCTTCACGAGTTTAAAATGTGAAAATAAACTAAAGAGCTACAGAATAAATATAGAAGGGAAACAGGAAGAGAGATTTGGGTGAGGGACTGAAACTGACTCTCATCATATTACTGCAGTCAAGGTCAACAATTTTCTCGTCCATCACAAGTAGGAGGAGAAATTTCTCACAAAAATTACACATTAAAATAAAATGGAGAGCAAATTATACAGCGCTCTCGTGTCTGACACTGTAAATATGTAATGTTCTGTATGTCTTTTGATTTGGGGACTGTGTGTGTGTGTGTAAAATTTAGTCTAAAGTTATCCAGTCATTTCCAGACTTTTCTCTTTATCCCTCCCTCCCCGTTTCACTCTTCACTGTGACACTTCTCTTTCTCGATCTCTTTCCTTCTCTCTCTGCCTTCGCATCTTTCTTTTCTCCTCTTTCTCTACAGGTCTCTCACATCACTGTTTTGAGATCTTTTTTTTTTTTTTTAAATCTCACATAACTTTTGGATTCAAATCCAGTGGCGGGTCCTGAAAATTTTCTCAGGAGGGGCAATTTATCCAATAATGTCACAAGGTGACTCATTCAACAGGTACATTATAGGTAGCCAGACATTATTGACTGTTTTCTCTCTGCATATCACAGTTCCATGCCACTTCTGTCCACTAGATGGCAGCACATTACAGAAATCTTTTCCCTGTAGCTACCTAAGCTATTGAGGTTTTTCACCTGACGTCACAGGGTCATGTGACGCCCCGGTGTCCGCCATTTTGAACGGCAAGCTAGCTAATGTCAACATCATAGTACCTAGTATGTTACTGTAGCAACGTTTACGTTCAGTCATTTGGATGACTGTTAAAACCTTTCAGTCTCAAGTTTTTCCTTTACTGTATTTACTAGTTTACTGAGCCAGCCAGCCCCGGAGCGCTAGCTAGCTAGCGCCAGCCAGCCAGCCCCGGAGCGCGCTCAGTAAACTAGTAAATACAGTAAAGGAAAAACTTATAACGGGCCATGTCTCAACAGACTAAGAAGTTATTTCAATGACATTTAATAATATTTTGTTTATCCTGAGGACCGAAAGTAAATGAAAATGTGAACAAATCTTAGCTGTCAGTGAACAATCCTGGTGGAAGCAGGTAAACGTCGTTCTCTAAGCCTGCTAACCTCAATTTTTGCAAATACCTCTCCCTCTGCTCACCCTGTAAATGCCCTACGTCGCTGGATAGTGAAGGTGTTTTCTGCATCTCGCTCCTTTTTCTTTTATGTTTTTCATTTGTCGCCTTCCTCGCATTCAAAATGATTTGAGCCGTGACGTCCAAAATGGCAGCATCACATGACTTGGTCACGTGAGTGAAATACCTCAATAGGCTGTGGTGTAAAGTTGCAAACAACATTCACAATCGAAGAATAGTTTGGCTCCACAATGACCAATTACGCCCTATTCACTATTCACATTATTTCAATATTGTATGATGTGAATGATATCTTTATAAAAGATATGTCCAACCACTAAATAAGAAAGGAAACCATATTTTTAAAAAATGTATTTATTTGCCAATCTTGAAAGTACTGTTCTACAGAATGTTCTGTAAATAGATTTTGTACTTCAAACTCCATGACCAGCAAGAATTTTACAGACTGTGCAACTTAAAGACAAACAGGAAAGTGCACTTACTGTAACAAAACATTGTAAATAGTTGGCTAATAACAATAGCAGCTGAATAAATAGATGAGTGGATCTTTAGATCTTGCAATTACTGGCATTTACCAAGGATATTACCAAAGTGCTAACTCTCAGAGCAAAGTGTGGCAAATATAAAAATGCACATTGAAAACATCAAAAGTGAACGGATTCTGTGAGTGTGTGTGTGTGACGAAGTCAACCAAACCCAGAAAAACACCACGGTGTCTTTGCCTCGTAGAGCTAACTCGAACACTCCACAAAATTTCACGCATTGGATGAGCCGGTTTAATATGTGCCTGTTCTTGCTCACCTCATAATTGTGGCGGTGAACTGCTAGCCTGTAGCCCTCAGCCAGCTGTGTAGCGATGTTCACTCTCCCAAAAGCTGAAAATTTCAGGCAGCTGCCCATGTGAATCTTTGACTCATGTTTTTTTAATTTCTCCGACAAATGATGCGTCTGAAACTCCAGTGACCGTCCAAGCAGTGTTGTCCGTGGAGCCCCTCCAGGGTGGGAAAGTAAGCAGGGGGAGCAGAAAACCGCTGAGGCGTCCTCGCAGCCAGTTCGCCAGGATTTGCGCTGGGACCATGTTGAAGTAAAACCTCGAGTATATGATTCCCCCCCTTGTCGAAATTTGTTTTATGTTTAGATTTGGTCGAGGGGGGTCCAGCTTGTTTTGTTGCCAATTTAGCTCGATTTGATCGCTGACTAAATGGAACTTCTTTTAAGGACCGCACGGAACTGCTTTCCGCATCCATCTCACCTCAGAGACTGAGCGGCTCGAATGCAACTTTGCCGCGCTTCGCAGTGATGAAAGCATGTTAGGGAAAGCCCCCCCGGAACCCATAGAGATTGCACTGAAGTGTCAGTCAGGAGAAAAAAATATATTAACATGGGACTCTATCAGTGAACTCTTGGGCAATTTTCAATGTGACTGAAATCGCCCCAAAGGGGCGGTATTCTAGAAGCAAGACCACCCTGATTGGACAATGATACCCAGAGACAGATAGAGCAGCACTGGTGAAAGTTTGTTTAAAAAAAAACATTTTTTTTTCGTTTTGGCAGTGCATCGCCCAATCGCCCTTATGCACCACCCGCCCTTGCTCGGCAGACTGTGTGGAGGAGATCATCACCTGGTGAGTCAACGGGCAGGAAGGCGGAGCTAGCAAAGCGTTTGTGGAGCGCGACCAGGGTACAGTGCACCATGTGGAACACTGCTGGCCATCCACTGGATCCCGATCTCGCTCCAGCTGTCCTGATTCTGTCTCACCCCTGGACCCAGTGAGGGTGGGGCGAGAGAGTGAGACTGATGGCTGCACAACTCTCCCTCACTCTAATCCAAATCACACGCGAGTCATGGCTTCATATTCAAATTCATGTCCTGAGGTGATGAGCAGGTGGTGAAGCAGCCGGTGCAGAAACACCATGAGCTGTAGTCACGAACCTGCACACAGGTGGCCGGGGTATCGGGTCGCTGTCTGCTGGAATGAAGCAGCAGTGGAGTTCAGCAGCCCCCTGGGTGTCTGATCAGCCCTGTTTAGGATTCACTCTGCTCACCCCCATGGAGGAAGAGGCTAGAAAAGGTGCCTCAAACACAGCCTGCTTCACCTCACCCTGACCAGCACAGTGCGGCTGGAGGGGCTCCCACTCAGCCCTCGACATGCAGCAAAAAGAGAGTGAAGGTGCTCGACCTTGGCCCTTGGAATGTGCGCACTCTACTACAGCACCTACCCACGCGCGCCCGACATGTGGGCATGCCCTCAAAGCCCGCGTTGGCCTCATCAGTCACCTCTGGACTCACAACCGCCACCCACCAAACTGAAGTCACGGTTATCTTCGACTCTGAAGGACGAACATCAGATACTTTCTGTTTATTATTCCCCGCCCAAACGAAGTTCAGTGAGGGATGTAGAAACGGGTTCTGTCCGTCTGGTTGCGTTTTTGTTTCCAGGCCATATCTTTAAAACTACTGAAGATATCTTCATGAAACATTTTGTATAAATATCAAGTGACATGTGAACTGGTGCCTTTTGCTATTTTGGATGTTTGAAAAAAAGTATTTTTCAAATTTTTACATAGAAACTAAGTCAAAATCTATTTTTAAGAGCGATGTTGGTTTCCGGAGCATACTGTATATCCAAAACTATTCATCATACGGATTTGAAACTTGGTATACATGCTAAAAAGGTGCTGTAGATGTGCCTTTTCATACTAAAATTTGAGAAATTTTAATTTTTCATGTTTCCATGGAAACAATTTCAGACTTAGTCTCTCAGGTTAGTCTTAGGGGTCGGTTTTGTTTCCAGAGCAGAACTTGAAAACTATGAGTGGTTTGGTCTTGAAAGTTGGTAGATGTGTTGATTAAGTCATGTATATGTGTCTTTTGATGCTAAGAGAAATTTAACTTTCTAGCTCACCTGGACCGAAGGTCTGGTGGGTTTATTATGCCATGGGCTGCTGAGGTCAGTGTAAAGAGGTCGGGTTGGTTTCCTGCAGCAGAACTTGAAAAATGTGACAAATAATATCTTGACGGTTGGTATATAGGGTGGGGGATAGAGATGATTCTGTCTTCTTGTTATGAAACACTTGAGCTCACATGCTGTTCTTCTGTGTGTGTAATACTCCACCCTGTGTGTGTGTGTGTGTGTGTGTGGTGTGTGTGCACGCGTTCAGTTGATTGTAGCAGTGGACAGTGAGGAGGCTCCACGACTGAAAGCTCTGTATGAACGTGGACAGAAGAACAATGTGAAAGACCTCACACTGATCAGCGCCAGAGAGATCAGAGAGAGAGAACCTTACTGCAGGGTAGCGTGCCCGTCTGTCTGTCCGCCTGTCTGTCTGTCCGCCTGTCTGTCTGTCTGCCTGTCTGTCTGTCTGCCTGTCTGTCTGTCTGTCTGTCCTTACCCTTCTCTTTCCTGTGCGTGTAGGGGATCATGGCCCTGGACTCACCCCACACAGGGATCGTGGACTGGCGTGTGGCTTGTTTATCGTACGCTGCAGATTTCCAGCAGGCTGGAGGCTCCATCAGAACCACATTCACCGTCTCAGACATCCAACCTGCAGCACAGAGTCCAGCTCAGAGCTCTGAGGGTCTCTCTCTCTCTCTCTCTCTCTCTCTCTCTCTCTCTCACACACGTTACGGATATGTTAAAACACAAATACAGTAATAACGTCAGCGTCACTCCTGAAGCATTCTGGGAAAAGCAATGTTCAGTGTGTTAAAGTCGTGATTTTGTGTTTTGTACGATTTCAGGTCTGAAATATCCGATCATCATCAGGAGCTCGGAGGTGTGTGAGATCCTGACCAGTGATATCCCAGACATCCCAGGGCCAGTCAAGGCGGAGCCTCAGTTCGACTTTATCAGCCAATTATGAAGTGTTTGTGTCCCAGCTGAGGAGACGCTCACACACGGTTTCATAAAGCGCTGGGTTTAATGAATAATTAATCTCCTGTTCACGATCTCGCTGTGTATTGTGTGTAGCCACTGATGGGCAGCTCAGTGAAATGGCTAACTGGCTAACATGGCGTGTTGGAAAGCTGAGCTAATTTTGCTAAACTCCTACAGTGTATAACTTTAACCAGTGGGAATATCATGGAATCAAGTTTGTGATTGGTTGATCAGACTGACTTCAGGCTCCGCCCTTGTTGACCCAGAGACACCTGTCACTCCATAAAATCAGGACATGCACATACGTGTGTGTGTGTGTGTGTGTGTGTGTGTGTAGGGAGAGGAGGTGCGTTGTCGGTTCGTGTTGACGTGTGCTGGTCTTTACTCTGATCGTCTCTCGGAGATCTCCGGCTGCAGCGCCGAGCCACGCATCGTCCCCTTCAGAGGAGATTACCTCGTGCTCAAACCTGAGAAAAACTACCTCGTCAAGGGCAACATCTACCCTGTGAGTGTCTTGGTGGGTGTGGTTAGAGCGAGTGGGTGTGGTCAGTGTCCTGGAATTCCCTTCAAGTCCTATGTTCATATTTGAGCTGTATTCTCCAAATAAATGTGTATGTGTGTGTGTGTGTGTAGGTTCCAGATCCTCGGTTCCCATTCCTCGGTGTTCACTTCACCCCCCGAATGGACGGCAGCGTGTCGCTTGGACCAAATGCCGTACTGGCGTTTAAACGTGAGGGATACACACTTACTGACTTCAACACCCACGACTTCACCGACGCACTCGCCTTCAGGTAACACACACACACACACACACACACACACTTCATCTATCTTTCTTCTTTTTACAGCAGTGAAGCAGTTATGAAAAAGGGGGATTGTAACTGTGCTGTATGTTGTACTGTGTGTGTGTGTGTGTAGGGGTCTGCAGAAGTTGGTGATGAAGAACTTGAGGTTTGGTGTCGGTGAGATGTACAGAGGGATGTTTATCAGTGCGCAGGTGAAACTCCTGCAGAAGTACATCCCTGATCTTCAACCAAGTGATGTGGTCAGGTACAGAACACACACACACACACACACACACACTGGTGAAATCAAGGTGTCCCAAACTACACATTCAAGTACACTGTGTATCCTTGTCTGTCTACTTGGGAATTCATTGTGTGTGTGTGTGTGTGTGTGTGCGTGTGTGTGTGTGTAGGGGTCCTTCAGGAGTGCGTGCTCAGGCTCTGGATCGTGACGGTAACCTGGTGGACGACTTTGTGTTTGATGGCGGTGTGGGAGAGCTCGGTAGCCGAGTGTTACACGTACGAAACGCACCGTCACCTGCAGTGACCTCCTCCCTCGCCATCGCCATGGCAATCGCTGATGAACTGGAGGCCCGGTTTGTTCTGTAGACACACCCACAGCTGTGATGTCATTAAAAGGCACCATCAGAGAAGCGCGCGCATGTGTGTGTGTGTGTGTGTGTGTGTGTAAAATACTAGTCAAGTGCTTCACCTACTTCAGATCTGATGTCATTGCTCCACCCCCGGTGACATCATAGACATTGTTCTATTGGCTGATCTCACTCTCATGACCCTGCTAAGACCTCGTTACTGATCGGAGTGTCGTTATCACTGCGCTGTGATGGTTCTGTGCACACAGTGGGATTAAACTATTCTCATTTTATAAGTCAGATGAAATTATTTATCAGATGAGCGATCCATCATGTTGTACGTCAGGGATTTTTTTTATGTCCTGTGTGTGAGTGAGCTGAGAGTGAACTGGAATGTAGGTGCTGTTTTAATGATGCTGATAACATTTTATAGTTTTGAGAGGTTTGGGGAAATGATTGTACCGACTGTACTGATGAATAAATTAATATTTTTATTCTTTTAGAAAGATCGGTGTTCTGAGTCCATAGCCTTTTAAAATTAGACCTGTGTGTGTGAGTGATGAGACACCCTGTAGTGTCCCATCCCGGGTGAAGTGTCCCACCTCATGCCCAGTGTTCCCAGGATCGACTCCAGATCCCTCACCAACCCGACCAGAATAAAGCTCTCCCTGAACCTTCCACTGATGTCCACATGGAGGCACGGTGGAGCTGCTGATGGTTTGATTATTGACCCAGGGGGACACTGCAGTAGCGTCCCGACTGAACCCTGAGGAACTGTATGGTGCGTCAGGTTGTAGTTTTTCATCATAAATCGAAAGGCTGCAGTCCTGTACAGTGAATAATGTTCACGTGAGCAGAGAGTCATGTAATTACTCCATGGTAATAACTGAGGTTTTGACTCCAGGACTTCATGCGCCAACTTGAGAAGTCTGAGTCTCCCAACCCTCTTATGAGGCGAGACCCTCTTTCTCCTCTCGTACAGCACACAGCAGCTGAACATTAATTGTAAGCAGTAAACCAAATCATCAGGAGTTTAATACGTGTGCACAGTGATCCACATAAACCAGCTGTTCCTACATCTGTTCCAGCACTGAGATGTAGAAGGAAGACCTGATTCAGTATATCCAGTGGAAAGTACAGAAGTGTCTCCAACAAACTGATAAATGTGACCAAGTGGAGGCCTGTGTAGGTGCAATAGGTTTATCAAATCAGTCTCGTGTAAAAAGGGATCAGTCTCGTAAATTCAAGTGTCTAATAGTTTATAGCTAAACTATTAAAATCAAGAATAACTTAGTGATGTTGCTATAGTTTAGTGAGTATTGTAGCTCTAATGTAATGCGTTTACTCTAGATCTATAACATTCATATAACAACCAAATGGGCGAAGGAAATTAGAATACTTGTTTGGCAGAGGCTGGCACTCAGCGAATGTTGTAACAATAAACAGGACACAGTTTATTCCAAAGATACCATTTATTGAAATAGCTGACATGAATTAACAAACTAATACTGATCAGATATAGCAACAATAGCAGCCAAGGAATAATTCAATATAAATGGTGATACAATGTATACAAATAATCAGTAGTGTATATGATAACTTGGGCACTAATGGTGATCAGAAGTAATAAGCTATATGCCAGTGTTAGTGTAGGGCGAGTGGATGTTAAAATGTGATAGGGAAATCATGTGTTTGTGTGTCTGTGTGAAGGTGTGTGTATGAGTAGGTGTGTGTGTATGGAATACGAATAGAATGCGCAAGCCTTGTGCTAGGCCCCGCCTAGAGGGGGATGGTCAACGAGGAGATCGCGAAAAGGTAAGACAAAGGATCTGTAGTTTAAACTAGTCTTGGCTAGGCCTTAAACCCAACTTCTACTCAACCCTGAGCTACTCCTGAAATCCCAATGTGGAGGAGTGGAGTACGACGGAGGGAGTTAAAGAGTGAGAGAGAGAGCGCATGCATGATCTAACTAAATACAGATGGTAAACAAAGTAAATCAAACAACACGCGATCTAAGACCGACTTTCATGTGAATCAAAATGCGTACATTTAAATCATAAATGAATTCAAATAAACTACTCTTCACATTAACTAGCCACAACTAAGACAACAATTGCCCAGATGTCAGCTTTACTGGAGATCGCACTTGTTAGCAATTGAAAGTGAGCCTTCTGTTATCCGATTGAAAGTGAGCCTTCTGTTATCTGAAGACAGCATGAAGCGCAGGTCCAGGGAGAAAACAGTTCTGTTCCTTTCACATTTACAGCTCGTCAGCTGAAGATCTTTGGTGTCCCGTCGGTCGTCCGATGATCTGGAAGGAATTTTGTTTATAGTTCGTCGACGTTGTGAAAGGGAAAAAGGATCCAGTTGCCTTTTCTCTTTAAAATACTGCGTGGGCTGCAGTAACTAACCGGTTCAGTTATTATTGCAACTATGCGAAGATCAAATACATTGAAGTTTGGCTAAAGGTCTGGTATCAATAGCTCATTCTTTGTCCTTTGTTCTCCTGTAGCACAGATGCAACGACGTCTCTCTTTCACGCGTGGAAACCCACCGCCAGAGAGAAAGCATTTCGATTCTGCCGCGGGTTTAAAGCACAGTCGTGACGTCACTGTATTCAGTATCCGGTATCCTCTCTGTATCCAATACCATTACAAGGAGTCAGAAGAATGGGTGGAGATAGAACATGGCATAGAGTACAGGGATTGGTGTGTTCAATGCTGTACAGTGAAAGGGGGAAGATTACTATGGCTATGGCATGGCAGCCCCCCTACACCTGTTTCCTCTGGAATGCTCTTCAATTAACAGGTGTGCCTCGTCTAAAGGTAATTAGTGGGTGGGTTTCTTGCCTTCTTAATGTGTTTGAGTGCCTATGAGCAGGCCTAGTGGTTAGTGCGTCCACCTCTCGACTGGGCGATCACGAGTTCTATTCACAGTCCAGTCCTTCCAAAGACCATCACAAAAATGATACCTACTACCACCTGATGAGGCTGCAATACAGACTTGGGGAGGAAGTCAAACTCTCGCAGTTACCAGAGAACCTGCCTCCCCCTGTAACTCTACCTAGATAACAGATGAGAGGCCAAGGGCTATAAAAACAGAGATCAGTGCCACACTCCTGCACCTCAAGAGCTGGTTAGGACTGCGGCAGGAGACGGCCTGGAGGACCAGTCTGGGAAACAGGAGGGACTTTGATTAATGTGTTTGAGATCAAACAGTAAATAGCCTGATTCTACACCTGTAGTAATCCATATTATGTCACAATCCATTCAACTGAGGAAAGAGAAACGACATCCATCGTTACAAAAATAAAGAAAAAACATTTGAATGAGAAGGTGTGCCCAAACTTTCGATTGGTTCTACAGATGAACACATTTGCCAGGCATGAAAATCTCTCACCTTTCGGCGAAATTTGCCGTTTTGAAGTCAAAAAGGGTGACCTACGCAAATCGTGTAGATCCGAGGAGATTTTTTTTGGGGGGGGGTGTCGGGGTCGGGAGATTTTTTTTTTTTTAAATTATCATATGATTGACTTAATACCCAAACTGAGCACTTCAGAAAACGGCCCTTTAAATGACACTTGGACGGTCAGTAAATCCTCCTGGCTGCTTCGCTGCCGAGAACCAATCATATGCCAAACTGCGTTCCATTATTCCAATCATGCGCACACTCTTCACGTGTACTTGGAGTGCATGGAGAGAGCCTGTGGTTGAATTGCAAAGCTGCGAGAACGAGAAGCAGGACATATCCACCTGGGGCCATTATTAAAAAATGTTCTGTTTCCGGTCCACCGGCCGGGTGAGTGCCGTTTGTGCGGGTGAAATTTTTTTTTTTAACGCCGGTTTTTCGACATTTTTTTCGGGTTCGTAAATCTAAACTCGAACTTGACATTTCCGCATTCCCAGGGCTTTCCACTAAAGCTCATACTGCCTCCGCCGAGTGCGCGCACACACTACTGCCTCCGCCGAGTGCGCGCATGCGCACACACCGCATGTCGGGGCCGCAGATGAGTTCCTCTCCCCTGATCAACGAAGTCTGCTGGGAATTTGTGGTTATTATCGGTACAAACAGCACGAATCACAACTTAAATGAGTGCGGTTCAGTTTGACATTATTGTCAGTCCGTTAGATAAACATTTAATTTTATTAAAATCGAAAATTAATATTTAGAGCCTGTGGGCTACAAAAATAGTCATTAAAGTAGCCGGCTGGACTTAATTGTGTAGCCGCAGCCGGCACTTGTGGAAAGCCCTGTCGAATCAGCTCTGCGCATGCGCCGTGCGGCACAAAAAAAAATGGCAGCCACCATGAAGGAAGGAGATCCGGAGTTTTCAAACATTTGCTTAAGTGTGAAATCGCAAAATGGTATTCTAGCGAACAACAAAATAGTAAAGATTCAGAAAAACAAATCATTCAGTGATCATTTTAATAGTGTAATTTCATCCGAACTAGGCCTAACGCTCGATTTAGAACTACAAAAAGTCCATGTGTCGGACATTTTAAGTACCTTTGTAAAAGTTTTGCAAATGTTGCAGTCAGCATTTAAAATGCTAACTTAAAGTTTTTGTACAAGTTTCAGTTGATTAAACTGTCATTTTATTAAATTTCTGCTTTTGTAATAAAAAAGTACTGAAAGAAAAAGCAAACACAGCATTGCGATTTCTTATCCATCCATATATAATAAAAAAAAATTTAAAATAAAAATCCCTCCCTCCCGACTGAAAATTTTTTTGCTCACCCGGTGGACAGGAAACTGATTTTTTTTAAGGATGGCCTGGGACAAGGCAGACCAGAGCGTAACTTACACATTTACCTGCATTTACCAGCGGATTGAATTTGGTGAGTAATGGTTTCAATCGTTTTCATATTTTGTGCGGTATAACAAAGTTATTGCCGTTCGCTACAGCTTGCGTTGAACACTGCCAGAGCTAGCCGAAGCTCTGGTGAAAATAATAGCTCCCGTTTGCCAGATATTAAGTTAGCGTAAAGCTTGTGTAGTTAACGGTAACATAAAAGAAGAAACACAAACTTCTTTCTATTATCTCTGTAATTGGTATTTCAGGGACGTGTGAGGATAATATTCACGTGAGGGGCTGAAAAGGCTGAAGGTGAAGTGGTAAACTCTAAAACTTGTTAGCCTATGCTTTGGCCCATGCTTGAAGCCTTTTGTGACAAAATAAAAACTTGTGAACCCTGGTCTTTTTTACACTCCACTGTTTTACACTGTTATTTATTGATTCATTAAAACGTAATGGTTTTGAGCCATCTAAAATAGCGAAAGTGGGCGTCTCGCATTTACTGCCCGGGCTCCATCCATTGACAAGACGGGGCGTCAATTTTTTTCAGCGCCAAATTAGAGAGAAGACAACAGGGAAGAGTGTGTCACGAAAGGCTTGCCGTGTGTTTAGACCAAAAGCCACTAAAGCTGTTGTGTAAATCGTTATGTTGATATTATTTTTAGTCGCTGCTGTAGCTTTTGTCACCATTCTAAGTCAGCTAGCCTACTGCTGGCCATTAAAGCTTTAGGAGTTTCTGGTGTGAACACATAGACCGTGAGACAGGGCCTCAAAATATGGAAACCATTACCGAAAAAGTGGAAAAGGCTACCATACCTTTTCTGAAAGCTTGGATTCTCAGCTTTTCAGTGATGTATGATGGCCATCTGACAAGAGTAGCTGTTTTGAGTTCTCACACATAATGTAAACTAAGGTTGAGAAAATATTGCGTATAAATCAAGCAGAACACTGTATTCATTTTGTAATGTAAATTCCATGAAAGTTGGGACCTGATATAAATTATATGTGATGGACATGTATTAAGGACCCTTTGAAATATCTCAAAATGCTGAATAACAACTTTTTCTAAAAATGTTTTACCTCAGACTTTCAACTCGACATGTCAACAAATTAGAATCGTACACTACTGTTTTGTCTTTGAAAAAACGCCATGTCTGTTATCAGACTGAAAATCCCCCTCCAAATCAGATAATATGGGTAAATGGTACATTTTCTGAATCCTCAGGGTCATGCCAGTATTTCAGTGTTTGGATTTTGTTTTTCTGGTGCTCCCTGATGCCACAGAATTAAAAGACAAAGGATGACTTAGGCGGAAATGGAAGGAAAATGTGTGTGATTAAAAGTTTGAAGAGCTCCAGGGTTGGCTGTACTCATCTAAAAATGCTCACAAAAGGATTTAAATGAAAGCTCAGAGTCTCCCCTTTAAAATGATGCCAAACATCTCTCATCTCTCATTATCTGCGGGAGCAGATATGCGCGGGAGCGAGGCTGCGCGAGAGCGGGCCGAGAGGTTGCGCGGGAGCGGGCCGAGAGGTTGCGCGGGAGCGGGCCGAGAGGTTGCGCGGGAGCGAGGCTGCGCGAGAGCGGGCCGAGAGGTTGCGCAGGAACGGGCCGCGTAATAACAAACGCAATGCCCCCGAAGAAAGCTCCTACGGTCGAGGAGATAGATGATATTAAAAAATCCCTCGACTTTCTGGGGGAAGAAATCTCTGCTGTCAGGGTGCAGCAGAAGACCATCCTGGACCTGGTAGAAGAGGTCAAAGCTCTGAGGCTGCAGAATTCAGAGAAGGCAAAGAGGATCGCCATTCTCGAGAACCGAGTGGAGGAGCTGGAGCAGTACACCCGGATGAATGACATCATTGTGACCGGACTGCAAATTCAACCCCGCTCATATGCTGGAGCAGTGGCGAGAAGAGATGGAGAGGAACTGAACGAGGAGGATGCTAACTCTGTGGAGAAACAGGTGTTAGCATTCCTGCACTCCAAGGGGATTGAGGTAAAAAGCAATAACATTGAAGCATGTCACCCTCTCCCACGGAGAAGCAACACAGGCAAACCAGCTGTAATAATGAGATTTGCCAACAGAAAGCATAAGATGCAATTGTTAAAACAAGGGAAGAAACTGAAAGGCTCAGATGTGTTTTTAAATGAGCACTTAACAAAAAAAAATGCAGATATTGCAAAAAAGGCGAGACTACTAAGGAAACAGGGGAAAATCCAAAACACTTGGACACAAAACTGCAAGATTTTCATCAAGTTGAGGGGATCTCCAGAAGAGGCCAAGATCTTGGTCATCCGAGATATTGGGGAACTGGACAAATTCTGAGGGAGCCAAATAAAGCAATTTACAATCATGACACAAGGACTGGACACTGGACACTGGACACAAGAACTGGACACTTTCCATTATACTGAGCACAAAATACAAGATATGGAAAATAATATTGATCCGGAAAATAATCTTTTCAGCAACATCAATATCAGCTGCCGGTATTACACTGAATATCAATACAATGCAAAGATCAGAGACGGAAATAAGATATCAATTATTCATTTCAATATCAGAAGTCTGTATGCCAATTTCCATAAAATGAAGGAATATCTCAGTCAGTTCAATACTCCATTCAATATAATAGCCATATCAGAAACTTGGATCAACGATGAGATGGGAGTAGATTTTGAGCTGAACGGGTATGAATTAAATTATATCAATAGAAAGAACAAAAGAGGAGGGGGAGTGGCAATATATGTTGATAATAGTTTGGAATATAAAATTAATAATAAAATGACGGTAGCTGTTGATGATTGGATGGAGTGTATTACAATAGAAATATGCTGTGAAAAAATGAAAAATATAATGGTGAGCTGTATATACAGATCTCCTGGATCAAGCATAGAAGTTTTTATAGATTGGATGGAAAGTATGTTTATAAAATCAACTCAGAAGGTCATGTACATCTGTGGTGATTTTAACATCGACCTCTTAAATCATAAGAAACATAAAATGACAGAAGAGTTCATTAACTCAGTGTTCAGTATGGGACTGTACCCAACTATTACCAGACCAAGCAGGATCACTTCTCACAGCACCACTTTAATAGATAATATATTTACTAATATCCTGGAAAATAATATAGAGAGCGGTCTACTATTAACAGACATCAGTGACCACCTACCTATTTTTAATGTATATTACTGTAATTATAGCAAGAAAAAGGATAATAAAAATTATAAATATATAAGAATGAAAACTGAAGAAACCATGATTGCACTAAAAAATGACTTAATAATACAGGACTGGAATGTAGTTTATAAAGAAAAAGATGTTGATAAAGCATATGAGGAATTTTTAATAATATTCAATGAACTATATAATAAAAATTGTCCTATAAAGAAATACAGTAATATACATAAATATACAAATAGTCCGTGGGTCACCAAGGGGCTACAAAATGCCTGCAAAAAGAAAAATATATTATACAGACAATTCTTAAAGCATCGAACTATAGAGGCAGAGGAAAAATATAAAAAATATAAAAATAAATTAACTAATATTATGAGGATATGTAAGAAAGACTATTATAATAAATTAGTGGAGAAAAATAAAAACAATATTAAAGGTATATGGACTGTATTGAATGGTATTGTGAGAAATGGATCCAAAACTACAAATTACCCAGAGTACTACACTGTAAATGATAAGACCATAAATAATATGGAGGATGTGGTGAATG
The DNA here is from genome assembly GCF_027579695.1 of Neoarius graeffei. Classification (NCBI taxonomy): domain Eukaryota; kingdom Metazoa; phylum Chordata; class Actinopteri; order Siluriformes; family Ariidae; genus Neoarius; species Neoarius graeffei. Next base: position 2,162,186 of record NC_083575.1, on the reverse strand, counting down.
GTTTTAATCAATTCTTTGTAAATGTGGGACCAGATTTAGCGGCAAAAATAAAGGAACCCGAAACAACACAATGTGGGGACATAGAAGATATGGGGGACAGAAATCCAAGTACAATTTTTCTAACTGCAACTGATGAGGAAGAAATTATCCAAATTGTAAGAAAATGTAAAAACAAAACTTCTGCAGACTGGAATGATATAGACATGTCAACAGTAAAGACAGTTATTGAGGGAATTGTGAAACCACTCACCCACATCTGCAATTTATCTTTTCAATCAGGTACATTTCCAGACAAAATGAAAATTGCAAAAGTGATACCATTGTTTAAAACCGGAGATAGACACCATTTCACAAACTACAGGCCTGTTTCTTTACTCCCCCAATTCTCCAAAATACTCGAAAAACTTTTTTCAGATAGACTGGACAAATTCATTGAAAAACACAACCTCCTTACAGACAGTCAATATGGATTCAGAACGGACAGATCAACATCGATGGCACTAATGGAACTAATAGAGGAAATCACAAAATGTATAGACAATAAAAAAATAGCAATTGGAGTATTTGTGGACCTAAAAAAAGCATTCGATACTATTGATCATAGTATATTATTAAGTAAACTAGAAAAGTGTGGTGTTAGGGGAGTTGGGTGGAGCTGGCTGTCAAGCTATCTAAGAAACAGGCAACAGTTTGTGCAGATAGGTGACCATAAATCTGATTTCATGAACATTACATGCGGGGTACCACAGGGGTCAATATTAGGTCCGAAATTATTCATAATATACATCAATGACATATGTACAATTTCGCAAGAATTGAAATTTGTTTTGTTTGCAGATGACACCAATATTTTTTGTTCCGGTGAGAATTTGCAGCAGACTTTAGAGATAATCACAACTGAAATAAATAAACTAAAACTATGGTTTGACAAAAATAAATTATCATTAAATCTAAGCAAAACAAAGATTATGTTGTTTGGGAGACATAAAATAGATTGTAATGTAGAATTGATAATAGACAATACTAAGATAGAAATGGTACAGGAAATTAAATTTCTTGGTGTGATTTTGGATCCTAAAGTCTGCTGGAAACCTCATGTAGGATACGTACGAGCAAAACTGGCAAAGTGCTCGGCAATTCTGTGGAAAACAAAATATATTCTTGATTGTAAATCTTTGCATACTCTATATTACTCATTATTTTTGCCATATCTGACTTATTGTGTCGAAGTCTGGGGAAACACCTACAAAACCACTCTGCAGCCGATATGTACAATACAGAAAAGAGCAATAAGGACAATAAACAAAACAGGATACAGAGATCACACAAACCCACTATTCATAAAATCACACGTTGAAATTTATGGATCTGGTCAAATTCAGAACAGCACAAATAATGTACAAAGCAAGAAATAATCTATTGCCAAAAAATATACAAGGAATGTTCAGTGAGAGAGAGGGGGGATATAATCTAAGGGGAGACCTAAATTTTAAAAAACCAAAGGTTCGAACAAATATGAAAAGCATGTGCGTATCGAGCTGTGGGGTGACTTTATGGAACAGACTGGAGACAGAAATAAAACAAAGTGCAAATATAAATCTGTTTAAAAAAAGGTACAAAAAAATATTTTTAAACAAGTATATTGCAGAGGAAATATGTTAATGGAGGATGATGAGGGATAAATAGAATAGGGTTGATTGTTATATTAGAACTAGCTTAGTATATGGTATATATTTATTTATGGGGATAGATATCTTCATATTTACAGGGATAAGTATGTAGTAGATATTTTTTTTTTGTAATTATATATTTATATAGATAGTTATGTGTATATGTATATATATGTATATGGATATGGTATGTAGTATATATTTATTTTTGTAATTATATATTTATATGGATAATCATGAAGTGTATATGTGGTATATATTTTTATAAGTGTATTAATGTAGTTTGGATTTCGGGGTAGTTAAAAAGGGGTGGGAAATTAAAAAAAGTATTGTACTTCTTCCCACTCCTTTTTCGAACAATGTGCGGTGTATTGTAATGTATTAGCTCTTTATATTATTTTATTTATTCTTTTTTTGTCACTTTTTTCATTTTCTTTCTTTTGTATGTATAAATAGTTACATACATTTTTATACATGTTCGAAATAAATAAATTCATTCATTCATTCATTCATATCTATAGCCGCTTTATCCTTCTACAGGGTCGCAGGCGAGCTGGATCCTATCCCAGCTGACTACGGGCGAAAGGCGGGGTTCACCCTGGACAAGTCGCCAGGTCATCACAGGGCTGACACATAGACACAGACAACCATTCACACTCACATTCACACCTACGCTCAATTTAGAGCCACCAATTAGCCTAACCTGCATGTCTTTGGACTGTGGGGGAAACCGGAGCACCCGGAGGAAACCCACGCGGACACGGGGAGAACATGCAAACTCCGCACAGAAAGGCCCTCACCGGCCCCGGGGCTCGAACCCAGGACCTTCTTGCTGTGAGGCGACAGCGCTAACCACTACACCACCGTGCCACCCGATGCCAAACATAACAAAATAAAATATTCCAATATGTCCAATATAGATTTCGGCAATATCAGTGTTCTGCTTGATTTATACACAATATTTTCTCAACCTTAGTTTACATTGTGTGATAACTCAAAACAACTACTCCTGTCAGATGGCCATCATACATCATTGAAAAGCTGAGACTCCAAGCTTTCAGAAAAGGTATGGTAGCCTTTGCCACTTTTTCCGTAACGACCAACCCCTCTAGGTCACGGACTAACAGTAGAGAGTGGTTTACAGTTGATACTAATGTACCACTTGCACTAATACAAACATTATCCTTAGAATGAGTGTGTTAGGGGAAGAGGACGCTGCAGCTGTTAAGCTGGATGCAGGCATTAAATGCAGCTGGAAGTGGGCCTGGCTTAAGCTGGAGGGCAAGGTATCTGTGAAGGGACAAGAGGTGTCCTTTCATGTTGGGGATTTCTTTAAGAAAATTGACAGAGAGGGATTGGCCAGGTGTGTCCTCTGCCACAAGGACATAAATTATGCAAACAAGGGCAGCCATGCTTTGATTGCTCATGTCCAAACTGCGATACATCAGTGTACCGGAAGTATTTCCTCCGCACCACCAACGCCCGTCGCCCGACAATACCCCACCCCCGCGCGTGCGCACCCTTCTCACCTTTTCAACCCCTGACCCATTTTCATGCCTGATTTGCATTTACATTCTTCCTAATTTACAAGTAAAAACATGGGTGGAATCTTTTTCCATCCGTCCATCAGCATTTATGTCTCAAATAAAGTTAACATGTCACGCAATGTAAAGAATTGTGTATAATAGTTATCCCTGTGAAGAACACAGGCCAGGTCTGACAGCAGGAATGGTTGCTGGTGGAACAGACATCTGATCCAGTTTCTGTTTGGGAACCTGAGCTCAGTGGTCTCATGGTGAATGTTTGTTTGTCTTCGCAACCCTCATTTCCCCTGAAAAGGAGGCGTGGCCTATTTGTCTTCTTTTCTCTCCACACTGAAGACCCATCAACAGACTGTTCACAGACATGAAGAACACGTGAGCAGGTGTTTCAGCTGGTGATCTCTGTAAAACTCCCACAGGACTCCACAGTGGAACCGTCTGAAGAGTTTGGACTGTGTGAGAGAAGGTTCCCACATGGACGCCACAGTGACCTTTTCTCTTTCATTTCTCTCTAGTTTCCAGTTACAGTAAGTAATTCTTTCTCATTTTACAGAATTCATCTGCAGTGAAAACGATGGAGCCAAATGAAGGTCAAATAAAGTAAAACGAGCGTTACAGAAAAAACAAGCTGTAATCCAGCTCTGAACACATCGCTAACCCAACTGGTTCTCAAGCAAAGACCAAGACATGAAGACGTGTCATAACTTCTGTTCATTTATAGTGACGGTTAATGTTGTGGGACGTCAGTGAAATAAGTTCGTTTCTGTTCTCACTTGCGTTATGGTGAAAACTGTGACTGACACTGATTACTCGTTCCATAAATGTGACCCTTTAATAATGAAAGGTTTTAGGTGACGTGGCGCATCCCTCCTACGAGTTCCTGTGAAAGAGCTCTTACTGTAGTAATGATGTATAATCATCACTTTATTCACTGGTTATTAGTCTTCTGCCACCCTGCAGTGCAACATGGTGAAAAAGTACCTTCGCCACGTTCACACTTCTAAAGTGTACTTTTAAACACGTAGCATCTGTATAACAGCTGGTCACTCCGCAGCACGGCCTGGAATTATCAGCCTCCTGGCCGAGTCAGTAGAACAGAACCGGTGCTGAGTGCGGACCCAGTGTGAAAACCACCTGAGTAAAATGGTAAGCAGTGTGTTTGGATGCGCCAAGTCACTTATCTGGATATTGATGATATCTGAACGCTAATCTGACGCTGTAAGACTCTCAGTGTGTCTCTGTGATCCGTTTCTCCATCGGTGTGTTAATACTGTCTCAGTCTGACTGATGTAAAGCCTGCTCTCTGTCTGTGGGTGTCGGTGTGTGATGGTGGTGGTTATTTGATGTGTTTTGGTCTGAACACTGACTCTGGTTTGACCTTCTCTTCTGAAGAGCCAAATATCAGGCAGTGAAGAGTTTGTTACAAACAGCACAACGAAGAAAGGCCAGTAAAGATCCTCCTGCCCTGATGCTCAAGAAGTCCCTGTTACAAATGAGACGCCTGAAGTCAACGTCCATCGCAGGCAGAGATGAAGATCCTGCTGGACCTCGAGCCCCAGAACACCACACAACCCACGAGTCCAGAAGCAGAAGAGGGTCTCTGGATATTCCTCCGATGGTTTCCTCATGACCTGTTGCACATTCCTGTCTATTAATTCCAATGTGGAAGAGAAATAATCTGACCTTTCAAAGACATTTCTTTATTTATTACTGCTGCAAAACATGTTCAAGAACATGAAGTACATTTTTGTAAATTGTTCTTTCGTTTTGTTAAAATAAATGATCAGTGTATAATATCCTCAGAAATTCATTACATTTACTATAATAATGTATTGATGCAGTCACTTCTTAAGGAATATGTTGATATGTGCATTTCAAGAGTAAATTTAAATGTATTTATTTCTGCTGTACTTTAACAGGTGTAGATTTGGACCAAAGTGAATATTTTCTGTATAATAATACGTTACAAAGGATCTAATTTGTCTGAGTGTGGAGTAAACACAGGAACATTTGGACAGTGTTTTAATTTCTGAGCTTTCTTATCTTTAATCCTCAACATATTCCTGAAATCCTCAAAGTATTGGCTTCCTACAGTTGAAGCCAAAAGTTTACATGCATCAAGGTTTAAGGTTTTCATACATAAAGGTTTCTCTTTAAGATTTTCACACCTCAACACATTTCTTTCCGTAAGTCAGTGAGGGAGTTTACTCTGTTCCCATATGAGGCCGTTTTAAAACAATCAGTTAGAGACACATTCATTTCTGCTTTATTCAGTATATCAGAATTACAGTGGGTCAAAAATTTACATTCACCAAGTCGACTGTCTCTTTAAAGAATCTGAAAAACGTTTTTCTGGAAAAGAGAGCGGGGCACTTCAGAAAACAGACAGTATCCTGAGGAAGGAGGATGATCCAGAAATACTGAAGCAAAACCTCAAGACATCAGGCGGAGTGTTCAAAAATGTAGTCACAGCAGGGTCTTCAGGCAGGACAGTGGTCCTCAATAAACCTCCAAAGCTGGAACCAGATTGTTTAAAGACATGAAAGTGAAAGTATTGCAGTGACCATCACGAAGCCCTGAGCTGAGAAGGCGTGTCTGAGTGAGGAGAAAAGGGAAACAACTCCAGGAAAGTTTTGAGAGAAGCTTGTGGAACACACTCAGAAAATAAAGTACGTTATTGTACCTTTAGGGGCACAATGGCTTGAAATAATTTTGTAGTTTTATCCGAGGTTTATTTTTGTCTCAGTGTGAAGGACATGAAGTGACCAAGCCAAAGTCCAGCCTGAAACCCCACAGAACATCTGTGGAGAGAACTGAAGAAGGCCATTCACAGACACTCCACATCCAGTCTGACTGATCTTGAGAGGATCTAATGAGGAAGAATGAGAGAAACTGCCCAAATCCAGGTGTGTAAAGCTGCTAAAGACTTCCCAAGCACAACATTCCAAATGCCAGGACATGCCTTTCGTTCCACTTTACTGTCCACACCAAAAACCTTTGAACTCAGTGAGGACTTGACATTAGAACATGTTGAAGGACACAGACATGCACAGAACACAGCTGACTGTTTCCAGAACTGAAGATTTATTCACCACATACACGACAGCATTAAGACAGTTTTACACATCATCCATGAGAATTGTATGTTCTCTTTTTAATAAGGGGGACTGGAGAGTGTGTTCCAACTATAGGGGGATCACACTTCTCAGCCTCCCTGGGAAAGCCTACGCTGGGGTGCTGGAGAGGAGAGTCTGGTCGATAGTCGAACCTCGGATTCAGGAGGAACAATGTGGTTTTCATCCTGGTCGTGGAACACTGGACCAGCTCTTTACCCTTGCAAGGGTACTGGAGGGTGCATGGGAGTTTGCCCAATCGGTCTACATGTGTTTTGTGGACCTGAAGAAGGCTTACGACTGTGTCCCTCATGGTGCCCTGTGGGGGGTGCTTTGGGAGTATGGGGTTCAGGGCCCACTACTGCAGGCCATTCGGTCCCTGTATGACCGGAGCAGGAGTTTGGTTCGCATTGCCGGCAGTAAGTCGGACTCGTTCCCGGTGCATGTTGGACTCCGCCAGGGCTGTCCTTTGTCACCGGTTCTGTTCATAACTTTTATGGACAGAATTTCTAGGTGCAGCCAAGGGACGGAGGGTGTCTGGTTTGGTGACATCAGGATCACACCTCTGCTTTTTGCGGATGATGTGGTCCTGTTGGCTTCATCAATCTGTGACTTACAGCATGCGCTGGGACAGTTTGCAGCCGAGTGTGAAGCGGCTGGGATGAGGATCAGCACCTCCAAGTCCGTGGCCATGGCGCTCAGCTGGAAACAGATGGAGTGCCTACTCCAGGTCAGGGGAGAGTTGCTACCTAAAGTGGAGTTTAAGTATCTCGGGGTTTTGTTCACAAGTGTGGGTAAGGGGGAGTGGGAGTTGGACAGAAGGATCGGGGCAGTGTCAGCAGTGATGCAGACGATAAACCAGTCTGTTGTGGTAAAGAGAGAGCTGAGCCAAAAGGCCTACTGGTCCATCTACGTTCCCACTCTCACCTATGGTCACGAGCTATGGGTAGAGATTACATCTCTTGGCTGGCCAGGGAACGCCTCGGTATTCCCCCAGAAGAGCTGGTGGAGGTGGCCGGGGAGAGGGAAGTCTGGGCTGCTCTGCTTAGGCTGCTACTCCCGCGACCCGGATCCGGATAAGCAGTAGAAGATGGATGGATGGACGGACATGAGAATTGTGTCTCCAGGCTGTGATGTGTTCATAACTAAATTAAAATTTTGGAAAAAGAACTGCATGGTGTTTATTACAGGTAAAATATTTTGTATAATGTCACTCTGTAAATATAATACAGGGTTTGGGAATGTACACTTCTGACTTTGGACCTGAATAGGGTTTGTTTTGTTTTTTTTTTTTGGTAAAAAGTTAAATTAATAATCCAAGTAAAGTCAGACCTACAGAACCTGTCGAAAGTTTGGACACCTTCTAATTCAATGTTGTTTATTTATTTTTTTATTAATTAAAAGGCACTTCATGTTATATGAACATGTTATACATGTCTGTGAGCAGTCGGTTGTTGGACACTCAGCGTGACATGAGACCACTGAGCTCAGGTTCCCAAACAGAAACTGGATCGGATGTCTGTTCCACCAGCAGCCATTCCTGCTGTCAGACCTGGCCTGTGATCTTCACAGGGATAATAATTATACACAATTCTTTATATTGTGTGACATGTTTTTAACTTTGTTTGAGACATGAATGCTGAACGGATGGAAAAAGATTCCACCCATGTTTTTACTTGTAAATTAGTGAGAAACAGAATGTAAATGTGTTCATCTACAGAACCAGTGAACAGTGTGGACACGCCTTCTCCTTCAATGTTTCCTTCATTTTTTTAAATTAAAGGTCACTTCATGTCTGAAAGTAATGATGGATGTCGTTTCTCTTGACTTAGTTGTTCGGTTCTTGACATAATATGGTTGACTACAGTTGTGGAATCGGGCTATTTACTGTATTTGTTGTTATTATTTACTATTTACTGTTTCATCTCAAACACATTAAGAAAGTATGAAACTTGTCCACTAATTAACTTTTTTTAATTAACGAGACACAGCTGTTAATTGAAAAGTATTCCAGGTGACTCCCTCATGAAGCTGGTTAAGAGAATGACAATAGTGTGTAAAGCGTCATCAAGGGAAACACTGGATACACTGAAGAATCTTAAATATCAAACATTGTTTTCTTTATTACTTTTTTGTTTACCACATAATTCCATATACGTTCCAGATGTTATTTCATAGTTTGATGTTTTTAGTTTTGTTCCACAATGTAGAGAATCGTCAGAATCCAGAAACACCACTGAATGAGTGGAGTAGGAGTGTACAAACTTTTGATTGGAACTGCATATCAAAATAACATCCATATCAAGGTCAAGGTGTTTTTATTATCATTTCAGCCATATGCAGTTGGTACAGTACACAGTTAAAATGAAACTACGTGTGGCAGCGGGGGCGTGGTCAAGCGCCGGTCTGTGACAGGAGGGCGGAGTTGGGGAAGGTAAGTGGCAGAATCGCTTCACCTGAGTGTGATTAATCTATGTTTTGTGTGTGTTCTCCCCAGTAAACCGGGCTATTTAAGGAGGGAGAGCGAGAGCAGAGGAGCTCTCTCCACAACCCGAGGACCGGAATGTGTGTGCGTACGTGTGTGGCTGAGAGAGAAACGCTTCCACTGAAAAGTGCAAATAAAAGAGTTTTGCGAACTCAGTCTCTGTCCTGCCGTCCTCTGTGCTCCACCCACATCTAGCGAACCTTTACAGTGGTGCCGAAACCCGGGATCGTGGAGCACCTGTCCTGCAGCCCCATGGAATCCTCCCCGTTCGCGGACTTGATCCACGTCCTCGCCACGGCTCAGCAGAGCCAGCACCAGGCACTCGTCACGCTCCGGAAGGAGCAGGAGCAGCGCTTCGAAGCCCTGGTGGTGGCTCAACAGGAAGACCGAGAGGCGTTCCGGCGCCTCCTCGCGTCGGCGGGGTCCACCAGCGCACCGGCCGCGGGCCCGTCTCCCATCACCTTGACTAAGATGGGCCCGCAGGACGACCCCGAGGCATTCATCGCGTTGTTCGAACAGGTCGCCGAAGCCTCGGGGTGGCCGATGGAGCAGCGCGCGGCGCGCCTCCTCCCCCTCCTGACAGGAGAGGCGCAGTTAGCCGCACTACAGCTCCCCGCCGACCACCGGCTGGCCTACGCCGACCTTCGCCGGGCTGTCCTCCAGCGCGTGGGGCGCACGCTGGAGCAGGAAGTCGCAGCCCATTCGCGTTCGGCCAGCAGCTCCGGGACGCCTGCTGGCGGTGACTGAAGTTCAAGTTCAAATTATTTTCTGGTGTTTCATGTGTTTACTAGTAGCCCTGTTTGCCTGTAAATGTGGTGTAGAGTGTAGTTGCTCATGTTAGCCAGCAGGTGGTAGTAATGTCACTGTTTCTGATTGTTGCTCAGACTGCAGCGTGGTGATTATTATTTTTTTAAAGAAACCTTTATTTGTCTCATGCACAGTCAAGCACAGTGAGATTCATCCTCTGCATTTAACCCATCTGAAGCAGTGAACACACTCTCACACACCCAGAGCAGTGGGCATCTACACTACAGCGCCCGGGGAACAGTGAGGGGTTAGGGGCCTTGCTCAAGGGCACTTCAGCCTAAGGCTGCCCCACATTAACCTAACTGCATGTCTTTGGACTGTGGGGGAAACCGGAGCACCCAGAGGAAACCCACACGGACACGGGGAGAACATGCAAACTCTGCACAGAAAGACCCTCGCCGGCCACAGGGCTCGAACCCAGAACCTTCTTGCTGTGAAGCGACAGTGCTAACCACTACACCACCATTTCCTGTTAGTAATTGCAAGCTCCCGCCTCTGTGAATACACAGTAAAGAGCAACACCAGTAAACTTGTTTAATACCATATTTTCCAGGTGAGCTACTCAAATTAATACTGTAGGGTTAAATCTGTTCCTATCCTCCTGTTCTGCCTGAGCTCAAGCTAAAGTACGCCGAGCTCCACCCATTGGGAAACTCATACCATTACCCACACTAGTGTTGCTTTCGTCAATGAAAATTTTGACTAAATATTGTCGTCAACGAACCTTTATCATGTGACAAAAACGAGACGAGACTAGACGTAAATGTTGGTCTTGTGACGATAACTATAATTAAATATATAATGCAATATAGATGACGAATAAAAATGAGACGAAATGTGGCTTAAGAAATAAAAACGTTGCTAAAATGTCTCTTAGTTTTTGTTTACAAAAATGAAATGAGATGTTATTTCATCTCTTTTAGGCGCGTTATTATTTTTTGCTGTAGGCGTGCTTGTGTAGTTAGGGACTGCAGACACAGGTTTACTCATCCCCCTCACAGCATTATTTAAAACTATGCAGAGATGGCCATCCAGCCGGGGATCTTTGGACGAAAGAGAAGACATTTGGGCAAACTTTCTGTACAATGAAGTGGAGAACAAGACCGAATGTGTGGTAGACAAAGACGGGCAGAAATGCGGTCACAAAATCTCTGGAAAAAACACTACGAATTTAAAAAGACATCTAAAGCATTCCACAATGAAATTCAGGTAAGCCACGAACACGTTACTCTCTAAACTATTTAAGAAAGCGTAGCCTATGCTTGTTTGTTTCTTTGTTTCACAAGAATCCGTTATTTTCTTCGGGATGAATAATGTCTACCCTAAAGGTTAATGTAAGGTATTGGCTAAATTTAGACATTAGCTTTACAAGTTAACACACTGCCTGTTTGCTACTCGTCTAAGGTAGGCTGTAGCTTGCTAATGCCTCTATCTACAACTCAATAGTCTCCCCTTTATCCACTATCTTATCAGCATCACATTTCTTAGATGCCTGAGTGTCCATGCGTATTCAATATTATTTCTCCAAAACGAAATATATCTAGCTCCACGACGTAATGTAACTCGGGCAACGTGTTAACTTGTTCGCGTTACGTCGTGGGCTAGAGACGTGGGGCGCTTTGGAGAAATAATATTACTTATGCATGGATACTTAGCGATCTTTGCAAAAATCCTGTCTGATAACATGGCGTTGGTGGATAAATGCTCAAACTTTGAAGGTACGAAGCGTTTGGTATGAAGGCAGATGGTTAGCAAACAGAGAACAGGTCGTTTGTAATATTCGTCTAGAGTGATCTTGAATGCATCGCGGCGGTCTATGCTTCCAAGCTTTCATTATGACCGAGCCACTGGTTTTAGGGATGTGTTTGAGGCTCTGCATCTCGTGGCCTTGTATTTTTTAAAAATGTTAATAGCCTACTTAAAAAAATCTCCGTACACGTGTACAAGGATAGGCAGTGTTTTTGTTCTTTTTGCTGTGTTTAATCATGCAAGTCAGTAACAAGCCTGAAAACGGAACAGGCAAGAAAAAAACTTGCTCTCGTGTAGCCTATCCTGTTTCACTTCTTTTAAGAGTAAAATTGAAACAGATCTGTACTACTATTTAGGTGATCAACCTATGGTCAGTGTGGAGTTAAATTAAATATGCCAAATTCTAGAACTAATTAAGTTTTGTGGAAAGGATGTTGGTAAATGATTAAGAGCACTATGCATATTTTGAATGTCATGCCTTATGGTCTTGTCATGCCTATTTTTTTTCCTAAAACAATCAAAGCTGAAAATAAACATAGCCAAATCACAACCAATAGTTAGTCATTGAGGGGAATGTCAAATAGTAATGATTTATGCCACTTAGTACAACAGATTTTCCAGGGGCCTGCCTCTGTCCTGGCATTGTGTCTATTCCTGTGCTAGATTCCAGAAAGGACATCAATGAAACATGTCCAGCCCAAGAAGATTGACAAACCAACTAGTGCTCAAGATTTCTTTGCCACAAGGAGATACAGCGACAACTCTCCAGAGCAACATACCAAGGAAGAAGGGATAGCGCAGTGGATAGGCCGCACAGGACTCCCAGCACGAATTGTTGAAGATGAGGAGTTTGTCACTATGATGACAAAAATGGACAAAAAGTTCAAAGTGCCAAAAAGACATAAAATTTTAAACTTGATCAAAAAAATGTACAAAGAAGAGAAAGACAAAATCAAACAAAACCTTGCCACAGCACGCAGAATAACTATAGGGTTGGATATTTGGACCAAAAAGGGACTTACCGCATCCTTTCTGGGAGTGAGCACCTGTTACTTCAACCCTGAGAACAACAAAGCTGAACACAAACTCCTGAACCTGAAGGAGATGGTTCATCCTCACACTGCAGAGTCGATTAGTACACTTGTAGAGGAGTCAATGGAAGAGTGGGGGCTACCCAGAGAGAAGGTCCTCACAACAATCACTGACAATGGCAGCAACATGGTGGCTTCATTCCACACACATGCAGAAGTTGCCACAACTTCTGAAGGGGACTCAGATGCAGAGCCCGACAATGCCAGTGATGACGGTGAGCAGCAAGAAGGGGAGGATTACAGGTCAGTATGTGTATGAAACCATTAATTCATTCAATATTTATGTAACTAGTCATATCTTTATTAATGAATAAAAAGTAATGCTATAGAAAGTTGAAAGATTAAAAATAATGCTTTTCATTAAGGATTTGTGAAACTGGTCACGATTTAATACATATACATAAAAACTAAATAAGTTCATACGACGTTAACTATTAGAACTACTGTATTCAGTTCAATAATGTAAGGGCTAAAATGTTTAAAAAGCTTTTATATATATTTATATATATATATATATATATATATATATATATATATATATATTTCCATGTAGATATGATTATGGAGCCATAGAGAGGACCCCGTGTGTAGTTCACACGATTCAGCTGGTTGTGAACATGGTCCAGAAGGAACCCCAATCCGAAGGCTGTTGGAGAAAGTGAGGCACTTGGTGAACAAGTTCAGGAAGTCCTCTGTCGCCACAGAGCAACTGCTGCAGAAGTGTGCACTCGTTCTGATAAAAGATTGCCCCACCAGGTGGTCAAGTTGCTTTGCTATGATTTCACGCTGCCTTGAAGTCAAGGAACATGTTTCAGCTGTGGCTGAGTCCATGGGCTGGGACAGCCTGCAGCCCAGTGAGTGGCAGAAGATTGGGATGCTGAGAGACCTTCTTCTTCCATTTGCGGAGCACACCAAGTCACTTGAAAGTGACACTCAATCACGTTCCCTTGTTGTACCAGCACTCATGGATCTCAAAAACCACCTGTCAGAGTTCTTGCTTGATCATGGAAGAACCTACAAAGATGCTGCTACTCTGGCTCATAAGATGCTTTCTAGCATTGACAGGCGCTTTAGTGTGTTTCTTGACATAGCAGCTGACAACTTCTCACCACTGCTGCAGCTTGCCTTGTGGACCCTTGTGTAGCTGAAACCCTTCTGGAAAATGATGACAACGAAGTACAGAATCTTGTCAGAAAGGCAGAGGACTACATAGCTCATCTTGTGCCACAGAGACTGCAAGTCCAAGAAGAGCAGTTGACCGATGATGAGCAAGATACCAATGAGAGTGCAGAGGCGCCAGGGGCAACCCCTGCAAAATGGCGCAGATTTAAGTTCTTCAGTGCCAGTCGTCCATCGAGGCCCAAGACAGCCAAGACAACAAATATTAGACAGGAGATTTTGAAATATAAAGAGGGACTGTCCGAGTTCCATTATGCTGCTGCTACTAGTGCTGAGGGTGAGGAATCTGGCATCAAGTATTGGTTAACTCAGTGTTCTACTTCATTTCCAACACTGAAACCTCTGGCCTTGGACCTCCTGGCGATGCCAGCCTCTCAGGTATTTACAAAGAGGGTCTTTAGACTCATTCCCTTGCCTGGTCTCCGCACAGTCCTGGAAACAGCAGCGCTCATATTTAGCCATGTCTTCAGGTACTACAGGATTCCTGAGGATATTGTGAGCGACCAGGGACCCAAAATTTCATCATGATTAGCTTGATGAACAAGCTTGGAGTATTGGTTTGTCTGACCTTGGGACACCACCTGCAGTCTAAGGGACAAGTCGAACATGCGAATCAGGAGATCGGATGCTTCTTGAGGGTGTTCTGCCTAGAAAACACCAAGGACTGGGCCCAGTTCCTCCCATGGGCAGAATATGGGCAGAACTCCCTTACACACTCAGCCACTCAGCTCACGCTGTTCCAATGTGTCATAGCGTACCAACCACCACTGTTCCTGTGGGATTACTCACCTACTCACGTCCTGGCAGTCGACGCTTGGTTCAAGAGGGGTTAGCAAGTTTGAGAGAGCATTCACCAATGTCTGGAACACATGGCTAGCAAATACAAAGAGTATGCTGAGAAGCACAGAGGTGAAAATCCTGTAGATGCACCACGGGACGGAGTGTAGGTATCGATGAGGGATCTGCAGAAAACTCAGTGCCAGGTACATTGGTCCTTTCAGAATCCTTCACCAGGTCAACAACGTCTTGTACAGACTAGAGCTACCTCCACACTGCCATCTTTCACGCATGTTTCATGTCTCAAACTTGCCATCCCAGGACCATTGGCTGAAAACACACCAGCCCAGGAACACCCAGCACCAGTTGAATTAAACATATTTACTGACGGGCGGCATGGTGGTGTAGTGGTTAGCGCTGTCGCCTCACAGCAAGAAGGTCCTGGGTTTGAGCCCCTGGGCCGGCGAGGGCCTTTCTGTGTGGAGTTTGCATGTTCTCCCCATGTCCGCGTGGGTTTCCTCCGGGTGCTCCGGTTTCCCCCACAGTCCAAAGACATGCAGGTTAGGTTAACTGGTGACTCTAAATTGAGCGTAGGTGTGAATGTGAGTGTGAATGGTTGTCTGTGTCTATGTGTCAGCCCTGTGATGACCTGGCGACTTTTCCAGGGTGAACCCCGCCTTTCGCCCGTAGTCAGCTGGGATAGGATCCAGCTTGCCTGCGACCCTGTAGAAGGATAAAGCGGCTAGAGATAATGAGATGAGATATTTACTGACTTTGAGACTGCGGTTTACTTCTGACATTCTGATCGTACATCGACCGACCTTGGGCACGAACCTGACCTCGATTCTCATCTCACGACTTGGCTTCTTTCACCAGTTTGCGACGCACCCGCTCTCCCCTGCAATTCCATCCATAAGTGCCTGCGCTCTGACAGTTTAACATGAATAATTAATCAACATGATTGCATATGAGATTTCATATCAATGAATGAAAATGTAATGATATTGTTTGATTCATATTTTCCTCATGATACAGTTCATTCATTGAACTTATTCAATTTTAGTATCTGGTTTTGAATAGATAGCTTTCCTTTGTTTATCTATTCCCCCCTTCTCTTTTTGTCATCTAGTGTTGATATTGTGCCATGCAGGGATGTAGTGGTGCGTAAACGCACGTAAACGCTGTTTACGCACCTCCCAAATTTCAGAAATGGCATTTACGAACCTCTACATATAGTTTATGTACCTCCTCCAAGCAGAGTTTACGCACATCTAAATATACTTTACGCACCTATACGCCTCCTATTCTATGTAGATACGGTTACGGAGGCTTCCAATTAATTTCTGCATGACTGATCGCCCTCTTGCGGCATCCAGCAGGAAGCAGCAGGCTGCGAGATCGATTACTGTCACTGTTTACGAGTGTGGAGAGATGATATAGCTAAATGGATATCAGTAGATTTTTAAAGCATCGGAGCGGTACCCCTCCTGCTGATGCCAGCAAAACATCTCGTCAAAGTGAGTCCAATTCCCAGACGTTTTGGTTTGATGGATCATGACTAAAACACATTGTCAGCATGGGCTAAATGATGTTTCTGGTAGACACATGAAGTTGTTAGTCACTCACGTAACTTTTGACATTTAATATTACAAACCAAATTCAGTATGTAGCCTATTGTAAGATAAATAGTGGGTGATGCTAAAGCTTTAGAGAGTTTACTCTGACAGCCTACTATATGAAGTGGGCAAGGTGTAAGTCATCCCTCCCCCTTGCCCTCCTCGATATACTGGAGAGGAGGTCCAAATCCCTTGGAGTGTTTAAAGAAACAGGAATGTCTCTCTCAAACGAATGGTCTCAAACAAAAGTTACATACAGCCACAATGGCCATCGGCAATATCAGTTATCATGTTTGCGGAGCAAAGTTTACAAACATGCAATGTCAAAAAGCCATATGGCAGCAGAAGATTTAACAAAGAAAAAAAATACAATTGAGGTGTCCATTCAAAAACAGGTAGAAGGGGAAGTAGACAAGACAGCCTCACTGTTTCGAACAGCTTACCATATGGCAAAGAAAAACAGGCCATACGCTGACTATCAAGACCTGGTGGTACTCCAGCAAGTGAATGGCCTTGACATGGGAATCACTCTCCATTCAAGATACACTGCTAAAAACATAATTGACCACACAGCAGAGCAAATGAGAAAGAAAATAATGAATCACATACTAACAAAAGACAGAGGTTTAGCGTTTTAATTGATGAGTCCACAACACTTGGCAAGAAATCAGCACTGGTGGTGTATTTAACATCCACAGTAAATGATGTGCCCACAGCTATATTTCTTGACTTAGTTGAGCTAGAAAGCCAGTCAGCTGAGGATATAACAAAGAACTTACTGCAGTGCCTAAATACTTGGGGACTAGATGAAAATTTCATCAGGGCAAACTTTGTAGCTTTTGCTTGTGATGGTGCAAGTGCAATGCTTGGCAGGAAATCTGGAGTAGCCACCCATCTAAGACAGATGTATCCAGATCTAATGGTGTGGCATTGCCTCAACCACAGATTGGAGTTGGCTGTAGGTGATACTGTGAAACATGTCAACAATGTAAACCATTTCACATCATTTTTGGACAAAATATACACCCTCTACCACAGGTCACCAAAGAACTGTCGCAAACTGGCTCAGCATGCACAAGAACTTGAGGTAAATGTGCAGAAGATTGGGAGGGTCCTTGATGTTCGATGGGCAGCTAGCAGCTTTAGAACAATTAAGACTGTATGGAGTTCATACACAGCCTTACATCAGCACTTCAGAGCTGCTGCTATGGATGGAACAAGAGAGGACAATGAGAAGGCTATGTATAGCGGCCCAATGACCAAAATGGAGACCCAAGAATTCCTCTGTGATTTAGGTTTAATGTATGACACATTAGAGGAAATTGCACACCTCTCCCTGAACTTGCAAGAAAGAGGAATGACACTCACAAAAGCAGACAAACTTATGAGAAGAACCATTCTCATAATTTCATCCATGATAACCTCCCCAGGGGATAAAAAGCAGGATGCTCTTGCAGCTGCAGAGAGAAAGGAGTTTCATGGCATTCCCTTAACAGCCAATCCTAGGCTGAGACAGATAGACTCAGCAGTGTTCCTTCAGTCTCTTACTGAGAACCTAGAGGACAGGTTGTTCAGCACTGGCTCAAGCAGACACCCTGGCGTGTCAGCTGAGAACACTGCTCAATATACAGACTTGCTGCATCACTTTAATGTTCTCAATCCAGAAAACTGGCCTGTTCCCTTACACGAGCAGTATGGAGAAGCTTGCATAAAGGAACTTGCACATCGCTTCAGACTTGACCCCAGGAAAGTGCTTGAAGGCTTCAGGGATTACAAAGAGGACTCCAGTGTGATACCTCAAAACCTGTCCCCAGTGACCAGTATTCTCAGCCTGATACCTGTGAGCAATGCAGAATGTGAACGAGGGTTCAGTTGAATGAACATCATTGTGTCTCCCCTGAGGTGTAGGGTGTTGATACAGACAGTGTCATCATTAATGTTTGTGAATCTGAATGGCCCTCCATTGATAAAGTGGAATCCAAATGAATATGTGAAATCTTGGCTGGTGAAGCACAGAGGAGCTACAGATCCATGGACACGGCCCTGCCCACTAAAATACCCAATAGACAAAGAAGCTCTCTGGGCACTGTTGTGATAAAATTACTCGTAGGTTGGCTACAAATCCTGTAGGTTCAGTGCTGTTATGATTCTTTGTTTTGTTTGAATTGCTGCAGTTCCGTGTTGAGCTACCTAGACATACAAAAGTTAAGATTCTTCCAGTGCCAGATCTAATGATGTGATTTATTTTTCAGAGAGGCCTACTGTTGATATATAATTCAGCCTGTTTCCTATAGACTTTATTTTTCTCTCTTAATTGATTATTGAGATTTAATAAACCTCAACCCTAGTGTGGCAGTGGGGGCGTGGTCAAACGTCGGTCTGTGACTGGAGGGCGGAGTCAGGGAAGGTAAGTGGCAGAATCACTACACCTGATGTGAATTAACCTGTGTTTGTGTGTTTTCCCAGCAACCACGCCCTATAGAGAGCGTGCACGTGACGTCACGAGGTCACATGATATTTGTTTATCCTCCATCTTGGACGGCAAGGCCACGCATAGAACTTAGACGAACCCGTTCTAATTATCAAGTGTGTGGGAGTAGATCTTTCGAGAATGGTTATATCTTGTTCAGCATTTGGTTGTACCAATAGACAGGGCCAAAAGGAGGGCGTGTCATTTTATAGATTCCCCGCAGACGAGGAGAGACGCGCAAAATGGGTGTCGGCTGTGCAAAGAGAAAACTGGTACCCCAGTTCTACCAGCCGAATTTGTAGTGAACACTTCATATCAGGTAGGTGTAATCTTCTAATTCAATACTCCTAGTCAGGGGCGCCGCCAAAAATTTTGGGCCTCATGAAAGATTAGAATTTTGGGCCCCCCAACTTTGCCCACCCTCGTCACAATTGCACTATTATCATTATTTGACTTTTGATAGCCCATGGACCTTGAGTTTGTGACTTTGTTATTACATTTTATGTATTAACCTACCAGGGACAAGTTTGATGCATTTAAATGAACTCCATACTCAGTAGCCTTACAAATGTTACCCATAAAAGACAGGAAGCATCTTATTATAAATTTATTTCAAAGTGACACGGAGTGACATTTCAATTTGATCAATTACGTACGTATTTCTTCATATGTTGTAACCTCTAGCCCTCTTTTATGTGTGCTGCGCTTTCTCCAGCTCCTCAATTTGAAACCAATGGTTTAGAACGTGTGAACATTCCACACACGTAACCATGTCAAACACTTGACTGGTGTCCGTTATTAGCAACACTTTAATCTAGCAAACTGTATATGGCGCTCGCTCATTAAAAACTTCAATCCTAAAGCATTTATGGGTTGTATTGCTGCTTACCTCCTTCTCCAAAGGGGGGTTCAGTGGTTTGGTAGGGCGGAGGTCCCCCTGAGGCTGAATCTGTGCATATTTAGGGCACCTCATTAGTTATGAAACTGGTTATTAGCACCAGCATAACGTAATATTTCATCTTGTTTATCACACAAGTCAGTTCAGTTATTAAAATGGAAAAAATGTCACTGTACAAACTGTAAAAGTGTTCTCTTGATAGGCTAATCCAACCACGTTCATACTGTTCATTTACCATTCGCTAATATTTTGAACATACGTGAGAGATAGCTACCTTTCTTTGGGAAAAACTGAGTGACCAGTTGCCTGCCTCTCCAGTCCCTCTCAGCTTTCAGCTGCCTTTCTTTACGTTTTTGACAGCCACTCTTCATATTTAGCGATCATAGACTGTACGCACTCCACTGCTGGCTGGCTGCTGCACCGCGACACAGCAGCAAGTAGCGTTGCACTGATCAGCACACAGATTTAACGCATTGCGCTTCTACCAGAACTGGACCGTACCATTTCGCAAAAGGGGGAGGGTTAAATGACAATATGTTGAAGAACTCAAGAAATAGACAACCTTGTTCAATTAGCTCATTTTACCAGATGGAATATTGCATTGTTGTTATTTCAAAAGTCTTATTAAAATCATTAAAAGCATATTATCAGCCCCTTAAAGGGCCCCATGGCAGTGCTGGGCCCCTAGAATTGTTCTAACCTTTCCCCCCCTGGCGGCGCCCATGCTCCTAGTACATCTGTTAAGTTGATTTTCAGATTGAATGATAGCTGCATACTTAGAAACTAGACAGTCTCTAACGTTTAAAATGGCTATGCCTAGCCCTACTACCCTGGCCTAGTCTATGACAATGTTTTATCTTTTTGGCTCATATATGCCTTTGAAAAGCCAATCCATAGTAGGGATGCGAAAACTAAAAAAAATCTTGACCGACCACCGAGCCTCATTAGCCGGTTAAAGTCGGTTAACCTATGAGTTTAAACAGGGATGCAAACGGCGGATGCGCCTTTTCCACGGCTGAAACGCGCAGATCCGATTTTTTTTTTAGGGGGGCGTTGGAGTGTCTGAATAATTTCATCAGAGTAAATTATGTATTAAAATTACTAAATGAGCAAATGCCGTTACAGTCCATGAAACATAGGAAGTATTAGTATGAGAAGAAAACAGTAATTCAGAAAGCTGCGCACATTTGCGCGGCTTCCGCACAAATGTGCGCAGCTTTCTGATTTACTGTTTTTCAGACAAAAACATACATATTTACAACCCTGTCATTATCTGGAACTGAGTTTAGATTTCGAACATTCTTACGATAAAACGTCCTGCATAGTCTTTATGATAAACGTCTTAATGCCACTTACCCGTGAGGTTATCAAGTAGACATTCTTCTTCGGAACCTTCCAGAGGTATAGTTGGGATACCCATCCCGCAACAAAATATTTATAAGCTTCCAGGCTCTTGTAAGCTTTGAGGGCTTTGCCAGTGTAACACGATTCACAATTAACGAGAAAATTGTAAATGTCGTGGTAGGCCAGATCGGGCAAATCGCCGGCACCGCAGCTCCGAATTTCCCTGAACAAGGATTGCGGCAAGTTGTACGGATCTGCAATACCCAACCTGGAACACTTTTCCACGTAACGCTGCCTCACGTCACCTTCAAGATGCTGAACAAACTTAGACAAGTAATCGCGCGATGTAGATGGGGTATTTTCCGAATTTTCTTGGGGATTACTCCCTGGATCCATTACGCTCACGCAAGGTAAACTATCCTGAAGCCGTCCAATATGGTGGAGTGGGCGGAGTACACAC
Source organism: Neoarius graeffei (assembly GCF_027579695.1). Lineage (NCBI taxonomy): Eukaryota > Metazoa > Chordata > Actinopteri > Siluriformes > Ariidae > Neoarius > Neoarius graeffei. Next base: position 2,140,986 of record NC_083575.1, on the reverse strand, counting down.
ATGCGGGTCACATGACTGCACATCCTCTATATAAGGAGAGAGAGAGCAGAGGAAGTGAGCTCTCTCCCGAACCAGATGACTTGTGTGTATGTTTGTCACTGGAAAGTGCAAAAATAAAGAGTTTTGGAAACTCAGTTCTGGCCTGCTGTACTTCTGTGCTCCACCCACCCGCTCAAAGTTCTACACCTAGTTATTGTCTCTGGTATCTTGTTTAACAGGGATTTTTAGATTAATGTAAGAATTAAATAGCGGCTGAGCGGAGACCTGAGGGAACCCTTGGTCTCACACACATGCATACACACACTCACATGCACACAGGAATGCACACACACACACACTCACTCCTATGCACACTATGCATACAGTACAGAGAAATGCATGCACACGTGCATACATGTAAAATCAGTTACCTACACGCTCTCCATCTCTCTCTCCAACACACACACTTACACACGAGGAAAGAGGCATGCACCACACGTGTATGTCTTTGTTGCGTCAGAAAAGTTGTCGCAAAACACTATATGCATCATGGTGTCCTTGCATTCGCCTTTGCTTACGTTAAATATGAATCGGCCATTACTGCGCCGTGCTCCCCCTGATCACAGAATTTATAGTTTACCCACCTCTTTTTTTACCACTACATCCCTGGTGCCATGTGTCCGACTTACATTTTTATATCTCTTATATTTATTCATCAACATGTACACTGATTTGTGTCAGCACATTTTTTATGTTTGCTGTTATTATGGTGTGCTGTGGTGTAATTTGACAGTGTAATCTTTATATGACCGTGTTTTAGCATGTAGGGGTTCGGTGGCCATTGGGACGTCAGTCCTGTTCCTTTCCCGCCACATTTCATTTGTCATTAATAACTTTTCTGATTTGTGAGAATGTGGAGAACTCAATAAACTAAACATATGAAAGACACCAAAACCACTACATTTAAATATATATCGAGAATTCTGTTCTTAAAAAAATATCTAATAAAAAAATCTCTCACAAACAGGAAGTGGATTTACTGCATATATTAATTTTTATATTAAAATTCAGTGTAAAAATTGCACATAAACTCTTAAAGACATATAAACACGGAAATATAGTCCATGTGATGTGTTGATTAAAATGCCATTGTGTCGTTTCAGTTCCCACAGTTATTCAGACGCTCAGAAACATTCCAGTTCAGTGAATTTGAGTTTAAAAAATACTTCATCAATTAATGCTGTTTTTAAATCTCTTTTCTATTTAAAGTTCTCGTCCTCTCTGGTCTGTCTGTGTTTAAACACTGAGAACATTATTTGACTTTGCCTCCTCTTTGGGATCAGTGATGGTGTTTAATGATGGTGTTGTGTCCTGATTCTCCTCGACACTGGCAGCAGGTGGGAGTTCTGAGGAGAAAATAACATGAATATCCAGAGATCTTCTCCTGATGGTCATCTGAGGTTCCTTTTCTGGACCTTGAGGATCTTCAGACCCAACTGGATCTTCAGACTCTTTTGGATCTTCTGGACCTTGAGGATCTTCACCTTGACCCATGTTGGACCTGTCTGGCCTGCGACGACCCATCTGTACAGTGAGGACCAACACCACGTCACACACAGTTAAATTAGTGGAACACAAACCAGTGTGTCAGAGTGAGGCGATGAAATATTTATTCACCAAAATCCACTAAAATCTTCCTGAATTCACAGAAATGAAGGAACTGAAATGCTGCTCTACCTTCAGGAACAGATTTGTGGAAACGCAGCACTCGCTACGCCGTTACAAATAAAGATTGTTTACAGCGATACTGTACAGATTAAAAATAAAGCTTTGGATCAACTATAAACTCAAGCTCAGGTTTTGCTGTCAGCTTTCTGAGTGACGCCACCTGCAGGCAGAACCACGTCACTCCAGCATTAATGCTGTAAATACACTGAATGAGAGTTTCTCCTCCAATAAAAAGCAGTTTTAATCACATGGGCATTACCTTCTTCTTCTCGGATCTCAGCTGGAGTTGACCGTTTACTGCAGATTTTGTTGGCGACCTCAGGAGAGCGACCCAGGGTGGATGCTGAGGAACATCTACGTTATGGCTGTTAACATGGACACAAGGTTATAAACCGACTGCAAATAAAAATCAAGCTGTTCAATCGAGTTTTTAGGCTCAATATTTGAAAACATTATAAACAGTTTTGGGTCTTTAAGATGATTAACGGTGTCACAGTGAAATAAAATAAAAATCATTTCCATATTTATGGGATGAAATGATTCCTCAGTTCTTTGTGAAAGCAGCAGGAAGAGTGAAAGAGCTCCTGAAAAGCTTCTAAACCTGGCTGGAAAACTCTGCGAAAAAGAATTTGGGATGAAAAACTTGCAGAAAGGTTTCAAGGCAAGACATGATGTTTCTTGATGCTCATGTTGTATTTTCAGATACAAAAATTTCTCAACTGAAATAAAAGAATGCATTTTTGTCTTTTGTTTATTTAAATGTTTTCATTTAACAAATTTTACAATGTGAGTGACTTTAGCTGAAGATGCTCAGTGGAGTAATTGGAGCATTTGATGTTACAAATGATTTGGAGTTAAATCAGTGTGGGATTTTAGTGTGTTGAGTTTAAAACAACAATTCGAGCCCTTCAAGCGTTTAAGTTTAATTCACTCAAGTTTTTATTCAACATTACTTCATTTTTTTAAGGCAGCTGGATTCCTCAAATTTTTTAAGTCCATTCAAATTATCTGGGCTTACACACACACACACACACACACACAGAGACAGAGAGACACACACACACACACACAGAGACAGAGAGACACACACACACACAGAGACAGAGAGACACACACACACACAGAGACAGAGAGACACACACACACACACAGAGAGACACACACACAGAGAGACAGAGAGACACACACACACACACACACACAGAGACACACACACACAGAGACAGAGACACACACACACACAGAGAGACACACACACACACAAAGACACACACAGAGAGACACACACACACACACACACACACACACACACACAGAGACACACACACAGAGAGACACACACACACAGAGACAGAGACACACACACACACACACACAGAGACACACACACACAAAGACACACACACACAGAGAGACACACACACACACACACACACACAAAGACACACACACAGAGAGACACACACACAAAGAGAGGGAGAGTCATCGTGTAAAATGGAAAATATAATTCCCTAAAAAATAAAATATTGCAGTAATATGATGAGAATATAATGTAATGTTCAGATGAAACACTTCTGCTCTTTATTTCAGTCACAGTGCAGTAAAATTAGATGTGAAAGAAAAGATCACTTACTGTAAAGGAGAGTGCAGAGAGACAGACAGGAGGAGGAACAGAGCAGCTCCACATCTGCAGGGGAGAGACGGTTACTGGACTTTAACTTCATTCCCACATTTTTCCCTCTAATGAATGGTGGGGGGGAGGGGGGCGTTGTCAGGTCTCGCGAGAGAAACAAGAACAAAAGGCGTGATTTGGCTGTTAAAAGGCGCGCGCATGTGAGATCCGGGGGGTGGTAAACTGTAAGGGCTGGTGTCACGAGCTGAACCGGATCAGCACAATAGACGAATGTCCTTTTGGAGCAGACTGGGTTTGACTGGGTTTGACTGGCTGGAGTGCAGAGGAGAGGTTTGAGGAGCTGAGGTCGGGAGTCAGACACCAGCTGGAGGTGTTGAGTGAGAGTGAAATGGAGGAGGAATCTCAGGGTCCAGGAGGTGGACGTGTAGGGGGAAGAAGGAGAAAGAGGAGGGGAAGTGGTGGTGGTGTAGGGGGAAGAAGGAGAAAGAGAAGGGGAAGTGATGGTGGTGGTGGCGAAAGCCTAGTTAGTAAAGGTAGAAGACTTGAGGAAGGAGAACTAAAAGTTTTGTTAACATTTAATGTGGATATCTCTAAACATGACATTTCCAACCCAATAAGGTTAACTAAGTTGATTAAAGGAACTCTTGGAGAGGTGGCATTAGCGAGGTATATTAGCAACAACAAGGTTATAGTGTTCTGTAAGTCTAGCGAGCAAAAACACAAGGCTTTACGATTGCGTAAGCTGGGGAAAGAGGATGTGGAATGTATGGAGGTAGGGGTGAGAGATGGAGTAAGAGGAGTCATTACTGGTGTCCCCACGAATATTTCAGAAGAGGTACTGAAAACTTGTATGAAGGGAGAGACACTAATGAAGGCTACTCGGTTCTACACTAGCAAGGAAGGGAAAAAGGTTCCAAGTATGACCATCTTGCTGCATCTCCGTGAACTGCAGCTTCCTAAATGAGTAATGATTGGATATGTTTGCTACCCAGTCAGGCCATATGTGCCAGCACCTTTGAGGTGCTTTAAGTGCCAGAGGCTGGGGCATGTTGCGGCAGTCTGTAAAGGGGCAAGGAGATGTTGTAGATGTGGAGGAGATCATGACTATGGGCAGTGTGAGGAGGGAGTGCAGCCCAGATGTTACAATTATGGTGGGGCACATAGTGCAGCATATCAAGGTTGTGTAAAACAGCAGGAGGAAAAGGAGGTGCAAAGATATAGAGCAGTTAACCCGGTGTCATATGCAGAGGCTGTTAAACAGGTCAAAGCAAGAGGGCCTGCAACCAATCAGAGGGTAAATCAGAACGAGGCATCAGTGCAGGGTGATGAACGGCAGGGATGACTCCCTAGTGAGAGGGGATAGGCCTACAATGCAGGTGGATAAGAGAGATTTTCTAGCTTTTATAATAAAGGTTATTAACTGCTCTGCCCAAGCAACTACGCGTACAGATCGCATTAAGATAATACTGCAAGCTGCAAAGGCACATTTGGACATGGCTAGTGTGCCTGTGGAAGAGGTGATGAAAAAGCTATCAGAAGGACAGGGTGAACCATCACAGTCTGAAGGATGATGGGAATTCTATTAACTATATTGCAGTGGAATGCTAGAAGCCTAGTGGCGAATGGGCAGGAATTTAAGAAATTTGTGTATGAGCTCCCAAATTTACCTGATCCCAAATCTGGTTTGCCGAACGCATTTCAAGTGGAATAAATACATTTGTGGGTAAATTAAGAAGAAGCAGCCTTTATTTTTGTCACATGTCTCTCAAGCACAGTGAAATTCCTCCTCTGCATTTAACCCATCTGAAGCTGTGAACACGGACACACACACAGAGCATTGTGCAGAATAAATAATAAATAAATACATTTGTGGGTAAATTATATGGATCTGTGATGCCTGCATGTTTCAGCTTTTGGATCTAATGCAATCTGCTGGTATAAAATACAATTTTAATCATTTCAGAGAGATTGTACTGACTGCAGTCATCTCGATTTTCATTATTAACTGTCACAGCTGTTTCTTTGATTGCCCGGCAATATGGCGGACGCTGCATGAGAAACAAAAATCTGTGATGTCAACTGAAAGACCTCTATAGCTGCTATAATAAAAGTGATAAGAGGAACAAATTTGTTCTAAAGATGTTCCCCAACATATAATTATAAATGGATAAAAATATTACCTGTTGTGATTTAATAAATTAATAAATAAAAATAATATTAGTTGGTAAATTGTGGTGGTATAAGAGGAATAAATCACTTCAAGATGTACTGTTATTGAAAAAGAAGGACTTCGGCATGGTAACAGTAATTCCACTTTGTGTCCGGCTGCATCGTTGCTCATTCTTCTATAACAGCAAACTTCTAAATGTTTTATTCCTTACAATTCACACCACAAGAGGGACACAGCAGACTGCAACTGAAAAACTGGACTTTGGATAATTACTCCATTTCTCATTTTCCCAAAGTGAATGAAGGAGAAACTTGAGAAAGAACAAAACAATGGAGAACACACAGGGCTTGAGAAAGAGCAGAGCTACTTATTAACAGAAGAGGATATGAAACATGGAAAGACATGACTGACGCGGAACTGAAACTAGACACAAGGAATAGAATAGAATGCCTTTATTGTCACTATACACATGTACAATGAGACTAAAGCATCTCCAATAACAGTGCAAACAGCGTGTAGAGAGAGAGGGGGGAAGGGGGGTGTAAGGGGGGTAAGGTGCACAGTCTGAGGTGCATGTGTTATGTTTCACATTATGGAGTGTGGGATTGCACATTATAAAAGTATTGCATAGAGAGTCACCTTATAAAGTACTGCACATTTATAAATTAGTAAAATAGTAAAATAAAATAGACTATGAAGTCAGAGCATATCCGAGTTCAGGGCGGTTATGGCTTTTGGAAAGAAGCTGTTTTTTAATCTATTTGTCTTTGTCCTATTATAATGCTAATAATGCTCTTGCTCATGTTAGCCATGTTAGCATGGGGGTGCTGGTCAGAGTGGACTCAGGGATCTGTAGGTTCGAGGTGGCCAGAGAAAGGCTGAAGTCAGCAGGAGTAAGAAGCGCAGCAGCAGGGTGAGAGAGCGGCCCACATCGCCACCCATCAGAAGAAAAATGGTGGAGGAGAGCCAGTCGTGACCAGGACAACCACCCTGCAGATAAGCTCACGTAGCAAGGGTCAAGAAAGAGTCATCACAGCTCCTTATTCCTGCATGATGACTTACTCCTTATCTAAATGTATAATACATGCTAAAGACTACCAAAGACAACTCTACGAACAACATTGGTTTCATACATCATGTTCATTTTGTAGCTTTCCCCCCTATATTGTAGCAGTTACATGGCCCTGATCCTCATATTCATTATTTTTCTGTAAATATTTCTATACTGTCAATTCTAAACATACTCTGAAAAGCAATTAAGCGGTGCAATTAAGGGGTCCAAGCAGATTTCGATGGACTGTCGGAATGTAAAAGTTATCATTTGATGTTGTGTATTGATCACACATTTTTAACGCCATGCCTCCCCCCACTCTCTGAATTATTCTGAAACTATACTTCTCCAGTTGTGTCTCACTTTCTGTCACTTTTCTGTTTCTCAAAAACAGCTTATGCCCAAGTCCCACCATTGCTTCAGTGTTTAATCTCACCTTGATACTGTAGATTTGAACCCAAGAGCTCTTGCTGTGATCATACCACAACACTTACAACCCCAACTCCAAAAAAGTTGGGACGGTGTGTAAACTGGAAATAAAAACAGAATGCGATAATTTGCAAGGATAATTTCATGGAAACCCTATATTTCTTTGAAAATAGTACAAAGACAACATATCAAATGGTGAAACTTAGAAATTTTATTGTATTTGAAAAAATATATGCTCATTTTGAATTTGATGTCAGCAACATGTTTCAGAAAAGTTGGGACAGGGGCGTGTTTACCACTGTGTTGCATCACCTCTACTTTTAACAACATTCTGTAAATGTTTGGGAGCTGAGGAGACCTGGGGCCTCATGTACAAAGCTTGCGTATGCACAAAAAAGCTACGTACGTCACTTTCTGCGCAAACATTTGTATGTACAAAGATTGACTTGGCGTGGAAAAGTGCGGTACTCTACGCAAACCTCATGGCTGGCGTACGCACATTTCTGGTGCATCTTGGTACTTGGCGACACTTAGAGGCAGAGCAACGCAACTACATTTAGGCCTACTCGGTCAAGAGTCATGACATGGCGATAAGAGGCATCCAAAAATGCATCGGAACATCAGGATGCGTGAATTGAAATGTATGTCAGTCATACGACATTGTCGAGACACATAATGCGAGACTGTTGGGTAAATGCCAACAGATCCATCAACCATCCCTTCCATATTGTAATTACGGGAAATGAGAAACCCCAGCAATATCATTTCGATATTATTCCCATTGACTATTGGTTAATTAATTAAATTAAAGAATGCACATGCAGGACCATGCATTGCAGCTAGCTTAATAGATCTTCCTCGCGCATTTGCCGCGAGGCGTCAGACTGAAATATTATTAGTTGATGTTGCGTGGGGTAGCCTTATCACATAATTACCAAGCTCAATATATGAAATGATTTCCAAGTGCGTACAAATCAGACACAACCGCGGTGTGTGGCGTGTTACACAATGTGGCGCAGCGGCACGGCGTGCCAATAATGGAGCGAGATCTGCCGGAGGACCCAGACCCTGGGCCTCACAACGAAGTGCCACAGCAACATGGCATACAAACCCGGCAGCGCTTAATAGCCACAGTGTGAAAAGGTAAGGACAGATGGGACACGGGACACCATTCATTTTTTAAGATATTCTTTTAATGTGTTATTCAGTTCCTTCAATTCCTCGCGGATTCCCTCGAGGTTGTCGTTAATCGCCTCTATCCCCTTTAAAATTTCCCCCTGCGACTCAAGGACCGCGCGCGTCAGCACCCGGCCTGTGGACCCGGCGACAGGGGCAGGCGGTGGAGAAGGGGGGCAGGTGACAGTGACGCTGGATCCGCTCGGCTGGGGGTCCTCTTCCTGCTCGGGTGGGATGGACTGGGGGCCTCCTGTTGTTCCCTGGCACCCTGCTAGAATACATTTGTCATTAAAATCCTATTGTGGAAAATATGTGCACATGTTTTATTTCTGGTTACATGTGGCTAGGAATATTGGGCCTACTAAGAGAGGAAGACATTTCCTCAAATACAGGGTGTCCCCGAAAAAATGTACACATTAGAGCACTAAAGGTGTTTTTTTGTTTTCAAAACCCATGTAACTCAAATAGACACTCATTGTGGCGCAGGCACTGCGGACGATGCGAATCATACCGTTATCTTGGTATAGGCTACATTCACATTCAGTGGCATACAATCAGTGACCGTTGCATGTCTCATAGCATACACTTTGAACATCACTTTAATTGGAGGTGACAGAACAATTAAGTGATGTATGTGAATTCTATTACACTGTGCTAAAGGCAGGGATTAACGCGAATAAATGTTAATATTAAATGTTAATAATAAATGTTAAATGTTAATTTGATTAATGCGAGATTTCTAACATTTAATTAACATTAACGCGTTAGTAAAAGTTGCCATGTCTTTTACCTAACGCGGGCCTTACTGCAGGTCTATTTATACTGATTAACATATTCAGTGTGGAATAATTGAGGGAGGAGACGGGGCGGGGAACGGGGCTCGTGCATGTGCGCTGAATTCCACGTTGATTGGGATGTACAACAGGAGAGTGCGTGGAAACCTTCGTACGCACTGATTGATACATCCGGATTTTTTTGGTCATACGCAAATTTCCCGATTTTGACGTGCGCACATATTTAGTGGGAAATCCACGCAGGTCTTTGTACATGAGGCCCCAGCTGCTGTAGTTTTGAAAGAGAAATGTTGTCCCATTCTTGCCTGATATACAATTTCAGTTGCTCAACAGTTCAGGGTCTCCTTTGCTGTATTTTGTGATTCATAATGTGCCAAATGTTTTCAATGGGAGACAGGTCTGGACTGCAGGCAGGCCAGTTTAGCACCTGAACTCTTTTACTATGGAGCCATGCAGTTTTAATATGTGCAGAAAGTGGTTTGGCATTGTCTTGCTGAAAGGAAGAAGGCCTTCCCTGAAAAAGATTTAGTCTGGATGGCAGCATATTGCTCTGAAACATGTATATATCATTCAGCATTAATGATGCCTTCCCAGATGTACAAGCTACCCATGCCATGTGTACTAATGAACCCTCATACCATACATACATACGACAGACATATGTCTGCTTTTAATGCAGTGTTGCCTGAAGGCCTGAAGATCACAGGCATCCAATGTCAGTTTTTAGCCTCGTCTCTTGCATAAGAGGAATAAAGAGGAGAGGAGTCAGTAGAACAGAACCGGTGCTGAGTGCGGACCCAGTGTGAAAACCACCTGAGTAAAATGGAAAGCAGTGTGTTTGGATGCGCCAAGTCACTTATCTGGATATTGATGATATCTGAACGCTAATCTGACGCTGTAAGACTCTCAGTGTGTCTCTGTGATCCGTTTCTCCATCGGTGTGTTAATACTGTCTCAGTCTGACTGATGTAAAGCCTGCTCTCTGTCTGTGGGTGTCGGTGTGTGATGGTGATGGTTATTTGATGTGTTTTGGTTCTTGCAAAGTCAAAACTAAAATCCTGTGACTCATCTTATGTGTAAACATGGCTGATTAACGAGAATAATGGATTCATCATCAGTTAACACATTATCAACACATTACGGCCCTTTTTGCTGCTGCGTCTGATCATTGCCTTATTTTTGTATTACACTGTCTATTTTGCACTACATTTACCTTTATTTTGCACTATATTGCCTTTACTTTGTGTGATTTCTTCTATTTGTTTGTTTGTTTGTTTATTTGTAATTGGCATTCATGTTGGGCAGCAAACTCAGAATTTCATTGTGCAAGAGGACATGTCCTTACTGTGCAGAGGACAATAAACACTCAACTTGATCTCACTCACTTCACCCATAGATATACATAGAAGACTAGATGCCTCACCGCGTATTCCAAAACGTCCGCACAGGGCGGCCATCTTACCACAGGCAAGCTTTTCCACAGAATTTGCGGTACACTGAGGTAAGACCATTGAGATGCTTAAATGTTTATACTCTTATCTCGCTGAAATTTTGACGTATATACAAATGGTTTGATTTCTTAAAACATTATTAATGTGGTTGTAATTCTGGGTGCTTGAACATGCTAAAATCGTACCTTTTCTCTTCAAAAACGACTTACTGCAGCTTTGTCAAAGTTGTGTTTCATGCTAGGCTAGCTCGTAGCACCAAGTAATTTTACATGGAAGGTCATGAGATAATATTTTCAATAACTGCAGTTGCACTTGCACATGGTTTTCATTTTCGGGTTGGTTAATTTAAAACAACTTACATTATGATTTCTAGAGGAAATCAAAGTACTGACTTTGATGACAAGATGATGTGTGTGTCTGCGTGTGTTTTAATTGTAGATGTTTATATCAGTATGTTTAGTTTTATTTTAACTGCACATTGGAGCCTAGTCAAATGAAATTTCAATCTTCTGTGCTAACATATATTGACTTTGACATGATAATCAGCTTTGAATGTTCTTTTTGTAAATGTAAAGATATCTTTTTATCCTTGGAAGCAGGGGCGATTTCTCAGAGACAACAAGGGAAGCCGAGCTTCCCCTAAAATTCTCTCCCCAAACTGCGGCGTCTACGACGTTGAATTCTCATTTAAACAATAACTTGCATAACACAATATATGCCCAAGATTGTATTTACGTTCATAACTATCCTGTAACTTGAGTGATGTCTGACGAACTTGCAGTTCGCTACGAGAATCACCTTTGCTGCCAGGCTGTAACCAGCGTTGCCAGATACTGCTGACGTTTTCCAGCCAAAATATGTTCAAAACCTGCTAAAATGCACTTAAAACCACCCAATCTGGCAACACTGGCTGTAACCTTTCTTATTTCAATGGGCTCTATGGCTGGCAGCCGGGTATCCGTTGCAGTCTATGAGAGGGCTCTGAACAGCCAATTTCGGCTAGTTGTTATTGGTTAAAATCGACAAAATCGTCACTTCCAGGGAAGCCGGGCTTCTCTGGGACTAAACGAGACAGTGGGAGGGGCAAGAAGCCGGGCTGATGAAGGATTATTGGAGGTGGTGTTTGAAAGACATGAGGAGGGCGGGCTCTGTACTTCGGTGTCGGCGAGGAACACGGAAGCATGATCAGATAGCGGATGTCAAGAAAGTGTAGTCGTGTGCCAAAGTGCTGTCCGAATTTCTTTTCATATAAACGTTTCTTCTCATTGATGTCTCTGTACATTACTCTGTAAATAAATGTAAATATTACTCGTTGTGCTCCGTTAACTTTCATCCATTCTATCAGTTTGATCATTTGTGAATTCACTCGTTTATTTCATTTGTAGTTCAATCTGGTTGTAGGCTAGCTTGAGCCTTATTGGGATCTGCAGTGCTAGCTGCTAACAGAAACTGGTGAAGTCTCTGGAAAGCACAACCAGCTGGTATGACAGGGTCACAGACCATTTTCTGGAAAAGGAGCGGAGGGCAGAATTTGTGTATAAATAGTGTGCATCATATAATGTTCATGAATCTGAAGTGTGTATATTGTTCAGTAATGTTAAGAGAATGGTGGGCTCTGTGTTATAGGTTATACCTGGGTATAATATTCAAGGTGGGCGGCATGGTGGTGTAGTGGTTAGCGCTGTCGCCTCACAGCAAGAAGGTCCGGGTTCGAGCCCCGAGGCCGGCGAGGGCCTTTCTGTGTGGAGTTTGCATGTTCTCCCCGTGTCCGCGTGGGTTTCCTCCGGGTGCTCCGGTTTCCCCCACAGTCCAAAGACATGCAGGTTAGGTTAACTGGTGACTCTAAATTGAGCGTAGGTGTGAATGTGAGTGTGAATGGTTGTCTGTGTCTATGCGTCAGCCCTGTGATGACCTGGCGACTTGTCCAGGGTGTACCCCGCCTTTCGCCCGTAGTCAGCTGGGATAGGCTCCAGCTTGCCTGCGACCCTGTAGAAGGATAAAACGGCTAGAGATAATGAGATGAGATAATATTCAAGGTTCTGTGTGTTGCATTGCCTACCTGGTTATGAATTTCCAGACTGTGTTGCAGAAGATGTTCAAGGATGTGTTGCACAGCTGGGTGTTGTGTTAAAGACTCTGTGTTGCATATCAGGGTATGATGTTCAAGGCTCTTCGTTGAATAGCCAGTGATTTTTGGATGTTTGATATTTTTGATTAAGGATATGAGGCACTAGCCTGGCAAGCCAGACTATAACATGAAATGTACAAGCAAAAATACTTTCTGCCACTAGGTGGGGATGTCTAGTTCACTATGCTAATAGGGCACACCTTTCTATGCTTTGATATCCGGCCTACAGGTTTTACGATGAATGCGTAAAATGGGCTTCCCCTGTTTTAAAAACCAGCAGCCGCCACTGCTTGGAAGTATAACCACATGTGATTAATTAAATGCTTTTTTTGTCACAAACTACCGTGAGTCGCTGTCACTGTTTTATACTATTACTTACTCGGGCAGTGCATTTGTTATTATGCTATGATGTGAGTGCATTAGGTTTTTGAGGTGGATGAAGTATTTCTGAAGTTTCAGAAGTGAGTAAGCTGTTTATTTAACTTTAGCTTCCCCTACAGCCCTATCACATGTAAAAATATTTTCACTAAAAATTGGAAATAAATTGTATGGTTATTTGTCCTAAGGCCGCAGTTATCCATAAGTATGCAGTGTTAGGCTTCTCACAGCATAGGAATTTCAGCATGTATTTTTTTTAAAACATAAAATGATTATTCATCATTAATATCATAAATACATACTTCCGTTTGTTTTTTTTATATAACAAACCAAACCGGTTGAATAGCGATTGAAATTTGAGGAAGTTACGGTCATCTGAAAAGTACATATCGCTACCAACACAATGTAATGGGTAAACCAGCTGTCTGAGGTAAGATGGCCGCCATGTGCAGACGTTCGACTTCGTTGACGGGCAACGGGGACGAGGCATCTAGTCTTCTATGTAAATCTATGACTTCACCACTCATTTTCTCAGGAACAGCCACGCCTCCTCTCTCTGCACACGCCCATATTTAAATAAACTCCGCCCAAAATTACACATGATGCGAAGCAGGGCGGGAGGGAGGGACAGCCGGTCATGCAACCAATCAGGAGGGAGGGAGAGCCTGTCATACAACCAATCAGGAGGGACAGCCTGTTACAGGGCGCGTGCAGCATACAACCAATCACACATTCAACACATTCCAATCTTGAAACGCAGCGGGGCCGAGAGGGGGAGAGAGAGAGAGAGAGAGCCTGTCACAGGGCGCTATAAACAGGTAACGCTGAGCCCCAGAGTGAAAGCGCAGTGCGGACAGCGGTTCGGTTCGGTTGTGTGTTACTGACGGAGAGTTTGTGTTGTGTGTTGCTGATGGGGAGGTTGGGTTGGGTTGTGTGTTACTGATGGTGAGTTTGGGTTGGGTTGTGTGTTGCTGATGGGGAGGTTGGGTTGGGTTGTGTGTTACTGATGGTGAGGTTGGGTTGGGTTGTGTGTTGCTGATGGGGAGGTTGGGTTGGGTTGGGTGTTACTGATGGGGAGGTTGGGTTGGGTTGTGTGTTACTGATGGGGAGGTTGGGTTGGGTTGTGTGTTGCTGATGGTGAGGTTGGGTTGGGTTGTGTGTTGCTGATGGTAAGTTTGGGTTGGGTTGTGTGTTGCTGATGGGGAGTTTGGGTTGGGTTGTGTGTTACTGATGGTGAGGTTGGGTTGGGTTGTGTGTTACTGATGGGGAGTTTGGGTTGGGTTGTGTGTTACTGATGGGGAGGTTGGGTTTTGTGTTACTGATGGTGAGTTTGGGTTGGGTTACTGATGGTGAGTTTGGGTTGGGTTGCTGATGGTGAGTTTGGGTTGGGTTGCTGATGGTGAGTTTGGGTTGGGTTGCTGATGGTGAGTTTGGGTTGGGTTGCTGATGGTGAGTTTGGGTTGGGTTGCTGATGGTGAGTTTGGGTTGGGTTGCTGATGGTGAGTTTGGGTTGGGTTGCTGATGGTGAGTTTGGGTTGGGTTGCTGATGGTGAGTTTGGGTTGGGTTGCTGATGGTGAGTTTGGGTTGGGTTGCTGATGGTGAGTTTGGGTTGGGTTGCTGATGAGGAGTTTGGGTTGGGTTGCTGATGAGGAGTTTGGGTTGGGTTGCTGATGAGGAGTTTGGGTTGGGTTGCTGATGAGGAGTTTGGGTTGGGTTGCTGATGAGGAGTTTGGGTTGGGTTGCTGATGGGGAGTTTGGGTTGGGTTGGGTTGGGTTGCTGATGGGGAGTTTGTGTTCCCCCCCAACCTGCCTGAAGTGGGATATGAGAGTGAAAGCTCGGAGGAGTTCAGCACTGACTCTGTCTCTCCTTCTTCTCCTCCTTGTGCTGGATGGTGTTTCCTCTTGCAGTAAGTCTCCTTTTATTCCAGCTTTCTGCTTCCAGCTCACATCAACCGCTTTATTTTCATTACACTGCTGCTTATGGAGAGAACTAAAACTGTTCTCCATCAACTCTAAACTGTACAATCTACTCCAACCTCTACATTATTATCATTTTCACACGAGCTATTCTTAACGTTTCCATTCTCAATACAAATCACTACAAGTTCTCATAATTTTATCCACAGTTTTATTTATTCTATTCATTATGGATTTGCCATTTATTTATATTTATTATGCACAGCTTTAATGTAAATAAGGGTCAGCTTTTGAAACGCTGTTTATTATTATTATTCATCTCATTCATCTCATTATCTGTAGCCGCTTTATCCTGTTCTACAGGGTCGCAGGCAAGCTGGAGCCTATCCCAGCTGACTACGGGTGAAAGGCGGGGTACACCCTGGACAAGTCGCCAGGTCATCACAGGGCTGACACATAGACACAGACAACCATTCACACTCACACTCACACCTACGCTCACCAGTCACCAGTTAACCTAACCTGCATGTCTTTGGACTGTGGGGGAAACCGGAGCACCCGGAGGAAACCCACGCGGACACAGGGAGAACATGCAAACTCCACACAGAAAGGCCCTCGCCGGCCACGGGGCTCGAACCCGGACCTTCTTGCTGTGAGGCGACAGCGCTAACCACTACACCACTGTGCCGCCCCATTATTATTATTATTATTATTATTATTATTAATCTGAGGGATGAAGCCTAATGAGGGTTAATTAATATCTTCAGTTGGAAACCTTAACAGAGAAACCCAGTGAAGAACTCAGTAAGCGGAGAATAAGGAGAGAAATCTCACTGAGTGTGGGAGCAGAACCCTCCAGCAGACAGACAGGTTCCTCCAGTGTTCTCTCCGGGGGCGGGGCGTGGGGAGAGAGCTCAGTGTTCGGGGGTGGGGCGTGTGTGTGTGTGTGTGTGTGTGTGTGTGTGTGAAACCCCTGATCTAACCCCTGCTGGATTCTGGCTGCTCATAAAGTGTTGATTTTAATTGTCCAGAGCAGAAACTCTGTTTTTTTTTTCCCCTGCTGTAAAATGAAAATGAATTTTCTCAAACTTTGCATCCGCCATCTTAGTTTTGATCTGACGTCATATTATACACGTGACCCTTCGACTCTCTGAAGAATATCTTTAACCCTGTTTCACTTCATACAGCAGTTTAATCTGAGAGAACATAAAGTCTAATACAGTGTTTAGGAGGTTTATTAACGTTAGACATTATTAAAATGATGAGGAAAATATTTACACACACACACACACACACACACACACACACACACACACACACACAGTTTAAAGGTCACAGATCAGAAAACTAACCATGTTGTGACCTGTAATCACACTTCTCCTGTTGATCAGACACTTGTGTCAACAGAACACACCAATCATCTCGTGTCTGAACATCTCCAGGGGTGTTTCTCGCTATGGAAAAGACCAGGAGCCAAATCAAGGCTTCGCTCCTCACAATATTCTACAGAGGGACTATTGAGCGCACTCTGAGCAGCTGCATCACGGTCTGGTTTGGGAACTGCACCGTCTCGGATTGCTCAGATCCTGAACCTTGTCCATTTTTCCTGCTTCCAAGACCTCAACTTCAAGAACTGACCGTTCTCTTACTGTCGAATATATCTAATATATCCCACCCCTTAACAGGTGCCACTGCAATGAGATAATCAGTGTGACTCTTCTTTACATATATATAGGTCCATCTCAGAAACTGGTCTTTCATTTGGGACATTATGGGCAAAAAATAAATTTTCTAATTTTATTTTTTTGCATTTACCGAACACTCAATGTTTCTTTTGTCATGTTTAATAAGAATAAAGATAGCGTCTTGCTTTATCTGGCCTCCACTGTGGAACATTTTTTTTTATTTTATTACAATTCAAATGCTTTTTGTAAAATTTTTTTTTACATATAAAACATCATGAAGAATTAAAGCCCCTCCTTCACAGATGAGTGAAAATATTGAATAAATTTCCTCTTTTTGATTGCTTGGGTTAAAAATGCCAAGTTATGATGACTGAACTGATTATTCACTTAAATATGAATAATATGATACAGTTTGGGTGTTTGATATGGCGAAATAGGACACAATGGAAAAATCAAGAACACACCGGAAAGATGAGAATAACGGCGGTGGTAAAAGAACAGCGACTGTACCGGCTGAAGGTCGCGCGGGTCTCTGCTGCGGCGCGCGAGCAACGGGACATCACTACCGCACCGGACGGAGCGCGAGGCGGGGGCGGGGCAAAATGACTGGCCGTAGATTCTATCAAAAGTTCGATCTAAATTGACCATGGTTGCAAAATATTGGCCAGAAATACACAAACACTACAAAATATGAAAGTAAGATGAAAGAAACATTCTATTGCCTTATACTGCAAGACTAAAACAAAATAAAACTGTCAAAACTCACCTTTTCAGTGATAACGTCCGAACAGATCACTCGCGTAACAGAGAGACCGCAAATGGAAGCACGATCAACTTCTAACTGTTGGAGTGGAAAATTCCATTCTTATAGCTGCCAACTACGACGAATAAATCGTATTTATTACGATTTGTCCTTTTGATTACGAAAATACGAATTTACTACAATAAAATACGATTTTGCCAAATTTCATGGGTCATTTTCAAAGTCTATCACCGGTGGGATTCGTATTTGAACCCGCTGTCTTTCAAACTGTCTCTGTGCGTATAGGCCAACGCTCTGACCAATCAGCGCAACAGTGACTGTGACATAGTCAGAGCGACAGAAAGCAGTGGGGGAGGGTAAACCATAGACATGTAAACATAGACGCCGCCTTCTGCGTAGAATCATATGTCATCCTCGCCGCCATATTGGATGTGGCAAAGTGGAGATTGTTCAGCCGTCTCTGGTATAGCGTCTAGACAGTAGCCGAGAATAAAGATACCTCATTCATGTGCTGCGTTTAACTGTACCAACAGGTTTACCGTCTGTAGCGTGAATCGCGTGTGGGTGGAGAACAGAGGACGGCAGGACAGAGATCAGGTTTGTTAACCGGCTTTATTGCCACACTTTTCAGAGTTGCAAACAGTTTTCACTAGCGCGAGAGACACACACACACACACAGCGTCTCGTCCGGTCCTCCCTCTGCTCTCGCTCTCCCTCCTTAAATAGGGCGGTTTACTGGGGAGAACACACAAAACACAGGTTAATGACACTCAGGTGAAGCGATTCTGCCACTTACCTTCCCCAACTCCGCCCTCCTGTCACAGACCGGTGCTTGACCACGCCCCCGCTGCCACATACCCCCACCGCCCGACTCAGGCCGGGCGCCCGTCCGGCCCGCAGCCGACTCCCCCCCCCCTTGACGGGAGAGGAAGTCCGCCACGACCATCTGCGCCCCCGGCCTGTGGACCACCTTGAAGTTGAAAGGTTGGAGCGCCAGATACCAACGGGTGATCCGCGCGTTGGCATCCTTCATGCGGTGGAGCCACTGGAGGGGCGCGTGGTCCGAACAGAGGGTGAAAGAGCGCCCCAGCAGGTAGTAACGGAGGGCGAGGACCGCCCACTTGATGGCCAGGCACTCCTTCTCGATAGTGCTGTAGCGCCCCTCACGCACTGACAGCTTCCGGCTGATGTACAACACTGGGCGGTCCTCTCCCCCCACCTGCTGGGACAAAACGGCCCCCAGCCCTCTGTCCGACGCATCTGTCTGCAACAAAAAGGGGAGAGAGAAGTCAGGGGAGTGCAAAAGTGGCCCCCCACACAGTGCAGCCTTTACCTCAGAGAAAGCCCGCTGGCACTGCTCCGTCCACTGGACCGGGTCTGGCGCCCCCTTTTTAGTGAGGTCAGTCAGCGGGCTGGTGACGTCCGAATAATTAGGTATGAACCTACGATAATAGCCAGCCAGCCCCAGGAACTGTCTCACCCCCTTTTTGGTCTTGGGTCTCGGGCAGGCCGCAATCGCTGCTGTCTTATTAATTTGGGGACGCACCTGCCCGTTACCCAAGTGGAAGCCCAGATACCGTACTTCCACCCGCCCAATCGCACACTTCTTCGGGTTGGCAGTGAGCCCCGCCCGCCTCAGCGACCTAAGGACGGCCCTCAGGTGTTGCAGGTGCCGCTGCCAGTCATTACTATAAATGATTATGTCGTCTAAATAAGCGGCCGCATAGGTGGCGTGGGGCCGGAGGATCCGGTCCATCAGCCGCTGAAACGTAGCGGGCGCCCCAAACAGCCCAAACGGAAGTGTGACGAACTGGTGTAAGCCGAACGGTGTGGAAAAGGCCGTTTTTTCCCGGGATAATGGAGTCAAGGGGATCTGCCAATATCCCTTCGTCAAATCCAGTGTCGAGTAAAAGCGAGCCGTGCCTAGTCGATCAAGCAGCTCATCAATACGAGGCATTGGGTACGCGTCGAATTTAGATACCGCATTGACTTTTCTATAGTCCACGCAGAACCGGACCGAGCCGTCGGCCTTGGGAACCAAGACCACCGGGCTGCTCCAGTCACTGTGGGACTCCTCGACGATGCCCATTTCGAGCATGGCCTGAAGTTCTTCCCGAACCACCTTTTTTTTGTGTTCGGGTAATCTATAAGGTCGGCTACGCACTACCACCCCCGGGGGCGTCTCTATGTGGTGTTCTATGAGGTTGGTGCGTCCGGGCCGGGGCGAGAACACATCCGAAAACTCGGCCTGCAACTGGGCGACCTCCGTGAGTTGGGTCGGGGAGAGGTGGTCTCCACAGGGGACCGGAGAGGTGCGAGATGCCAATGACCCTTTTTGGATCTCCGGCCCCAGCTCCGCCTTCCCCGGAACTACCGACACCAACGCCACGGGGACCTCCTCATTCCAGAGCTTCAGCAGATTGAGGTGGTAGATCTGTAGCGCCCCCTCCCTGTCCGTTCGCCTAACCTCATAGTCGACATCCCCGACTCGCCGTGTGACCTCAAAGGGCCCTTGCCACTTGGCGATTAATTTGGAGCTCGACGTGGGCAACAGGACGAGTACCTTATCTCCCGGAGTGAACTCTCTAAGGCGCATGCCCTTGTTGTACAGGCGGGTTTGCCGTTCCTGGGCCTGCCGCAAATTCTCCTGAGTTAAGTGGGTGAGCGTGTGGAGTTTTGCGCGCAGATCCATAACGTATTGAATTTCATTTTTGCTCTGCGAAGGTCCCTCCTCCCAATTTTCCCGCAGTACATCTAAGATGCCGCGCGGCTTACGCCCATACAGTAATTCAAATGGGGAGAACCCCGTGGAGGCTTGGGGGACCTCTCGCACTGCAAACAACAAGGGTTCGAGCCACTTATCCCAGTTACGTGCGTCCTCACTTACCTCTTAACGGTTTCACGCCCTGTTGAACTCTCTCTTCAAAGTTCTTTTCAACTTTCCCTTACGGTACTTGTTCGCTATCGGTCTCGTGCCGGTATTTAGCCTTAGATGGAGTTTACCACCCTCTTTGGGCTGCCTTGATCAGTCAGAATCTTTTTCGGGATTCCGACCCGGGAGATGACGTGGAAGAGAGCCTCTGCAATACTACGTGCGGAGATATTGCGAAGAGGCACCGCTTCCGGGTATCGCGTTGCATAGTCCACCAGAACCAATATAAAGCGGTACCCTCGTGTTGACCGATCTAATGGCCCGACGAGATCCATCCCAATTCGTTCAAACGGGGTCTCGATTAATGGTAGGGGGCGCAAGGGCGCTTTTGGAATGGCCGCTGGGTTTACTAACTGACATTCGCGGCACGCCGTACACCACTTACGGATGTCGCCGCGAATCCCCGGCCAATAGATTCGGGCCATTATCCGGGCGAGTGTTTTATCCTGCCCGAGGTGTCCCGCCATGGGATTAAAGTGAGCCGCCTGGAATACCAATTCCCGACGGCTCTTTGGAATTAACAACTGGGTGACACGCTCCTTCGTCTGAGTGTCCTGCGTCACTCGGTATAACCTATCTTTTAAAATGGAAAAATGGGGGAAGGTCGGGGTGGCATTCGGCTGGAGCGTTTGGCCATCGATTACTCTCACTTGGTCAAACGCGTGTCGCAGAGTTTCGTCTCGCGATTGTTCCAGTGGGAAATCCGCGAGGGATTCCCCAATAGAAAGAGGAGGAGCCGGGGGCCCCTCACTCTGTCGCGGAGATGACGTAGACGGCCCTGCGACCGCAGCCCCAGCCAAAACGACACCGGGACCCCCCCCGGCTAACCGGCAGGACCCACTCTTTACTAGGTGTGCCATCAACCCCCGGAATCCCGGCCAATCAGTCCCCAAGATTAAAGAGTGGGTAAGGCGAGGATTAACCGCCGCCTTCACTATAGATTTGTCCCCTCTGAAATGTATGTGGACCGACACCAACGGGTAGCAGTGGACATCCCCGTGCACACACAACACCTTCACCCCTTGTGCTCCCCCCAATGCCTCGTCTTGCACCAGGCTTTGGCGGATCGAGGTCTGGTTGCAACCCGAATCCACCAACGCCTGATAGGTCGCCCCTTGTACACTTACCGGTATGCGATATGCTCCGGCCTGATCGAGGGCAGCCTCTGGCGCGTCGGGGATCCGCACCACCGCCCCCACCTCCATCGCGGCACACTGTTGCTGCAGGTGGCCCGGTTCCCCGCAGCGCCAGCAAACCGGCCCGGGCCTCCCCTCTGCAGCTGTGGACTGGGGGTCACTCACCTGAGGGGGGGGAGAGACAGACATAGAAGGGAGAAACGGGAGGGCACCACGGGTGCGGCGGGCCGGCTGGGGTGGGGCCGGCCCCCGCCTCCGTGGTGGGGGAATGGGGCGAGGACGGGACACGGGAGGAGGGGGAAGAGAGAGAGAGAGAGAAGAGGAGAGAGAAGAAGACATCCGTTGTCCTGCCGCCGGGACAGCCGCCAGATGATCCTCCGCCAGTCCTACGGCCTGATCCAGCGACGCCGGGCGGTGGCACTGGACCCACTCCGCGGTTCCGGCGGGTAGGCGGGCGACGAACTGCTCCAGCGCCACCTGGTCGATGATCCCCTCGGCGTCGCAATCTTCGGCCCTCAGCCACCGCCAGCAGGCGTCCCGGAGCTGCTGGCCGAACGCAAACGGGCTGCCGACTTCCTCCATTCGCAGTGCGCGGAAGCGCTGGCGCTGCTGCTCCGGCGTGCGCCCCACGCGCTGGAGGACAGCCCGGCGAAGGTCGGCGTAGGCCAGCCGGTGGTCGGCGGGGAGCTGTAGTGCGGCTAGCTGCGCCTCTCCCGTCAGGAGGGGGAGGAGGCGCGCCGCGCGCTGTTCCATCGGCCACCCCGAGGCTTCGGCGACCTGTTCGAATAATGCGATGAACGCCTCGGGGTCGTCCTGCGGGCCCATCTTAGTCAAAGTGATGGGAGATGGGCCCGCGGCCGGGGCGCTGGTGGACCCCGCCGACGCGAGGAGGCGCCGGAACGCCTCGCGGTCTTCCTGTTGAGCCAGTACCAGGGCTTCGAAGCGGCGCTCCTGCTCCTTCCGGAGTGTAACGAGCGCCTGGTGCTGGCTCTGCTGGGCCGTGGCGAGGGCGTGGACCAAGTCCGCGAACGGGGAGGATTCCATGGGGCTGCAGGACAGGTGCTCCACGGTCCCGGGTTTCGGCACCACTGTAGCGTGAATCGCGTGTGGGTGGAGCACAGAGGACGGCAGGACAGAGATCAGGTTTGTTAACCGGCTTTATTGCCACACTTTTCAGAGTTGCAAACAGTTTTCACTAGCGCGAGAGACACACACACACACACAGCGTCTCGTCCGGTCCTCCCTCTGCTCTCGCTCTCCCTCCTTAAATAGGGCGGTTTACTGGGGAGAACACACAAAACACAGGTTAATGACACTCAGGTGAAGCGATTCTGCCACTTACCTTCCCCAACTCCGCCCTCCTGTCACAGACCGGTGCTTGACCACGCCCCCGCTGCCACACCGTCCAAACGAGATCACATGGGATTACCTTTCACAGGTGAGACTGGAAAAATACTTTTCAATCCTGTTCCTTCAGTCTTCAGTTTCCCAGCTCATCTCCACCGGGGGGGTGTAGAGTTATAAGCAGTGAGAATTAGAGAATACAGTGCCACACTATGATGAGCGTTTTTGGACGTATGATGAATGTTTTTAACCTTTCTGAATGGGAAGGAATCAGTGATGTATTTTGTTTTGGTATGACGTTAGAACCTGGCCGAACTCAGTTTGGCGCTCATTCAGCTCACTTTATTCAGCGAGAGCAGGTCTGTGTGGTGACTCAATAAATAAAACAGTACATTTTTATTTTCATTCACTATTTCCAGTTTTTCCACTATTTCCATCATTTATCATATTCAGTCTTGTCGGTTGGTTATTGTGGCCTCAGGTTTTGGTAGCTTGCTACGGTATGCTGACTGATTAGCTTACCTGAGCTATCTATCGCGGATCTGTCGCTAGTTTGCAGTGTACAGGGTATTTCGCACGCGATTTATAACCATCACATTAAAAGTTATACATGTTGTTTTGATGCCTGTTTGTTTCTCAAATATATACGTGTGTGTCTTAATGGGTGAATGAAAGGCATCGAGTTAAATATTATTGTAGAAAGGGGCTTTATGAAGTTCAGTCCATTTACTTGCATTGGTTTACGGGGAAGATTTGCCACATCAAATACGGCGGACGCTCTGACGTATCCCAGCAACGGGCCACCAGCTCAATGCGGCGTCTATGTTTATATGTCTATGGGGTAAACAAACAGCATGTGGAGAGGGACACCATTGGAGCGTCGAGTGTTTTGGTGAAGATTCAGCGATCATGGAATGAGCGGAGAGCCTCTTCCTACTCATGTTTCAACGAAAACTCCTAATTCTTCTAAAACTGATTCCAAAGCGGAGTCAAACGAGCGCTGTTCAATAGCGCTTTCTCCAGCGTCGCGCAGCCTTGTCGTCACTCCTGCAAAAGCCCACCCAAAGAATCCAAACAAAAACCTTGCGTTGTGATTGGCGGGCACGATTTGATGCCCGGGGTGTGTTGTTGATTCTGTTCTGTTTGATTTGTAGTCATGTGAAGAAGCAAGTTGAAATTGACACTTTTTTGAGCTGTTTCACTTTGTGCCAAGCATGTTTTGAGACATTTTTATGTTTGGTGTTGATTACAAGAGGTTCCTTTTATGTTTGATCTGTGCCAAATTGCTTTGATGATATATGTATTCTAGTTCCAGGTAAATTTGTTTCCATTGTTGAAAAGAACTTTGCAAATTAATGTAAGATGATAGTTTAGTTTGTAGAATAAATTTTGTCAAACTATTTTGTTTTGGTGTGATTTTTCAGGGTAGTTTTGCTAGAAAGCTTTTTCAGCGGGGGGGGGGGGGGGGGGGGCTTCGCCCCGACCCCCCGACCCCCCACCAAGACTCAGTACCCAACCTTGTATTACTATTTACAATTTCGGAATGTTGGCAGCTATGCATTCTACACATGCAAATTGTTAATGTGTTTCCTTCCCCGCACACAAATAACACGCTACGGTAAAAAATAGACCACAACTCATTTTATAGCTCAGAAATTCATACAAGACCAGCTACCATCGTAACATATTCTGTAAGAAACATATTCTATACCTAACTTTCAGCTTTCGTTTTAAAAAACAAAATCGCAGATTTATAACTACACTGAAAAAAATAACTTGTAAGATTTACTTAGAAAAATCCTCGTAAGTATTTGCATTAGCACTTTTTAAGTAAATTTCACTGCTGTAGTATTAATTATTATTTACTTGCCAGTGTTGAATAAAATTTACTTACCACCACGAATAACTATCTTCAATTTTAATGAGTAAGTGTTACTCAAGTATAATTTAATATTTACTTTCATTAATTAAGTAAAGTTTTGATGAAATTATTGCTTAAATCTTAAGTGACTAGTGTTAATAACAGTAACCTTTATTTATGTATTATTATTTATTTTATTCATTGATTTATTTAGTATTTATATTAATTACTTAGTTGTATAATTATATTAGTTCTTCATATTATGCAAATGACACTTCTCTTGACAATTTTTAAAAACAATTTTCAATGTTTTTTTATTAAACAGCAACGAAAGTAATTCAGGTAACATCAAAAGTTTGTGAGATCGACATCTCATTCTCACTTAAAGATGGCAAGTTAAGCTTAAAGAAAACTGCCCCTTTTCAACATATGGTAATCTAATTCTAGATTAAAAGAGCAGTTTGTTTCCAGCACAAGACAGAGCACACACATACCAACATATGCATGCACAAACACACATTCATAGTAAACACAAACTGCAGCATGAAAAATCTAGGAATCTCGTCAGCACATAAGCACTCGCCGTGTGTTTAGCAGGAGCACACACAGAAACAAGTGTTTCACAGTAACCCCAGAGCCGCACTCCATTCCCCTGCTGCCATCTCCTCCCTCACTGGCATCAATTTTCTATTTTTTAACACCCGATTCTTCATCAATTTCTGGCTCTGTTGTTAAGCGGGGGATGTAGAGCAAAGGGAGGGCGGGACGGAGGGGGAGGGGAGTGTGTTAGGGACATAGGAGCGATAGAGAGGGCCGGAGAGAATATTCATAGTCATCATTAGCAACAGTAGACAGGATGAGAGACAGTACAGAAGGGGAAGAGAGCAACAAAGAGAGAGAGAGAGAGAGAGAGAGAGAGAAATTGATGAGAGAAACAGAATGAGTAAGAAAGAGAAGTCAACTTTTTTCCATGACCCTTCAACAAAGGGGCGGGGGCAATTCTGTGCACAGAACAATTTCAATTTCAACTTTGACAAAAAAATAACAATAAAAAAAATAATAAGAATAAATGAAAAAGAGAAGCTTGTTTCAAGTGCACAGGTAAAAATTACACATCCCATTTTCATTTCAAGATGGAAACACTCACTTTTTTCCATGACCCAAATATAAAACACAACGTGGGCAGGGAAAAGTCAAGAGTACACTGAAGAGCCATATCATGCCCTGTTGGGAAGCAACTTTGACTTGAGCGTGGCCACTTTTGGCAAAAGCTTTACCCCGTCCAGTTCCAGGAAAACCTTCTGGAACACCTCAAATGTGTATCGCAGTGGTGGGGGATATGCAAGATTCAATGAATAAATCAGTCCCATCAGTAAAACACAAGCCTTCGCAGAGCTGCCACAGTTGTCTAACACCTCCTTTCCATCTATGAGGATGGACACACCTACTGGATCCTGTCCTACCACTCTATGGATGACGAGGATCTTCAATGGATGTTCGCTCTCATCAAAGGGGGTGTCCTCCTGCATACAGTTTTAAATTTGAAAAATAAATAAAATAAAAAATGTCATTAATTACAATTTTACTCTCTGAGGATAAAGTACACAAAACATGTTGAACATTTCAATAAAGTATCAATGCATGAAAACAAACAGTTGTCTTTTGTGGTTAAATGTGAATTAATGTATTACAACATAAGTTTATACTGACAGTTTTTTAGATTTGTGGATGAATTATTGGACATCAATAGTATAGTTATCTAGACATCTTTATGTAGATGGTCGTGTGATGTACTGCACTTGGATGACAGTTTTACTAACAACAACAAAAACAACAACAACAAAATTACCAGGCAGTCTTGGAAAAGCTCCTCCACTTGCTCTCCAAGGTATATGATGAGGCAGCGGATTATTGTGTCACACCTCGTCTCAATGGTTGGGTTCTGTAAATAAATAAATGTTTGTGAAAAACAATTAATATTGTGACTACGAGAAAAGACTAGGAACGACAAGAATTGACAACTGACAATTGACAACAGAAGTTGACAGCAATGCAGCACTGGACAACTGCAACACAAGGTCAATAAATACACAGGGAACAAAGATACAGACGGCACATTTGGTCCGCCCAGCGTGAGGGAAAACAACTAGCCATGAATGAATGGCAGTAAATGGGCAGCTGTTAGGATCCCTCCTCACTAAACATACAAACTTACCATGACTTTTTAAGATTCTAATTTTCATTTTACACCATACCATCCCTCTAAGTCAGCACACTTTGTACTGAAGTTTTGTAATGGCAGAAATTGATGTGTTTTATACAGTATGATACAGTAGTAGCCACTTTTTCCCATTCCAGTTGCATGCCATGCGACTTCCATGTGACTCCTCAGCGACTTCTAGCCAACTAATATCTCCCCTCCCTCGAATACATAAATTCTAAACATGCCCATTCATTTCATTAAGGTCCTGATTAAGGGGTGTCACCAGTCAGGGCTGCACTGACTACGTTATCGCGGGGGATACATGATGTCTCTTGGACCATGTACAGACCATGCAAGGACCATGGATGTAATGTAGGAACAAAATAAGTGGCTCCTACTTGTGGCAAATAATATAGAAAATTAACCACTGAGAATCACACCTCACTCAGCTTCTCCAGGTATGGCCTAAGTCGGGTACCCCGGACGCCTCCCTTGGACCTCATCAGTGTAATGAGTTTTGGGGTATACTGGTCCAGATTCATCATGAATGTCTGCTCCAGGGAAACTGTTGTGATCCTTTGGAATTCCTCCTTGATCTGAAATGACAGGAGATACATACACACACTGAACTTGGCATTACACAGTAAAATCAAATGTTACTACCCGGTAATACAAATAGTTTTGACACATCTACACATTTTCCTACCTCAGCTTCACAAAATACAGCTGGCCATCTTTCTTTGAAGACATCAGCCACTGGGCTCCCACTGACCACCTCCAGCCTGCAGTAGGAGAAAGTTTTTGCCATCTTCTCACCGATGAGCCGGCTGTTGTTCATCTTCTTCACCTCGTTTAGCAGCTCCTGTCTCTCCATCTCAAGGCTTTCGACGTTTTCTCCATTAGGAAGTGGAGGCAGAAAGTTGATCTCTGCCCTTCTCGGTCGCTTGCAGTTTTCTGCGGGACTTCTCTTGCCCGGTGCCTTTCTTTTCAATGAGCTGATTTCAAGCTCTGGGCACGGCACATCCTGCTTCCTCAGTTTCGACCGATGGTTGGCCATCTTGTACTTTAATCGCTGTTGCCAGCCGTACATGCCTGAAAAGGACGTCCCTGGTTCCCTCAAACAGGGGTGTTTGGTGAGAAGAGCCTCCACAACTGCCACAATTTGCCACCCTGATGGATAGGCAGTGTAGTTGAAGATAGTCTCTGTGAGTTTCTGAAGAACATTTGATACGACACTAGGATTCTGCATCAGTGTTCCATCGGTTTCAAACATATTGTTTCCCAGTTGAAGGAGCATTTCAACATCAAAAGAAAAGGTGGGAATTGGGAACGGGACTGGCCAAGGAGCAGAGCGATGTTCTGATGAAACCGGTAAAATGATGGTGTCTGCTGAGCTAACAGACGCACTGTCGTCCAGCGAAGAATCAAGTGCTGGAGTGGAGGCAGTGAACTCAGGTGAGATGGGACTCAGGGTAAGAACAACAGTAGGCTCTAACTTAACTAGCTTGATAGTGTCCATATCACGAATCATGTCAGTAGAAGTCAAAGTGAAAAACTGGTCATTGAAATCATGGTCCATGTACATAACAGCAAAACTCCCTTGCAGTTTAAAATCACGTTGTGCAGCTGCCAACAGTTCATCGACGGTGCCAGGCATTCCATTTGGAAGGGTAAGTTTGTGAACTCTTGTCTCCTCAACTATGACACGGAGACTAATGGGGGCAGCCATCTTCAGCCCTTGAGCAAGAACAACTGAAAAAGAAATAAAAGAAAAGTCTGTCATTACAAGATCCTATGATTCATACATAGGTGTTTTATATATCAGTGTTTCACACAGACCAAGCAGCATTGTTATATATACAGTATATACATACATACAGGGTGTCCAGAAAAAATGTATACACACATTGAATCATTGTGAAGTAGGTGTATATTAAAATTCATATAATTGCCAAAGTGCAATAGAATTTACAGACATCACTTCCCTGACACACTAAGACACTACACTACACCACACGTGCACATACTGTACACCACCCACATGCACATACACCCCCACCCACATACAGTCACTGACACTTGCTGCATAGGACACTTCGTTATTGCTCACCACACACTCTAGACTGACCCCCCCAACCCTTATGTGCCCCTACCCACCTCATAACTGCTCATCTCTCACACAGCATCCCCCCCCCCACACAGCACTTGAATATGGCACACATAGACTCCTACAGCACAGCCGTACACCCCCACCCCTCGCCTCACTCTTGCACTATCCCCCTCAAATATTACACTGACATCACTGTAGGCACCCCCCCCCCCCCCTCAGTAAAACTTCAGTAAAACTTCAGTAAAAAACTGAAGTTCCTCTACAATTTCATCTATACATCTAGTAGGTACATTGAAGATGCACTCTAATTTAAGTAATAAAGAGCCAAGCTCATCAACAATGTCTGTAAGTACATCTTCATCTTCTTCAACGAGTGGTTCAGCAGAAGAAACAACTTCACTTTCGTCAACCAACAAACAGTCTTCCCTGGTTGCCTGATTTGAATCTGTTTGCAGTACAGCATGTTTAAAGTTGTCAAGGCAGTGAGGAGTATGCTTCCTACTTTTGTGTGATGCGAATGTTGAATATATGTTTGTACAATAATCACAATCTTTGAAAACACAAGTAACAGTTTCAAACTTTTTAAGGTGAGTACCAAGGTGCTCGAAATATTGCCTCTCAGTATGAAACCTACCTAAATTACACACAAGGCATGAAAATGTGACAAACTGCCCTAACCGTTCACCCTCTGAATGATCTCTAGATAAATGTGCATGGAGTGCCCCCTAATTTTTAAATAGACAAGGGCAATTTGTGTGTAAGCAGGGTAGTGAGCGGCCTTGACCAGTATGAAAATGCTTCAGTCTGTAGTGTCTTAAAAGCTCTACACGTTTAACTGCACTGAAAGTGCAAGATTTGCACGACCATCTCATTACTCATGTCTAAATACCCACTGTCCCTCACTAACGATAAAATCTGCAAACCTGTCCTACACCCCAACTCTCCTCTGGTCTCAGTTTTTCTTTCCGTCCTAGTAGTGAAGCCACTCTGTAAATGAAAACAGACATAGAAAAACACATTAGCAAGAATCATAGCCACAATTAGGTCTGCATTGCATAGACAACCGAAAAACAATGTTCCGCACATGATATGACATGGCACAGTTGGACTGTATTTGGACTTTTGAATGGGTGTCTCCCAAGTGTTGCAGTGAAAACACAGAAACAACAATGAGGCAAACCGATGTTTGCAGGCGTTGACTGTTAATACAGTACAGCAGAGGATAATGCAATGTAATTAGCATAAATCCATCCATGTATCTATGTAATGCACGGATTGGTCGACAGGTCCAATTTCGATTCTTTTGTATGTCTTGTACATGTGAAGAAATTGACAAATAAAGGCTCACCATCATCATCATCATCATCAAATAAACGTGTGCAGCTTTCTGATTTACTGTTTTCTTCTCATACTTATACTTCCTATGTTTCATGGACTGTAACGACGGCATTTGCTTATTTAGTAATTTTAATACAGAATTTACTTTGAAATTATAATCAGACACTCCAACGCCCCCCCTAAAAAAAAAAAAATCGGATCAGCCGTGAAAAAGGCGGCATCCTCCAAAAGGCGCGCCGTTTTCATCCCTTTGCATTCATAAGCTGTAGAACTTTGCCGCTCTAAACCTAGTCTGCCATGATGCATGTATCCTCTAGCATGCTATGTGACGACTGTTCTCCTGCTTGATGAAAGGTGTCCAGTCAGTGTTCTACATCCTTACATACATGCTCAAAATCAACGAAAATAGCTGTAATCGGTGTCGAGATAAACCATTAAATGCTTCCGTTTTGACTATTTGTCATTCATCTTGTCACCTGGCAAGAAAGCTTGGTCCTTTTGTGTTCCAAATTGCTAGATAATCCTTAACCACGAGTCGTGGTCCGTGATTGCGACGATTAGCCTACATTAACTTTATCCATATCATACACATTGTAATCAAAATGCCCTCCTCTTCAATGAGTTGTCGCACATGGTGCAAAAAAGTTCACAAAGTAGGTTACTTACCACAATTTCTTTACAGACACAAGCACTGCTCAAGTGCTGCTTCTCATATAGGCTGAATGGCTGTTCTCTTCTGGTTATAGAGTTCTTCTGATTCCAACCGTCTCCTCGTTGAGCGCGCATGCTCTGAATTTAAAAAGTACTAAGTTTTACTTAGTTTTTCTGTGTTTGTATGTAACGACCATATAACCCTTAAAACCTACGGGTATTTATATAGTAGAACTTACTCATTAAACACAATATTTTGATGACACAAGTAAAATGTCTATATGTTGTTTGTTATTATTAAGTAAATGGCAGTTTTCACAGAATTATGATATTTCTGTGTAGAAGTTACCACACCTGAGTTTCTATATTTTACTACCCCCAAAAGTCATTTTTTTCAGTGTAAATTTTTATATGGCGTAGTGATTTTAAGTTCCTACTTTTGGCGAGGTCGTGACCTTGACCCTGAGGCTTTCCGTTTAGATCAAAACACACGATCGTATTGGTTTTGGGTTTGCGGAAAATGGAATTACAACGGTGATCAAATATTTTGCATGATGTTTTATTACGGTTATGATTATTCTGTGACCGCACCAATCCTTAGGTGTATAAAGTTACAACTTAAAATACAATTAGTGATAACTGTAGACTTGTCAGTGGACTACAACCTTTTTAAGGGAATGCGATGTAGTCGACCGTTTATCATGTCCCAGATCAAGCCGCCATTTTTCCACAAATTTGCAGAATTTTTGCCAAATTCTGAATAGAGTATTCACATCAAAGATTTAGTTTTATCTGTATTTCTTTCATCATTTTATTTCAAATTAAAACCAACACCAGAATTCAGAACCGTATAGTTTATTGACTGTGAGTATATTTAGTGGGGAACCCCCGCAGTACCCAGTTTCTGAGACAGACCTGTATGTGTATGTATAAAATTGGATCGCAATCAAGAGAGTTAAATTCCTGGGACACTCCGGATGTGATCAGGATAATGAAGAGTTTTGATGTGAATTATTTTAGAAATAAAGCGGGACAGTTTTGTTCTGAACTCTGCCGTGTGGGCGGAGCCTTTCCACTAAATAGAGACAAACTTCCTGTGATTTAAATAACTGTGAGCTGAAGATCTGAGAATTGAACCCTGATTTATTACCACAGAGAGGCGTGTCCAATGTCTTAACCAATCAGAGAGCACTTTCCTCATGAATTCTTATTTCCCCGGACTGCTTTGTTCTCTTTCTGTCTCTCTCTCTCTCTCTCTCTGTAACAGTATAAAGATGATTAAACAGTATAAAGATGATTAAACAGTATAAAGATGATTAAACAGTATAAATCGTGTAAAGAGAGCTGAAAGTGTGTACCCTGTTGCCCCCCTCCCCCCTCTGACTCAGGCCGGGTCGGACCGGGTGTGTTTCCGGGGTTCCGAACTCAGCTGAAGCTCCAGCAGCGCGTCTGAAGCAGGAGATGAGGAATCCCACCGAGGCTCCATCATGGATGTGCTGTGTTCATTTCCTCTTCCTGCTCGCTCGAGTGTCCTGTCACAGTGAGTCACTTTCCTCTCTTTACACCGCCGTGCTCAGGTTCAGCTTTCAGCAGGTCCCACAACATACAAGTTCTAGCTGAAGAACCAGGACTCCTCTTGTGTAAGCAGAACAGATTAATACATCATTCCCATTCATCCAAGATTCAGGAGAGTTTTACTGTCAGTACATTCATCTACGAGTCTACGGTGCATTGAAATCAGATTTCCCTCAGGCGTGGTGCATTTATCGAGAAAACAGAAAGATTACCAAACAAGATCTATAAATAACTATCTGTAGCTGTTGAAGTAAACGTACAGCGATCTCAGTCCAATCAACAACAGAACTGACAGGACAAAGAGCCGTGCCAAGGGGCAATTGGGCATCTGTGTGTAAATGTTCATTTTGGAGCAAAAATCCAAGAGAATGCAGTTCAGTTTGAAGAGAATAGCCCGGACACACTTGATGAACTTGTTGAAAGTTACTGTTACGTGTTACGCCTCCTGTGTTTGTATGTGTGCATGTTTCTCCTTTCTTGTGTGTGTGTGTCTCTCTCTCTTCAGGTGTAGCAGCTTGTGTTGGCTCCTCCTCCTTTCACCTGTTTCCACTTGAGGAAGGCCTATATAAACCTGTGCTTCTGTAACAGATTTTAGCTGTTGATTCCACTTGACACAGTGACAAGCAATCAGATTTGCTGTTACATACAATATGTATCATGGACACTCACTGGTTGCCATGGCTCCCCTCAGCATATAAATACTGGCTGTGACGTCACCTCAGTACCAGTACGTGAGGATTGAGCCCATGGTAGGTTACTCAAAGCACAGCACTGCACTGAAACTGTGAAAATAACGTAATGCAATAACACAGCTAAAATTATATTATACTTAAGAAGGTGGCGAACACATTGCACTTAACAGAATGAGTCAAATTGGTTGTGTATTGTTACATATTGATACGATAGTTAGCTACCTTAGCTCAAAGGCTAAGCTAATATTTGCTAACTTCTTCCCATGAAGCTGTGCCGAGAAACTGCTATATATGAACGTGACCAACCAGTGGGTTTCCTTGCTGTCTTACAGGCAATAAAAGTGCATTCAAACAGTGAGAAAGTGTCGGCCTTTGTCACAGAAACACAACACAACACAGACAGCGGTTACAATGGCGCCGTGACCGCGCTCCGGGAGTCTTCACGTCGGGAGAGTGACCGTATGCTCCCGGAGAAAACTACCGCAGTTGCTAACGAGTCACTGACGCAGTGGGCTGTTTATTGGGCGCAGTGCTGCTTTTCGCCAGCAGGTGGGGCAGTAATCACATCCGTGTTGCAGCAGGGGTTGCTTTCCTCGCTGGGGTGGGAATATTGACGCATTGTCTCACCTGTGAGTGATTTGAACGCCCATTTATTTTCTGTGAGTGATTTGAACGCCCATTTATTTTTTTGTTCATTTTGCAACTCATTGGGGTGAAATATCAGCCAGATCATTTACCAGGTCTGAGCAGTCTTGTTGTTTCATTTATACATGACTGTATAACCTGTTCTGTTGGAGTGGCATTTTTTGTTGTTGTTTGTTTGTTTTTCCCCGATGGAGCTGATTTGATTTTGGATTTGGTTTTTTTTGTGTGTGTTTTGTTTTATTGGCTGTGTGCCTTGCTACTTGAAATCTAATTTTTTTTAAAAATGTTTTTGTTTGTTTGTTTTTTTGTCCTAATTGGCTTCCTTTTGTTTTGGGCCTGGTAAATTTGGGGTCTCAGTGATTTTACGCATGTGACTCCTATTTTCTGTTGTTTTGTCTATACTGTTTTCATTTGGGAGTGGGTCAAGTGAATTTTTTTTATATACTGTGTATATACAGGCATCTTGGTGGTGGTGTTTTTTTTTTTTCTCTTGCTTGTGTTTTCCATACTGAACATGGATTTTGGTGTTGGCAGGGGGAGGGGTGCGTTAAGGTACACTCCTGTAACACCTGTGGGTAGGGCTAGGTTTCAGTCTACACCTGTCATGTTCACCCCTATGCCAGCTCTTGAAAACATTTCAAATACTGATGATGGGTTCACTGATCCGCCTCGAATTGGCTGTGCTGGGCTTGACTTGCCTGGTGCATATGAGGGCAGTTCTTCAGTCCATATTATTGCAGGCATAGCTAGGGAAATTGGCATGTCTATTGGAGAGAGTATTGCCTCCTGCATTACATCACAGCTTGGTAGTGGAGCAGGTAATAACGTTGCTGGTAATACATCCAGTTCAGGGGGGGCGGACTCTTCTTTCACAAACTGGGTGGTGAAGTCTGAAGTCAAAGAGCCAGTATGCTTTAATAAGGGGGATGGCTTGGATGCCTATACGGTACATGAATGGGAAGCAGTGGTCATGGCATATCTCAAGAAGCAGGCAGTACCTGTAGCAAAGCAGGCTGAGGAGGTCAGGAACAGGTTGATGGGGAGGGCGAGGGAGGTGGTTAAAGTGGGCCTTCGCAGTAACCCCTTTCTTGTTCTGTCTGATGGCCCAGGTCCCATTTTTGACATTTTGAAGCAACATTTCAGTGACACAGTTTCCTCTATCATGCCACTTGCTGATTTTTATGCCACCATGCCATTCTCTGGTGAGGATCCTTTTGAGTATTGGCTCAGGTTGAACAAAACTATGGAAGTGACTGAGGACTGTCTGAAAAGACAGAATAAATCAATGGATAATCCTTCACAGGAACTCACTACTATGTTTATCAGACATTGCCCTGATGCTGAACTGTCCCTAATATTCAGGTGCAAGCCGCTACAGCAGTGGACTGCTGCTGAGGTCCACGAGACACTGGTTGGACACAGGAGGGATAAGAGGCACTCTTCTCGGCTTAAGAGTACCACTGCTGTAGCTGTGTTGCGCCAAGACATCAGTCCTGCTCCCCATTTGCCATTACCAACTGGTAAGTCTGCTTGCAACACTAACACAGGCCCAGCATTAGGCCAGTCACTGCAGGAGTCTGCTGAGCCTTTGGACCGTATTCTCAGCATGTTGGAACATATTCTAGCGCAGGGGCCCCACCAGACTCCGTACTATGACAGGCCAGGACGTCAGTCACAGGGAGGGCCCAGAAACAGAGCGCGACCCTCGCTGTCATGTGAAGTGTGTGGGGACAAGGGGCATACTACTCGTTTTCATTGCCGGTCCAACCATCTCTGTTTCCTTTGTTATGCTTCTGGCCACACACGTGCCGAATGTCCAAAGTCTGTCATGCCTCAGCCAGTGGGCGGTGCTACTAGTAAACACACCACTCAGCAAGAGGGAAACGAGAGGGCCAACATTTAGGGGGGGCAAGTGTTGGGCCAGTAGTGAATCCCCCCAGTACAGAAAATGATGATTTGGAATCTTTTTATGAGAGTGTATATGAAGAGCTAAAGAGTAAAGTCATATTGCAGAACACACAGAGAATTGCACCTTATGATGAGCTCTTCCATGCTAAAGCACTGATTGGTAATGAAGTTGATGTGAATGCTATGCTCGACAGTGGTTCGATGGCATGCAGCTTGAGTTCCAGGGTTTTGCAGCGGCTGTCACAGGAGGGAGCGATGAAGAGCCCTTCTCTGGTGCCCACAGATGTGGTTTTGGTTGGTTGTGGTGGGTCACGGACCAAACCCTTGGGAATTTGTGATCTGGAGATTGAGCTGTTCGGCTTCCCTGTGATTGTTCCAACATTTGTGGTTGCTACACAACATGACGATCTCATTGTGGGGAGTAATCTCTTGAAATACCTGATTCGACGCTTGAAAGCGTCGAGGGACGCTTTGAGCCACATGACTGCGTCTGACCGCAGTGAAGTTGAGCAACGTAGGCTGCTGAGCCTGTTGGCTAATGTGGAGGTGTGGTCAGGCAGTGACATCCCCGACAAAGTGGGAACAGTGAGGATAAAGAGGGCCGTGACTCTTGATCCTCTAAGTGAACATTTGGTTTGGGGTCGGCTTCAGAATGTTGGCAACATCTCAGTCGGCAGCGCTGTCATCATGGAACCTACTGCTGCCAGGTCACGCCCACAGTCTGTGTTGGTAGGGAGGACCGTGGCATTGCTTCGTGGTGATGGTTGGCTGCCCCTTAAAGTGATAAATCCTTTTGATAAGCCTGTGACACTGAGACGAAATGCCAAGCTCGCTGATGTCTATCCCTGTATAGAGTTGGAGGACTTTGACTGCTCTGATGTGCATGACGATGCACAGTGCGTTATCCAGCAACAGGTGCAGAAGTCAGGTAATGTTACTGTTGATGGAGAAGACTCCCATCTCACGTCTGATGATTCAAGCTTCCCAGACTGTCGTGATGGGAATGGCAGTCCCAGTGGACCTCATGGTGGAGGTACCTCAATCTTGCATGACCTGGGGCTTGCTGATATTGATTTGGATTCTTGTGATGTGACTTCTTCTTGTAAAGAGAGACTTGTCGAGCTGATTGCTAAGTACCAGTCCATCTTTTCTAGACATCGATTGGACTGTGGAAAGGCTAAAGGCTGTGTTCACCGGATTAGACTCAGTGATGAGAGACCTTTTCGGTTACCATACCGACGTGTCGCACCCAACCAGTACGAGAAACTCAGACAAGTATTGGATGAGATGGAAGAACGAGAGATCATAAGAAAGTCCAGCAGTGACTTTGCATCACCTTTGATCCTCGTTTGGAAAAAGTCAGGGGACCTGAGGCTCTGTACCGATTTCCGCTGGATAAATGCCCGTACCATCAAGGACGCTCATCCGTTACCTCATCAGGCTGATGCTCTGGCGGCACTGGGTGGCAATGTTTTTTTTTCTCTACCATGGACCTCACATCTGGTTACTACAATGTTGAGGTTCATGAAGATGACAAGAGGTATACGGCTTTTACATCGCCATTTGGGTTGTACAAATACAACCGCCTGCCACAGGGCCTGTGCAACAGCCCCGCCACCTTTATGCGGATGATGCTGTCCATCTTTGGGGACCAGAATTTTTTGAGTCTCCTTTGCTACTTGGACGATGTCCTTGTGTTTGCTCCGACCGAGGAGCTGGCATTGGAACGACTGGGAATGGTCTTTGAGCGTCTTCAGGTCCACAATTTGAAACTGGCTCCAAAGAAATGTCATTTCTTGCAGAGGTCTGTAAGGTTCCTTGGCCACATCGTGAGTGCAGAGGGCATCGCTACGGACCCTGAAAAGGTGCGAGCAATTACTGCCCTGACTGAGGAGGACCTTATGGAAGACAGTACAGGGGTCCCATCACCACGGAAAATACGATCTTTTCTGGGAATGGTGGTTTTCTACCAGCAGTTCATTGAGGGCTTTTCCTCAATAGCCAAACCGCTGTTCGGTCTCACTGTTGGACCTAAGAGTCCCCACCTCAAGCGAAAAAAGGGACGGCCTCCCCAGCGGAAGCTGGTGGCCACAGACTGGACTGAGGAGTGCAGACAGGCCTTTCATCTGTTGAAATGGGCTCTGCTTGATCAGGTGGTTTTGGCTCATCCAAATTTTGGGGAGCCTTTCCTTCTTTCAGTGGACGCATCCAGTAATGGCCTTGGAGCAGTCCTGTCACAGGTGCCGGAAGGGGGCACAGTGGCAAGGCCAATTGCTTTCGCTAGCAAATCGCTCTCATATGCACAGTCACGGTACCCTGCGCACAGGTTAGAGTTTTTTGCCATGAAATGGGCAGTCTGCGACAAATTCCATCATTGGCTGAGAGGACACCCATTTACAGTCTGGACGGATAATAATCCGTTGACGTATATTTTGTCCAAAGCTAAACTTGATGCATGCGAACAGAGGTGGGTCGCCAAACTGGCACCATACCGATTTGACATAAAATACATCCCGGGACCCAAGAACATTGTCGCAGACGCTTTGAGCAGAGAGCCCTTTGTTCATTCAAGTGCACTCCATCGCTTAACGAGAGTGGCTTATGAAACATTGCTGGCCAAGGCTGATGCTGTTTGTAAAGATCAGGTGCAGGATGTGTTCCGGTGGTCTACCCATCCATTTGAGAAGAACTCTGTTGTGGGGCCTTCTGTTGGCTGCCAGTGTGCTGTTGTTGTCCAGCCCGGGGCTCTGGCGAGTCAGGAAGTGGCGGCTGTTCTGCAGTCACACAAGCTGCAGGAAGGTTCAGTGACACCTCATGCATTGTTGCTGCCACAGCTTCCACAGGCAGTGTTGCCAGTGGAACTGGCTGGGACTGATGTGTTGTCTCATGACCAGCTGATGGATAAGCAGAGGGCTGACACGGTGCTAAGCAGGGTGATCTTCTTTGTGGAAAGGGGGCAGCGACCATCTAGGAGAGAGCGTGCTCTGGAGCCAGCTGGTGTCCTACATCTCCTGAAGTGTTGGGATAAGCTTTGCATGCGGAAGGGCGTGCTGTATCGCGTGTCCAAGAGCCCTGTTACAAAGACCAAATCTTTTCTCTATGTGGTACCTGCTTCCCTGAAAACACTTGTGCTGGAGGGGGTCCATGATGAGGCCGGTCACCAGGGTCAACAGCGGACTTTGTACCTTACTAGGCAGCGCTTCTACTGGGCGGGCCTGGAAAAGGAGGTAAGGGAACATGTGAAGGGCTGCAGGCGGTGTGTGCTGAGCAAAACCCCTGAGCCAGAAGCGAGAGCACCACTGGAAACCATTGTAACGACGGAACCTCTCGAACTTGTTTGTATTGACTTTTGGTGTGCGGAGGACTCAAAGAACCGGTCATTAGACGTGCTTGTGGTCACTGACCATTTCACGAAGATGGCTAATGTGTTTCTGTGCCCGAACCAATCTGCCAAGGCTGTAGCCCACCAATTGTGGCATAACTTCTTTTGTGTCTATGGGTTTCCAAAACGAATTCACTCGGATAGGGGGGCCAATTTCAAAAGTGCCCTTATTGCTGATCTTTTGAAGTTTGCAGGCGTTCAGAAATCCCATACGACGCCATATCATCCCATGGGCAATGGCTCATGTGAGAGGATGAACAGGACTTTGGGGAACATGATTCGGGCACTGCCACCAAGGTCAAAGCATAGGTGGCCTCAGGCACTGAAATCTCTCACATTTGCCTACAACTGCACCATCCACGAGACCACAGGGTATGCTCCGTTTCTTCTGATGTTTGGGAGGACACCTAGGCTGCCCATTGACCTGGCTTTCAGCTCTGTCTTGAATGTCCCGGAGGTTGTGAGCTATGATGAGTATGTTCAGTTTCTGAGGCAGAGTCTGAAGGAGGCTATGGGGGTTGCGCAAGCCTCAGCTTCCAAACAGTTGAGGAGACATGCTGAACTATACAACCGAAGGGCCCGGGGAGCTCCTGTTGAAGTCGGTGATCAGGTATTGTTGGCCAACAAGGGTGAACGTGGTAAACGCAAGCTTGCTGACCGTTGGGAGGATGCCACTTACCTTGTCATCGGGGTGAATGCTGACAGTCACACCTACAAAATTCAGCATGACTCGACCGGTGATGTGAAAACAGTCCACCGCAACCTGATAACACCAGTTAACTTTCTGCCACTCCCCGACAGAGTTTCTTTAGACGAGCAGGACTTTTCTGTCTCCTCTGTTTCTGATTGTCCACGTGTGGCAGGAGGTGATGTTTTTATGGATGACGACATGTCGACAGATGCAGCTGAGTACAGAACCAAAGTTTGGGTTTCTCAGTTGCCTTCCGAGGGGTCTGGTGACCAAGGTGGGGAGGTTGATGGCCAATGTCAGGATACCCAGCACACTGCACATCTTGAACCATCTTTGCTTCAGTCACACGATGGTGGCTCTGGTCAACTCAGCTGTCAGGGTGATCCACTCCCTTCACCTGCTTTAGTGGGACTTAAATCTCAGGACCCCCAGCAGCCAGTTTCTGAGTCATGTAACATGGGATCTGGCCAGGGTGATGGATTTTGCACTGCCTTGGCTATTGTTTCTGGGTCAAGTGACCACATTCCTATGCTGCATGATGCTCCTGCTCCAGTTCCACCAGACGAACCATCGCGTAGTATTAGGTCTAGGGCGGGGAGGTTGCTTAGACCTGTGACTAGGCTTATTGAGATTATGGACCAAAAGATAAGGGTAAACTGATAGGTGGATCAATAGTGTTCAAAGGGATGTACTAAGAGTTTGAATAAATTCTCTCTAATGTGTTCATGAATGGTTCGGTTCTGTTCGACAACGTGGAGGGGAGATATGCCTTCCTAACTGCTCGATATGTTGTTAATGGTGCAACTGATTACTTGAGATGTGAAATGGTTGTTTTTTTTTTTTTTTCTTCTTTTCTTACTCCTGTGTGGGTGGGGTTAGCTTAGTAGATACAGGGCAAGGTTTCTCATGCTTGTATCCCTGACTGTCGTTTTTTTTACTGAGGGTCTGTGGGGTCACATTGTGTATTAGACATGTAACAGGCATGTTTACCTAAGATGGTTTTGGGGGTTTGGCCAGCCTCTTTCTCCTCTAATTCTTTCAGAGAATAGTCTCCTGACTGGGTTACATGTGACTTCACGGTGTTGGCTTCCTCTGTCGTTTTTTTTCTGAGGTATACTGTATATATTCTTATATGTGATGTTTGTTTTGTTTTCTTTGTTGTTTTATTGTTCAGGGTTGCGCTTATGTTCAGTGCCTGATGTGTCACTCACCTGGTTAGATGTTTGTTTGTTTTCTCTCTCTTTTTTTTTTCCCTTTTCTTTCTTTGCCTGTTTTTGTTTTGTGTGTAAGTGGAATTCAGCAGGGGGGAGTGTAACAGATTTTAGCTGTTGATTCCACTTGACACAGTGACAAGCAATCAGATTTGCTGTTACATACAATATGTATCATGGACACTCACTGGTTGCCATGGCTCCCCTCAGCATATAAATACTGGCTGTGACGTCACCTCAGTACCAGTACGTGAGGATTGAGCCCATGGTAGGTTACTC
Organism: Neoarius graeffei; assembly: GCF_027579695.1. Taxonomy (NCBI): domain Eukaryota; kingdom Metazoa; phylum Chordata; class Actinopteri; order Siluriformes; family Ariidae; genus Neoarius; species Neoarius graeffei. The sequence continues at coordinate 2,099,745 of NC_083575.1, read as the reverse complement.
AAAGCACAGCACTGCACTGAAACTGTGAAAATAACGTAATGCAATAACACAGCTAAAATTATATTATACTTAAGAAGGTGGCGAACACATTGCACTTAACAGAATGAGTCAAATTGGTTGTGTATTGTTACATATTGATACGATAGTTAGCTACCTTAGCTCAAAGGCTAAGCTAATATTTGCTAACTTCTTCCCATGAAGCTGTGCCGAGAAACTGCTATATATGAACGTGACCAACCAGTGGGTTTCCTTGCTGTCTTACAGGTACATATGTTTATGTTTGGGTTTGTTTATTAATTATTATTTATGAATAATCGGACCAGTACGTGAGGATTGAGCCCACGCTGTGCCGAGAAACTGCTATATATGAACGTGACCAACCAGTGGGTTTCCTTGCTGTCTTACAGGCAATAAAAGTGCATTCAAACAGTGAGAAAGTGTCGGCCTTTGTCACAGAAACACAACACAACACAGACAGCAGTTACACTTCCACCTGTCAGAGAGGAGAGAGGGTTTTGGGGTTTTTGCACGCTCGCCTTGCCATTTCGCGTCCGTCTGCTCGGTTGGAGGGTTGGCTTCTGGGGCTGCCACCCTCCTTGTTGGACTTTGCATTCCGTTTTTTCTATTACTTTTTGTTAAGCACTTTTGTAAATAAATTTCACTCTTTTTACGTTGTCTTGTATTTTGGGTTTATGTCACCACCCCCTTTTTTTTTTTTGATCATGCCTCCCTAGAGCATGTAGTAACAGTTACAATACTATCTTAGCAGATGCCATGGACAGGCATGCACCGCTTCGTACTAAAGCGATCAGATCAAGACCACTTGTACCATGGTTCAACGAGGATATTAAGGCAGCGAGGCGAGAAAGAGGAAAGCAGAAAGGAAGTGGAGAAGGACTGGTGCACTGGAAGACTTGATTGATTACAAAGTTAAGAAGAAAAAAAAGCTGATGAATGAGGCGCGCCGTTCTTTTTATCATGATTTTGAGGAAAACCGCTCTAATCAATGCAAATTGTTTGTGGCCTCTAAGAAACTCTTGAATCAGGGTCAGACAAGTTCAATTTTCCTGCCGTTTGACGACAAGATTGAGTTTGCGGATCAGATGGGAGCCTATTTCGTTGCGAAAATTAGCACTATTCATTCTAACCTGGACACTGTATTGGCTGGGCTGCCAAGCGTTCCCACTAGTGAGACTGGCCTAGATTCAGGGGTGGAGCTATCAAGTTTCACAAAACTGATGGAAACGGAAGTGAGGGAGCTGATTGCTGGATATACTAGTGCATCTCAAAAAATTAGAATACCATGAAAATTCCTTTTTTTTCATAATTTAATTCAAAAAGGTAAACTTTCATATATTCTATATTCATTACATGTAAAGTGAAATATTTAAAGCCTTTTTTGTTTTAATTTTGATGATTATGGCTTATAGCTCATGAAAATCAGAAATCCAGTATCTCAAATTATTAGAATATTCCCTAAGATCAATCAAAAAAAGGATTTACAATACAGAAATGTCCAACTTCTGAAAAGTATATTCATTTATACACTCAGTACTTGGTTGGGGCTCCTTTACCATGAATTACTGTATCAGTGCGGTGTGGCATGGAGGTGATCAGTCTGTGGCACTGCTGAGGTGTTACTGAAGCCCAGGTTGCTTTGATAGTGGCCTTCAGCGTATCTGTATTTTTGGGTCGGGTGTTTCTCATCTTCATCTTGACAATACCCCATAGATTCTCTATGGGGTTCAGGTCAGGCAAGTTGGCTGGCCAATCAAACACAGTAATATCATGGTCAGCAAACCATTTGGTAATAGTTTTGGCACTGTGGGTAGGTGCTAAGTCCTGCTGGAAAAGGAAATCAGCATCTCCAAAAAGCTCGTCAGCAGATGAAAGCATGAAGTGCTCTAAAATCTCCTGGTAGATGGCTGTGTTGACTTTGGACTTGATAAAATACAGTGGACCAACACCAGCAGACGACATGGCACCCCAAATCATCACAGACTGTGGAAACTTCACACTGGGCTTCAAACACCTTGGATTCTATGCCTCTCCACTCTTCCTCCAGACTCTAGGACCATGATTTCCAAATTAAATGCAAAATGTGAAAAGAGGACTTTGGACCACTGAGCAACAGTCCATTTCTTTCTCTCCTTAGCCCAGATAAGACACTTCTACTCATCATGTCATCCTGTAGGTGTCTTGTGTTCACATGGGGGTTTTTCTTAGTTGTCCTGACTAAGTGGCTAAGGGCCCTTGATGAAATTTTGGGCTTTCTTCTACGGCCAGGCAGGTTTGCAGCTGTTCTCTAAGTTTTAAACTTCCTTATAATGCACCCAATGGTATCTCTTGGAATGTTAAATTTTTTGGAAATCTTCCATGATGAAATAATCTCTCTCAGCTTTTGTGGAAGCTCCTTTGTCTTTCCCATCATTGCAACTGACCTTGAATGCTTTCATGGGTGGGGTTTATATATGCATCGCAAATGAAGGATCATTATAGAGTTCCTAAAGGCTTAATTGTGTTTCAACTCCACTTTTGGCCATAAAAACTGTCAGAAAGCTTTAAAAACAACAATATTATTTAGGGGTTGAATAATTGTGACAGGCGGCACGGTGGTGTAGTGGTTAGCGCTGTCGCCTCACAGCAAGAAGGTCTGGGTTCGAGCCCCGTGGCCGGCGAGGGCCTTTCTGTGCGGAGTTTGCATGTTCTCCCCGTGTCCGCGTGGGTTTCCTCCGGGTGCTCCGGTTTCCCCCACAGTCCAAAGACATGCAGGTTAGGTTAACTGGTGACTCTAAATTGACCGTAGGTGTGAATGTGAGTGTGAATGGTTGTCTGTGTCAGCCCTGTGATGACCTGGCAACTTGTCCAGGGTGTACCCCGCCTTTCACCCGTAGTCAGCTGGGATAGGCTCCAGCTTGCCTGCGACCCTGTAGAACAGGATAAAGCGGCTAGAGATAATGAGATGAGTTGTGTATATATTAGAAAAAGGGTTTTAAAAGTAATACAGTCGTCAGTAGGAAGGGGTGGAGAGAAGATATCCACTAAGAAATGAAAGATACTTTGTTGCTATACATTTCTTACTTCATCCAAACATCCATCACCCAGGGGCCCACCGGGGACCCCCTGGGGCCCAAATATGGAATTTCTGAGTTCTGCCAAATTGTGGCTATCTCCTGTATCTATGTGCCAAGTTTAGTGAAGATCTGTTCAGAGTTTTTGTTGATAAATGTAATGTGAAAGGCATTGAGGGAGGGGGTGGGTGGATGTTGTGCCCCCCAGAGACCTCCCTGGGGCACGTACATGAATTTTGCTTATATCTCCAAAATTCCGGGTCATTCCCGGACCCACTTGTCAAATTTGGTTAAAAATCGGTCAAGAAATGGCGACGTTGGCTCAAGACAAACAAACAAACTTTGCCACTTTATTATATAGCTTTATGAGCAAAAAACAGATTCTCCGAAATTATAAAGTCACAAATTTGCGAGAAAAATCTGTCCTGCTTCCTGGCTGCAGTGCATTCTGGGTAATGCAGTTGAAATTCTCTGACCTCTTTATTCTTTTGTATTGCTGATTGAGGAGGAAAGACTGCATTTCCTAGAACTCTTGGCTCAGTCATGGGGTCTGTGGTGTGATCACGTTGATCCAAACTTGCAAAGTGAAGCGATCTGGTTCCTTGACACCAAAAAAGGAGAAAAAAACATTTGTCTTGTATATTTGTGACTTGGAAAATCTGAAACACCCCACCCCACCCCCATGGCTCTAATACACTGTTTTAATTTTCTTATTTTCCCCTCAGTAACTGGATAATTAAATTTGTACAACTACAAGCATTAAATTAACAAGTGAACAGACATTTCTCGTTGAGTTATTTGCTTAAATGTTAACTGTGACTGAAAGAGAAAGAACTCCTGGGACAAAGAAGAGTTCTGTAAAGTTTCAAACACTAATTTTGACCAACTGGACCAAACTGCTGGCTCCATCCACCTCCATGACCAAATGTCGTGGTGGTGATTGCGGGTATTTATTTATTTTAAGACAAAGTGGTATTTCTGCATAGTTTTGATAAACAACTAAAGGCTCTGAATGATTGTGTTCACTTGATATTATATTTAATCTTTACACCAACACTATAGTGTCGTGAAGTGTGACTTAGAGGAACGAGAATTATCCTGGGAATTTATCTCCAAGTTTCACTGTTACTGTGGTGAAATTATTGTCTCGGCTGCTTCTAGGTGCTGAGTCACTTCCTGTTCATTAGGAAACATGTACAAAACGAGCAACTCAAATACACGGACAACGAAAATAGTGTTTTCGTTTCACTACATGCTTGTGCTTTGAACTCCAATTGTGCAGCATCATTTTTAAACTATCTGTGACTCAGTTCCGCCCCCTAGTGGAGGTTCAGATCTGTATTTATTCTTCAAGCAGAAAAAAAGAAATTCCTTCACTTTTTCTTTCACTTCACTTTCTCACTATATAAATATTAAAGATGTGTGTAACAGAGAATACTGAATTTATTCTACTGATCTTGGAGAGAAATCATTTATTGAACCTTCATAAGTGCGAATCAATTTCAGTGATTTATAATTAAGACGATTGTTTCTGTATAAATAATTTACTAGCATTCTAAAGTACAACACAACTATAAAAGAAAACTCTTCACCACTAAGAAAAGACTTGAATATTTTCTCCATTCTCTCTCTTCCTGTCTGTCTGTCTATCGGTCTGTCTGTCTCTCTCTAGCCCCTGATGTGAAAGGTGAGACATCATGCTCTCTACAACACTTCCAAGAGAATGTGTTTATTGAGGGAAATCGACCAAAGTATGTCCAGGATCTGCATACGGAGGCTCAGGAGGGTCTGAAACTCCTGCAGCAAGATGGTATGTCCTTCTAAAGCAGTTAAACGTGAATCATTTTAGGAGAAAGTGAAAGTTTTGGTAGTTGCTAACCACAGACATATAAAATGAGGGTAATGGGGGAACTGCAAATACTAAACTGTTCATAATAAATGTCTCACAGTGCAGAACGATCAGCCTTTTTATTGAAGGTTGTAATTTTTTTTTTTAATTCTCCAGAAAACAGAAACGGTGTGGACTATCTGGATGACCAGAGCGTCATTGTAAGTGCCTTATTAACAGTTAGCTTAAAAACCACTGGGGCAGGAGAAACGCAGACACGAAAGCATCACCAGGTGTTAATTTTAAGACGTTTGCTGACGTGGACAACATTTCTTTTCTCTGTAGTCAACAGTGACCGCTCAGACAGACGATGACATGAGCTTCAGTGAACTGAGGATGTCCGAGTCTGAGAGTACTGCTGCTGATACGATCTCCACACGTTCCATCACTTCCTATCAGTCTTCACGTTCCGGACTCACACGCCAAGGTACGGTCTCGTGTCCAAGAATGATTTCATTTCACTGTAGAGAAATGGAGCTGAGCGAAGTACAATTTTAGAGTGTGAATTTAACCCAATGTAATGGTTTAACTCGACCCTTGGTTGGGTAGTGTTGATCATTTTGTTGTACCCCTGCATGCAGGCTCTACCTTCAGACCACTGAAAGATGACAAGAAATGTGGGAAGAGCAAATCGAAGGGGAAAAAGGCGGGTACAGTTACAGGAATACCAAGACATGTACAGAAAGAACTGGGTATACTTTCTTATTAAAGCACACAGCTTTAATATAAAAATGAAGTGTATTTTAACCCCACTAATATCACATTTTGATCCATTTCCTATCTCAAGGGCTTGACCGTGCTGCATGGATAGCATCCCAGTTCACTGATGCTCAGTTGTCCAATGGAGGTGTAAGCATTTCCACCGTCATTCCCACTCTGGATAGCATATCCATCGCCTCGGTCCCAGACGGAGCAATAACCCAGCTGCAGAACATGAACAGGCTTCAGGCAGTAACGGAGGATCAACCACAGCTCCCTCCACAGGAAGGACAGCAGGATGACACCTCTCTACTCCGGCACCTGTTACCCCAGTCGTTTGACCCAGAGTGTCCAAATTCACAAGCCAGTCCCTGGATGACCACATCAGGCACCTCTCCATCCAGTCCAGTAATGTATGTCTCCCCTGAGGCAACATACATGTCCAAGATCATCCCAAATGCGGTACTGCCTCCGTCTGTGGACGTGGTTGAACTCAGCCGCAACAGAAGTCACAGTAGCGTTCGCATGGTGAGCAAGAGCAGCCTAGCATCGGCCAGTCCGGCTCCGTCAAGAGCCTCATCCCGGGCATCCTCACGGTTCTCCTCACGAGCTCCATCAGTGATGTCCTCATGGATCTCTTCTCGGGCTTCTACCCATCGGACTGCCACCCTCTCAGAGTCCTCTGGCTGGAGCTGCTCGGGATCATCCGAAACACTGGTCTCCGATTCTTCCACCATTTCTAGCAGCAGCACTCCTCGAGTGGCCAGCAGGACAAGTCAGGCAGAGGAAACAGATGGACCATCTGTGGTCAAAGATAACCCTGGTGCCCAAAGTACCCCCTTTAAGCCTGTGCAGCTGAATGGTAACAACCAACAAGAAGAAGCTTGGAAGAAGTCACGATCCATAGGTCCTTTTAATCGCAGTCTGTCAGTGATGAAAAAGAGCAAGAAACCACCGCCTCCACCAAGTTATTCATACTCACTCCATTCCCGTATGTATGCAAGAACCATTGTTGAGCATAAATCTCTGGAAAATGGGTCTCAGAAAATCAACTCACCCTACAGTGCCTGTACAGTTCAGAATGGTGACAGTGTAGGTGTAATTAATGATTTTGTGTATTTAAGATTTGGATAAGTGATCAATCTTTAATAATTACATGAAATCAGTCTCATTTGGATCGCTGAAGTGAATCATTCAATGAATCGAATCAGGGAATCATTTAATGAATCGTTCAATGAATCATTAAGTGAATCGTTCAATGAATCATTTAGTGAATCATTTAATGAATCATACCATTAATCCTGGATAAATTACCAAACAGCTAGATTATGGTATATTATCAAATTATTATTGATCACTTACCATATTACAAATTGTCTACACCTTCCTTGAATTCTTTGCGATTGGGCAACTTCAAAAGTATTAGGACAGCAGATAGACACCACACACCATTTCAATAATAATGGAGTTTATTATAAAAAGATAATAAAAGGAAATTAATAAAAAAAAGAAAATGTAAACTTAATAACTGAATGGCAATAGAATGAAACCTTTATAACAGGTTATGTCTGTGTGTGTGTGTGTGTGTGTGTGTGTGTGTGTGTGTGTGAGAAAAGAGAGAGAGAGAGAGCTTGTCTCTCTCGAAGTTGGAATGTGTCCGTACCAGGACGTGCTATCTGCAATCTTGGAGGAGGGGAATCCTCATGATTTAATGAGCACGTGTTTTCTAACAAAGAAATTCCACACTCATAACATTATCAAACTCACTGAAATCTTAATAAGGTCAAAATATGAGCGAGTTAAATGAAATTAGAATGTTAGGAGAGAGAGAGAGAAAGACATGCACAAACTTATGGATTAAAAAATTTTAAATCAATAGTACCAAATAATAGAGAACCAAGATTCAGTGTATACACTTCATTTAACTTCATACAACTTCACATTAAGTGAATAACTAATTCCTAAGACTTAAACTTCTGTTTGCCCAGTGCCTGTTCTTACTGCAAAGAGTCTCGCCTTTGTAGGAAGCACCGTCTCACTGGAGAAGTAGATTGCAGAGGAAGTTCGTCTTCTGTCTGAAGTTGGAAGCTCGAGGAAGTTGCGCGCGCTTCCTGAGGTCAGAAGTCTTTGGTGAGGGGGAGAAAAATTCTGAAGCTTTCTTTGGTGATCTTTGTAGTTGATAAGATGAAAAGTCTTTGTTCAACACCGTGCACGGATTTAAAAGAAAGAAAAGAGAAGAGCTCTTCAGAAAACTGCCTTTGCTCGCAGCCGCATAGGCTTTAAAAGACAAGTAATACTTGCAAACCGGTTAATAACTCGCTTGAGTTGATGATCGCGTGTTTCCGATATCTACTTTGATCAGGAGCAGATTAAAGAAGGAAACGCGCTGTTTAGACGTCTGATGATGAGTACTCTTTATTCAGGTCAGTCTCGCCTGGAGTCCGACGCGAAAGAGCCAATATGGCTGGGTTCCAAGTCCTTTTGTTGAAACCTGAGGAATGATGTACGTGATCCCGCCCAGGCGTGACGTAGTCAACGCGGAAGTTGGCTGGGAGTTGTAGTTCTAAAACCACAAGATGGCGGCATGATACCTACAACAGTCAGAGAGCAGTGTTGGCAGAGCTACAGTTAAAGAAAGGTGTTGAAATGGATGCGGGCAGTGTACCCTATTCACACACCAATGGAGGGAGTCACCAAATTAATCTCAAGCATTTCCTACCATCTATTAAAAGTCTAACCGCTAATGGTGCGGTTGCTTCACCAGCTGTGATGACTTTTATTGCACTCCTTGATGTTCCAGATCCTCCTGAAGTTCTAGCTCCACCTCCACCTCCTCCTGAGACATGGGCACACAATCAGCACACCTTCGAACTACTGTGTGGACCTGGACCTGTAAACTTTGAGTGCTGGGCCCAAAAGAGAGGTCTGAAGATTGAAGTTCCAATCCAGATGGTTCGAGAGAAAATGCCAGCAACAAGTCACATAACAAATGTAATGAAGGACAATACAGTAGCACCAAAAATGCAAACTCAAGAAGCCATGGCCGCTGACACACAAAATAGAATTACTCCTACAAAGATGTTTGTTGATGTTCAGCCTCCTTCTGGCAACAGTCTGCTTTTAGCCAGGCTTGCCCATGTCCGTCCATCCCCGTCTCCTTCACCACCTCCTGAACATATACCTCCCCTGCCTCCAACCGACCAAGTTAAACCTCTACAAGATGATGTATCCACCCAGTTCCAAGGACATTTTGATGAGATCATATGTCCCCCTCCACACCCTTTGTTCCCACCACCTCCACCTCCTACAAATGTATCCCCTCCACATCTGCCAGGTGGGCAGGATGAAATAGATTTTACATCTACACCCATGCCACCTTCTCTAAGCTTTTTATTTAAAGTGCTCCCAGTGCCACAGGATGCGCAGCCTTCAACATTAGAGGAAGCTGCATCTTCTCCAGCACAGGAAATCCAAATCCCACCTCCTCCTGAAATGATCCTACCTGCTCCACCAGTGATCCCACCTCCACCACCAATGCCACCATCTCCCCAATCAATGCCACTTCCTCCACCGGAAATCCCACCATTTTCAACATCAAGAACTCCTTCTCCACCAATGATCCCTCTTCCTCCACCACTGTTCCCTCCTCCTCTGGAGGCAGTCCCTACTCCCCCAAACCAAACCCTACCAGATGTATCCTCAGAGCAAGCCGAAATCACGTCCATGCCATCTAATATTCCTCCACCACCACCATTACCCACTGATCTCAAGAAAGTAGTCAAAGCAATCACAGCTGACAAGCAGGAGAAACCGCCACCTCTGCCAACCACCCACAAAGGTGCGACTGCAGAGGAAAGTCCTACCCCAATGGTCACACCGTCTTTATTACAGAATGTTCGTCTCAGGTCAATCAGATCCAACGTGAACCAAACTGAAACAAATGGTGGACTTCTAAAACCAAAGCATCAAACTAATCAAGACACACCCCAAAAGCCAATAAGAAGATCTCTGATTTTGGTTTCACCTGATCTTCCCTCGCAGTCAGCTACAAATCAAAAGGAGGACACTCTGCCCACTACCTCTGTATGGGAGAATCCGAGCATTACTCCTCCATCAGACACCCAACCTGAAACTTAACCAAAGAGCAGGATTGAGCAGGTTTCACTGGATGTAAAGCTTGAACCCAACAGCCAAGTCCGCATCACAGACCAGAAAACTCAACAAGCAAACACTGAACCAGTCAAAGAGTCCGTGTCTGCTGAGACAGTCCCCCAAATACCAAACAAAGCAGAACCTGAACCAAAGATCACAGTGCAGGAAATTCAAAATGCAACACCTGAACCATCAACTACACTAACCCCTGCTGAACCAAAAGATCAATCCATTGCAAATGAGGTAAAAGAAATCCAAAATGACGCTGTTAAAAATGAAGATAAACAAAGTCCCCAACCACAGCAAGATGTTAAACTTCCAAAGCCTCAAACTTTAATCGCCACATCTCCTAAATTCAATCCTGCTCAGAAAGTGCCTCCAGCTAGCATTTCTTCATCTTCCATTAGTCTCCAGGAGGCCATTCGTCTGAAAACCGCTGCCATGTCATCTACAGACAACCAAGCGACGTGCCTGAGCCTGCTGCATTCCCCTCCGCTGTCCCCAGGGGCCATCTCGCAGACGTCCACGGCAAACTTCATCTTCTCCAAAAGCCAGAAGAAGGTGGTCATTGAGAAATCTCCTTTATCTCCAGAATCCAAACCAGATCTGAGGAAGACCCTGGTGCACGAGTTGAATTCTGTTTCTCAAACATTCAAACCTGCTGCTGATCCCCGGAACACAAAAGCCAAAGTCCCGCCTCCAGTTGCGAAGAAACCCAGCGCGAAGAGCAAAAGGATTACCCATAATTCCTCAGAGTGTCATGTGGACACTGAGCATGTGCAAACTGCTGGTCAGTGAGCACTGCCAGAGAAGAGAAGGTAAGGCCTTCTGACTTTTATTTTTATCCAAAATAAATCCAAATGTCTCCAAGAGCTACAACACTGTTGCTCTCGGGTGAGGAATGCGACCGAAACACAACTATTATTAGATTCCAGAAATGAGAAATGACATTTGAAACTCTGTTGAATGAGCACACAAGTCCCATTTGGAACAGAAAGTTCATGTTTTACTGAACTTGTCTTTGTCATCCAGCAGGTGATGGACAAGTCAACGCCCGGGACGCTGTTACTTTTCAAATTCATCCACTGTAATGAATTCCTATAAGCTGAGCAGTCACTGCCAGAAGGTGGCGCTCTTTAGTGTGCATGATGAACAAGAAACTGAAGTGACAGCTCTCGGAGAGAGAAGGTCTCTGAATGTTGAAGTGGAGAAAAGAATGATGAAGGGGGACAAGAAGAAGTAAAGAATGAGGAAGAGGAAGAAAAAAAGACAGTGGCTGTGAGTGGAATGAATGGAAGAAGGAAAATTGATGAGAAAAACATTGAGAACGAAAAGAAAGGACAAAGAAAGGAATGAGGAACATGGACAGTGAGAGAGTAGAAACTCGTGAGAATTCTTTATTTGTAAAACAGTAGAAAAGCTTTGTGTTGTTTTTTCGCAGAAGGTGTTGGTCTTTCTGACATTAAGAGAATTTATGATGTAAATAATTTTCTCATCTCATTATCTCTAGCCGCTTTATCCGTCTACAGGGTCGCAGGCGAGCTGGATCCTATCCCAGCTGACTACGGGCGAAAGGCGGGGTTCACCCTGGACAAGTCGCCAGGTCATCACAGGGCTGACACATAGACACAGACAACCATTCACACTCACATTCACACCTACGCTCAATTTAGAGTCACCAGTTAACCTAACCTGCATGTCTTTGGACTGTGGGGGAAACCGGAGCACCCGGAGGAAACCCACACGGACACGGGGAGAACATGCAAACTCCGCACAGAAAGGCCCTCGCCGGCCCCGGGGCTCGAACCCAGGACCTTCTTGCTGTGAGGCAACAGCGCTAACCACTACACCACCGTGCCGCCTAAATAATTTTCTGTGCAGTTAAAACTTTCTGCCCAGAACAAATTTAAATGGGTCTATTGACTGGACCTTCCTTAATTATGTTTGATTTTAATATATGACATTTCTTTGTGCACTACTGTCCTGTATTTTGGGAATCACTGAATAAGGACTTCTATAAGTTCCTTAATTTCTGCTCAATGATTTAAAAAAAACAAAAAAACATGTCTAACTTATTGTTTAGAAAGAACGATCCCATGTTCACCCGAACCCTGGAGTTCTTTCTGCTCCGGGTTTGTTTAACTGCTTTTCTTTTGCTTATTGTCCTTTTTATGATTTGATTTCAGAACTATCGCAGATATTTACACAAAGCAGTATCGCATGTTTGAAATGTTATAATTAACACCAGGCATTTTTATGGTGGCCTGCAATCGCTTTCCTTTAAAGAGCAGTATGTTAATTTTTTCCATTTATTATTTTTTAAACACACAGAATAATCACTGGATTATAACCAGGTCTTTCTTCAAAATGTACAATATTAAACAGTCTGAAGTACGCATCTGTCTGTCTGCATCAACAACATGAACATCACAGCGCTGCGGGATTCTGATTGGTCAGGAGGTGTTGATTAATTTTCTATAACATATTAACACAACTGTTTTAGTCTGTTATAGTTTCTATAGTAACGGCTCATTCACAGTACAGCAGACGCGCCACAGAAACAGATTAAGTTCATCGTTGATGTGGTGAAGTTTTCTTTAAGATGTTTGATTAAACGTTGATGGAAGGAGTCTCCAGCTTTGTGTTCAGTGTTTACACTCGATGGTTTCTGCTTTTTGAAAAAAAAAATTTTTGTCTTAACTTTGAGACAGAAAGCAAGAGGCTGGTGAGAGAACGACTGTTTATAGCTGCTCATGTTTTGTGAAAGATCCACAACATGAAACGGAATTGTAAAAGAGTGAAGGAGGATCTTTTAGCTCTCTGATTCGTGAATTAAAATCTTGGTTGTTATTCTTGTTTAATTTTCTTCTCCTCAAAAGTATGAGCATAAGTCTTTTCTAAAATCATATCAACGTTAAAACGAGTCGGCCTTTTAATTTCATAAAATTGTTGAAATTTAGTTCCATCTGAAATGTGGTGATTGTGATATCCGTTTATTTCTGGAATATCTCAAAATATCAGGCCATTCTGTGGCTGGGAAGTTATTTAATTTGAGGGGATTAAAGCAAATAATGTGCATGAAATCGCTCGCTTGGCGCAGTCAAGCAGACAGAGGAAGTCCGTGTGCGCATGCGCAGGTTTACCTTCTTCTTCTTTTGGGTTTTACGGCAGCTGGCATCCACAGTGTTGCATTACTGCCATCTACAGGTTTCCCTTTGAGCGTGCACTGACAGTTCCATCATTCTGTCGCTAAACGAACAGCTGATCACACCGAGGTGCTCGCTGAGCGCCCGTATTTATTAGTTTGGTCCTGCGTTTCCTTTCCTTCATATAGAACATAATGTCTTTTCTTCTCGCTTTCCGTTACTGTAGTCGCTCTTTCATGTTTCATTCGCTCACACACATCCTTTTTTTCCTCTCCTGTTTCAAATTTGTATCCCACAATGCCTTGCGTGAACGGGGAAAGCCCACCACATGATGCATGATGTAGTATCTTGAATTGGGTCATGGTGAAGCAGGAAAAAATGGCGGAGAATTTAGGGACATGTGACTCTAAACTCATTAATTGTTCTATTTAAAAAAAACTAGTAAAATTGAAAGTCTGTGATTTGAATTCAGTAGCTTTTGGTCACTAAACAAAAATAATTGGGTGTCAGGAAAATTCTTTTTATGACCTACACTTGAAAAATTTGAAAGGCAGTACAGCTTTAATATCGTCTGCCATTTTCTGCCAAAAAGCAGCAAAGCTTCTCAGTAGGAAGTGGCGGTGAGTTGGTTTGACTCATAAACGACACGTTTCTGAAAGGAATGCAAATAATCAAACAGAACTTTATCCTTACATCAGCAAAAACAGGAAACGTTTAATTGCTGCAGTCTGATTAAGTGTTGGGTGGCATACAAGTACGCGTATACACACATGCAGCTGAATAAAAACTCAAACCCATCAGCATGTTCACACATCTGCAGGTCTCAGGTTTTGTCTCATTAGAGTTTAATTAGGCTCCCGTATTGATTTTAAAATCATTTTACAAGACACTACATGGTCTTGTACCAGACGACCTTTCAGAAATGCTTTTGGTCTTGGTTCTTACACTTTATTTATTTTTTAATTAATATTATTTTATTCCATTTTGGGTTTTTTTTTCAACATTTTATTGCTGATCTTTAAAAATATGTATTCCTTTAGTTTATCTGTCATTTCTGCAAACTTAAAAACAGCATAGGTGATGAACCTTCAGCTTCCTCCTGTTTGCTGTATTTGTTTATGTTTACATTTCATCCAAAAAAGAAAAGAACTGATACATAAAAGCATGTAAATTAAACCCCATGAAATTCTCCACTGAACGTGTTTCACCCTCAGAAACCTTTTAAGAAGGTTTAAAAAAAAAAAAAAGTGTTTTTTGTTAAATTTACTCCTGATGGAATGGGTTTTAAAACTCCACAGCAGTCAGATTGTAATTCTGTGCCTGAGTGTGATTTCTGATGAGGAACAGATGGACTCTCTTAATTGGTGTTAATGACTCGAATATGTTAAATAAGTTTTATAGACTGACTAACCTTAACCTTACACTACACATTGTCTGACACTGATGTTACAAAATAAAAGCGAGTGTTGCCAGGCAAAACAAACCTCGCCCGGTAGTAATGATAATAATAATACATTTTATTTATAAGCGCCTTTCATGACACTCAAGGACACTTTACAAGAAGAAAACAGAAAAAATAAACAACAGATTAAAACTACACAATATAAAATGGAAAGGAGGGGAAAAAAGCACGCATGATGAATATGAAGGAAGATATCATGAAAAAAATCGGTCCCCTCTGGGTCCGTGTGGCTTATAAATAAAATAGTTTTCTGATCCCATGTCCATACAGTAAATACAGCATATATATTTACTCTATGAGGCAGTAGCCACAAAAATGAAGCGGAATCCGAAAATAAACAATTTAAAAATCACAGAAGTAAAATATACCAAGTGTCTGTACTTTATATTATTCTACTCTTCCCTCTTACAGTTTTTGAAACTGAAACCTCCGAACTGAGGCTGACACACACACGCTGTCGCCATGACCCAAACTCTTATTTCCCGGAAATGGCCCGACGCTAGAGCTCAGTGGAACACACTTTCCCTCTGGAATAAGCATAAACATGTCTGAAAGCCATTTATTTAGTCCATTCATTTCAAATGGTGAACTGAATTGTATACGCTGACCGGTCATTTTAATCAGAACATGTGTATGTGCAGTGCGCGATCGTTACTCTCTCATTCTTACAGCACGATGACAGTCACTGGCGCCTCTATATGAGGCAGTAGCCACAACAAAAACAATTTTGATCTTTTTGGTGACCTTGACCGGACGACCCTCAAAATGTTGGAGGTTCTATTTGAGACCAATGCCCATCTATCCTGAAAGTTTCATGAAGATTGATCCAGCCGTTTTCCCGTAATATCGTTAACAAAAAAAACAAAGAAATCTGACTGAAAACAAGTCTTTTGGGCCATGATTGGCTCCACAAAATCAGATTAAACTGGCATGAAATAAAGTATGCTGATGTCACTGCCACAACTGAGACCATATTACAGAGGTATAGTGAGGTTTTCAGGGATGAACTAGGTACACTTAAGGGGGTTGCAATGAAACTGCATGTTGACCCTGAGGCTACCCCAAGGTTTTTCAAGCCCAGACCTGTGCCATATGCTATGAAAAGCAAAGTTGAAGAGGAGTTGTAACGCTTGCAGCAACTGGGCATCATTGAGCCAGTCCAGTTTTCAAGCTGGGCAGCTCCCATTGTTCCTGTGCTAAAGGAGGACAAGCCAGCAAGGATTTGTGGAGATAATAAACTGACAGTGAACCAAGTTTCGAAGACAGCCGAGTACCCATTGCCAAGAGTAGAGGACTTATTTGCGACCCTTGCAGGGGGGAAAGCATTTCACAAAACTTGATATGAGCCATGCCTACCAACAACTGCTTCTTGATGAGGAATCAAAGAAGTATGCTACCATCAACACTCATAAGGGCCTTTTTAAATACAACCAGCTGGTTTTTGGAGCGTCATCGAGCCCTGCCATTTTCCACAGAACAATGGACACTTTGTTGCAAGGAATCCCACATGTAGCTGTGTATCTAGATGATAATTTAGTCATGGGGGCCACAGAGGCAGAGCATCTCGTTAACATGAAACAGGTGCTCAAGAGGCTCTCAGAGGCTGGACTGAGGCTAAAACAGGGCAAATGTGTGTTCATGGCTCCAAGTATGTCCTACCTGTGGCACAAAATCACAGCAGAGGGTCTCAGCCCAGTGGAAGACAAAGTGAGGGCCATTAAGGAGGCCTCAAACCCCACAAGCCTCCATGGACTGAGATCATTTTTGGGAATGGTCAATTATTATGGCAAATTTCTTCCTGATCTCTCAAACATTCTGGCCCCACTATACAAGCTACTATGCAATGATACCAAGTGGAAGTGCAGTGAGGAGCAAGAAACAGCTTTTAAGAACATTAAAGAGCTCCTTCACTCAGCAAAGCTGCCAGTTCATTTTGATTCTGACAAAGAGATCATTCTGTCATGCGATGCCTCTCCTTATGGGGTTGGGGCAGTACTATCGCACGTGATGGAAGATGGTGGGGAGAAACCCATTGGTTTTGCTTCAAGGACCCTGACTGCAGTGGAGAAGGGGTATTCACAGTTGGACAAGGAAGGCCTGGCAGTTGTGTTTGCAGTGAAGCATTTCCACCAATATGTCTACGCAGGGGCGCCGCTAGAAATCTTGGGCCCTATGAAAGATTACAATTTAGGCCCCCCCCGGTAAAATTTTCAAGCTCAATCAACTGAATTTGAAGTCTGTTTCTGGCTGGCACTTCTACTTTACTATGCATGTGATCAGCTACCTAGCAAATTTAGGTGATACAATTATTTGGTATATGAACATTTTAAATGCAGAACTGTCAGAATTAGACTGAATAGACTGTTGCCTTAAAATGAAAATTCCATTATATATATGGAAGATATATATATATATGTAACCGGGTCATGTTTATGGATTTTTGATTATTTAATTTTGGGTTTAACTACCCTGGTTTGAAATTGACTCAAAACAGGAAGTGACTTCAGGTTGTAGGCGGGATATGCCATGAGGAGGATCGGGGTTTTCCGGTTGGGGAAACGGTTCACGAACCCAGACTGAAAACCAAGCGAGACGCGAAATAATCTGCACTAAGCAACGTTATTTACTTGCAGATTTGCTGCCTCACTAGTATGGTACACTGTGACTCAACGTAGTGCCGCTACAAGAGGATATAGAGTTAAAATGTTAGCTGATGTAAGTAGGTGTGTTTGTGTAAGGTTTGTTTTGTACTCCGGTCGCAAGATAAGAATGTGTCTTCCATGTTTTAAACGGTGACTATTACTGAAACATAGATTTTATACTGTAACCCTAACCAGGGAGACTCGGTGTCCTGTGAAGATCAGTGAGCACGTGCTAGTGTGGCGTCGTGTGTATTGTGTAAGTGAAAAGGTTTCCTTGTAAATCCTTAAGCATATTTGGAGTGTGAACTATGGGGTTTGTGGTGTACTAATGTTCTTATGTGCCTTTCTCATCTCCAGTATCACCACTACCGTTTGTTCTGACTTATTTGGGGTCATAAGCTTATTCAATGTTCTATCAGTTTGGCTGCTTTATCTCGTAGTACTTAACAATTTTGTTTTGAGATTAGCCTCTTAGGTATTTTGAGGCAGTTGTACTGTAACACGAACTGGGAACATTTTACTCTGACCAAAAGCAACCCTGTCAATTTTATTTCCAATTGTAATTCTTGTTGATCTTCTGAGTCACAAGTGTGGTGCTCTTTATTTTCTATTTTTTACTCTTACTAAGGATACACTTACATTTACTTTCTATCAGATAAAACCCTTGAAATGCATTTGTTGTTCTGTGTACATCATTTCCCGGCAACATATATTTTTCCCCTTTTATGAGCAACTATTATTAGGCCGCTCAGTAGCTTATGGAGTTCATTCAATCCAAATGTTTGTGTTGAGAGAAATTGCATGCATCACTGTATCAGTATGGATTTATAACATTCTGTATGCACATTATGGAGACTTCAGAGCCCTCCAGCAAACATCATCAATAATCAGGATTACAAAATGTATTCCTTTGTTTCCTCCATTTATTGACTTATTGTATGTGATCAAATGTACGCCTTAATGATTAACTACACTAGTTTTTTGATACAGTTACAGAGTGCACTGCAAGAAATCCACTAAGTGTTTTTGGTTTATTCTTTTAGGCATCACACATTTATTAGAAAACACAGCAAATGTTCAAATATTCAAGTTAAATACTTAGCAACAGTATCAATAAATCCACACATGAACAATAGCAATGATATCTATGACCACAGCTAATGCGCAAAATATTAAAGTTAAATACTTAACAATATCAACAAATCCACACATGAACAATGGCAAAACCCCTAGACTTAATTATACAATAAAGATACCTATGAAAAAAGGTGATTTTTTTTTTCACACACAGTGTGATATCCGGACTTCATAATTCATCACACCTGCTCCTGCTTAGCAACTTCTAGAATGTTCACCTCTGTTGCGCACATAGAGAAACTGCCAGCTGCTCTAAGCTGCGCTAATAGCGGCGCTGCGCACACACGGAGCTACACATTTCACTGTCCCCGCCCACAATCACACTGTACCATTAGTAAAAAGGGTGGAGGGGTGAAATGACAATATCATAAATAATTCAAGAAAAATGTTATAGCAAATCATAACCATGTATAATTTGCATATTTTAACAGATGAAATGAAATATTTTATTTCAAAAACTTACACAAGGCAATACTATTAAAATAATATTAATATCCCTCACAGGCCCCCCTGTCAGTGCCAGCCCCTTAGAATCGTCCTAACTTTCCCCCCCAGCGGCGTCCCTGTGTCTACGGCAGGGGTGGCACGGTGGTGTAGTGGTTAGCACTGTCACCTCATAGCAAGAAGGTCCGGGTTCGAGCCCCGTGGCCGGAGAGGGCCTTTCTGTGTGGAGTTTGCATGTTCTCCCCATGTCCGCGTGGGTTTCCTCCAGGTGCTCCAGTTTCCCCCACAGTCCAAAGACATGCAGGTTAGGTTAACTGGTGACTCTAAATTGAGCGTAGGTGTGAATGTGAGTGTGAATGGTTGTCTGTGTCTATGTGTCAGCCCTGTGATGACCTGGTGACTTGTCCAGGGTGTACCCCGCCTTTCGCCCGTAGTCAGCTGGGATAGGCTCCAGCTTGCCTGCGACCCTGTAGAAGGATAAAGCAGCTAGAGATAATGAGATGTCTACGGCACAATTGTTACAGACCAGAAGCCACTGTTGAATCTGTTCAGTGAGCCCAAATGCATCCCACTGCTGGCCTCAGCTAGGATACAGTGTTGGGCTCTTACGCTAACAGCCTATCAGTACACTATACTGTACAGAGCAGGAAAGGATAATGCAAATCCAGACGCTCTGAGCCGACTGCCAGAGGCCCCAGTTGCTACATATGTACCACCAAAGACTGTGTTTTCATTAGAGAGACTGGCAGTAACACCTGTTACAGCAACCCAGATTAGACAGTGGACAGAGAGGGATCCAATCCTCTCTCGAGTCAAAACACTCCTTTTGCATGGCTGGCCCAGTTCAGTGGAAGGAGAGGGGCTGCAGCCGTATGCTAAACGTAAAACAGAACTGAGTTTGCAGGATGGATGCATTCTCTTTGAGGGTTGTTGTCCCTCCCCTTGTGCATAAACAGATTGTGGAGGAAATACATGAGACACATCCAGGAGTTTCCAGGATGAAAAGTCTGGCAAGATCTTGTGTGATGGCCAGGTATGGATCAGGATCTTGAGGACAAAGTAAAGTCATGCACACAGTGCCAGTCTAGCCAGAGCATGCCACCACCAGCACCCTTGCACCCATGGGAGTGGCCAGACTGGCCCTGGTCGAGAGTGCACATGGATTTTGCTGGCCTCTTTATGGGACAAATGTTGTTGATTATGGTGGATGCACATTCCAAATGGATAGAGGCCCACAGTATGGCCAACATCACAGCTCCTTCAACCATAGACAAGCTCAGGCAGGTTTTTGCAGTCCGTGGATTGCCTGACAGTCTGGTCACAGATACTGGCCCGACATTCTTGGAGAGTTCATGCAACAGAATGGTATTCGTCCTATCCGGACAGTCCCCTTCCACCCTGCCTCAAATGGCTTGGCAGAGCATGCTGTGCAAATAGTGAAGGAAGGCCTGAAGCGGATGACAGGAGACTCTCTGAGCACTAAGTTTTCATGATTCCTGCTCAAATATCGCCTTATGCCACAGACAACAACTGTACGCACTCCAGAAAAAAAGAGTGGTCCAGTCTCATGTGTTGTGAAGCTGAAGGATGGACGTGTGTTTCGCAGATATCAGGATCATGTACGTCTGCGTCACGACACAGGCTCAGAAAGGGACAGCTCTGCAGAGTGGAGATTGTCTGCTGTAGGAGAATATGTACCAGCAACAGAGCCAGAAGGGGACACACAGGAAAAGCTGTTGGTGCCACAGGATGAGGGGGAACCTCCTCACATGTATGCACAAGCCCCACTAATGCCCTCCACATCAGCATCTCCCAAAACATTGTCTCCTGTGGTGTCTTCGGGGTCACCTGGGGTTCTGCGGAGGTCACAGTGCACTCGCAAACCTCCAGACAGACTGAATGTTTAATTGGACAGTTGTTACATTGAATGGGGACTATGCCATATTGATTACATTTTGTAGTAGTAATCTATGCTGTTGTTTACTGTTGGGTTTATAGGCTAAGTCTCCACTGTTGTTATTTCGTGTCAAAGAACTTAAAGGGGGGTAAGTGTTGTAATGGGACAGTAGACAGGTAGACATGCCAGGAACCCACTAGGGGGGGCGCTGTGAGACAGAGAGGATATGTTATGAGTTCGAGAGTAAGAAGAGGGCTGCCAGCTCCTGAAGTTCTGTGTATGTGTATGGTGAGCCACGTTAGATGGTGCTCGTTATGTGCCAGGTGCCTGTTGTGCTGAAGAACCATTTCTACAATAAACACAGACAGCGTCAGTTAGCTCATGTGCATTCCTTATTGTGGTACAAGTTGCTGGGGGTGTGAAGGAAAAGATAAGTCCCCCAAAACCCAACTATCCCCTGTCTCCAGGTGTGGCAGAATCAGCTGAGGTTTTGGTGTAGGTGATACCTGGGTTGAGTCTGCTATCTTGCTTTTTCAATGGTGTGCTTTCTTTGCCGGTGGTGTGAGGTGAAAGATAAACTTCCCAAAAAAGTAACTTGTGTGTCTGCTCTGATAGCTCACTGGGTAAGGGCTGTCCTTGTCTCAGTAGGAGGGACTGGGTTTGAGGTGGGGGATCAACAGCTGATGATAATAGAAGCCTGTGTGCTGATGGAGTGGAATAAAAACAGGGGATTATGCTTCTCTAAATGAAAATTATAATTATCTACAACAGTTTAAGTACAATATGTGTAATACTACATTATGTAACATAGTAAAGCAGAATGTTATTTTACTAAATTGTTGAACATTTCACTCGTCCTGTCAGATGGTTTGAAGCAAAAAAAAAAATTATTTTACTAAACTGTAGCATAGTACACTATGATGCAGTAACACAGGGTAGGAAAATGTAGTTTTTCTCATTAGTAGGATGCCCTCCAAAGCAGCATAACCCCTGCTTTGACCTCTCTCAGAGCCCCAGGTGGGACCAACCAAACTTTCTATCTCCTGGATTTAGGGTCCCACCTGGTGCCCAACCCCTACTGCCCAGAGATGGCCTCAAACTGAGAATCTACAGCAACTGATAGAGACCTTTAATCCACTGAGCCATCAGGAAGTTCGCAGGCATTTATCTGCTACTGTAGACCTCCAACTGCACACAGGGAGCCTTCATAAAGAAACACACAGCTGAAGCTCTGACTCCATCTCAACTGAGGGCAGCAACAGACTTTACCCCCTGCACTGACAGGGTTAGATTTAATATAAACAGATCTCATATCTCTCAGGGGGTTTGAGCTGAGCTCCTCACATATCCCCACACTTTGTTGGTATCAGGTGAGCTACTGGGGCCCACAGGGAATCTGCCACTATCAGGACTTTTATCCTGAACCTTACAGCAGCTCGTGAGGATGCAGACAATCAAAAAGAAATTCCAGGTACAGAGCTGAGGGTTTGTGGCTCGGAGGTAAAACACTCATCTCTAATGGGGATGAGTTTATGTTCATGTATTGGTGTGTGCCTTTATAAAACTGTGTGTGTGGAGGTTTGAGGGAATCAAACACAAAGATGTTCATTATCACTGAAATGAAAAACACATGCAATTAGTGATGTTTATCTGAAATACCATGGAATCTACAATTTTATTTCAACACAAAATGATTAATTCCAAAATTATTGGCAACACCACAAATCAGAAATATCCTGGTGGAGGATCTTGGTGCAATCCCTCATGCAGAACATTTCCTGTGTGTGTGTATTTAATGGTCAAGTCAAGTCAAGTTTATTTGTATAGCGCTTTTAACAATAAACATTGTCAAAAAGCAGCTTTACAGAATTTGAACGACTTAAAACATGAGCTAATTTTATCCCTAATCTATCCCCAATGATGAAGCCTGTGGCGACGGTGGCAAGGAAAAACTCCCTCAGACGACATGAGGAAGAAACCTCGAGAGGAACCAGACTCAAAAGGGAACCCATCCTCATTTGGGCAACAACAGACAACATGACTATATCATTAACAGTCCTAACATAAAGTCAGCTTCATTGATGCTATAAATCCCCCACCAACGGAAACCCGGGCGCAAAACCGTGCATGACAACCGTAGTCCCAAAGTCAGCAAGTCAACTGCAGCCCCAAAGTCAGCAAGTCAACTGCAGTCCCCAGCCACAAAAGCACCACTGCAAGAGTCCAGAGCGTCCTCCAGGCATGGCCCCACATGGGGCTGTCCTCCACAGGAGCAATGCAATGAGACTGCAACCAGACACAGGGCACCAGGATGGATCAGGCAGGTCCGAGGAGCAGAAGAGGTTCAGCAGCTCGATCCCAGGACCGACATGTAACTCAGAGGGACAGATTTTGGGGGGGGGAGAGAAAACACAGGTTGCTAGGTATGCCCAATGTCACCTGAATAAGTAGGAACAGTATACATATTGCACTGAGTACAAGCAGGGACTCCGGCAACTAACTATGACAGCATAACTAAAAGGGGAGAGCCAGAAGGTAACACAGGCATGAGGGAGCCCCGGGACATAAAGCAGCAGCCACTACACCGTCAACAAACTCGAGTGAGCAAGCGAGTGGGGACTGACAGCATCCACACATCCCAGTTTACCAAACACTCTGTCTGAGGACCCTCCAGATCTACTCCGTTACCTCATAAACACCATTAACAAAAGGCTTGACTAAACAGATATGTTTTCAGCCGAGACTTAAACGCTGAGACTGTGTCTGATTCCCGAACACTACTTGGAAGGCTGTTCCATAACTGTGGGGCTTTGTAAGAAAACGCTCCACCCCCTGATGTAGCCTTCACTATATGAGGTACCAGCAGATAGCCTGCACCTTTTGATCTAAGTAGGCGTGGCGGGTCATAGAGGAGCAGAAGTTCACTCAGGTACTGTGGTGTGAGAACATTCAGTGCTTTAAAGGTCAATAGTAGTATTTTATAATCAATACGAAATTTGACTGGGAGCCAATGCATTGTGGATAAGGGTCATCCCAGGTAACAATTTTACATAGTAACTACTTACAACATACATACTGACATTACCAAACCACTACCTAACCACTACGTCGTATATACAGTGGGGCAAAAAAGTATTTAGTCAGCCACCAATTGTGCAAGTTCTCCCACTTAAAAAGATGAGAGAGGCCTGTAATTTTCATCATAGGTACACTTCAACTATGAGAGACAGAATGGGGGGAAAGAATCCAGGAAATCACATTGTAGGATCTTTAATGAATTAATTGGTAAATTCCTCTGTAAAATAAGTATTTGGTCACCTACAAACAAGCAAGATTTCTGGCTCTCACAGACCTGTAACTTCTTCTTTAAGAGGCTCCTCTGTCCTCCACTCGTTACCTGTATTAATGGCACCTGTTTGAACTCGTTATCAGTATAAAAGACACCTGTCCACAACCTCAAACAGTCACACTCCAAACTCCACTATGGCCAAGACCAAAGAGCTGTCAAAGGACACCAGAAACAAAATTGTAGACCTGCACCAGGCTGGGAAGACTGAATCTGCAATAGGTAAGCAGCTTGGTGTGAAGAAATCAACTGTGGGAGCAATTATTAGAAAATGGAAGACATACAAGACCACTGATAATCTCCCTCGATCTGGGGCTCCACGCAAGATCTCACCCCGTGGGGTCAAAATGATCACAAGAACAGTGAGCAAAAATCCCAGAACCACACGGGGGGACCTAGCGAGGCGAGGCTTGTGGTGGCACAAGCAGGCAGGATTGACCGACTGCCCGCCAGCATCTTTTGGCAATGCTCATCGCAAAATTAGTTGCAGCTGTGATAACGGAAATCGTCATTGCTTTCTTCAATGTTTATGCTAACGACAACTCACGATGATTTCCGGCAACGTTTTGGCGCTAGTTTCATCTCACTTCTACAGTTCACGGAGAAACAAGCTATATGTACACGGTTTTGATCACTTCTTAAGTTCTAGTTATTTTGGTTAGTTTTCAAAGTTACTTCGCCAATATGGAGAAAGTTTTGGACCGCAAAAATGAGGATCATGCCAGGGAAATCGATAAATCGAACGGGATAAAGAACTGTTTCTGATGGGCATGGCTCGATAGTAGCGTTACCGTGCAGATAGGGACACAAACTGTGACGACGTGCCTGACGGAACATATCCGAAAAGTGGACGTGCCGGGAAAGGTTCTGTGTATTCTGTGCTCAGATATGATCAATTATGGAAACAGAGGAGCTAGAAACATCCAGGAGCACATCAAAACAAAAAAGCACAAAGGTACGTTTTACTTAAATTGTCAAAGATAGAGTCAGGAGGAATCTAATATATCGTTACGGTTACTTCCATTATCGCTCACGATATATATATCTCTGTAGGGATTTGTTATCTTAAAGTTTATAAACATTTTAAACCATCATTGAATTTGAAAACATTCATATATATATATATATATATATATATATATATATATATATATATATGTGTGTGTATATATATATATATATATATGTGTATGTGTGGGAAAGGGGGATTGAATGCCCCCTAGACCGGCCAGGTTAGGCCGGCGTAAGGGGACATTATGCTCAATTTTTTGCCCTTGGCAGACATTTCAGAGTTTTTTTTTAATGTCCCATTCTCATCCCTGCTAGTGAATGACCTGCAGAGAGCTGGGACCAGAGTAACAAAGGCTACCATCAGTAACACACAATGCCGCCAGGGACTCAAATCCTGCAGTGCCAGACGTGTCCCCCTGCTTAAGCCAGTACATGTCCAGGCCCGTCTGAAGTTTGCTAGAGAGCATTTGCATGATCCAGAAGAGGATTGGGAGAATGTCATATGGTCAGATGAAACCAAAATAGAACTTTTTGGTAAAAACTTAACTTGTCGTGTTTGGAGGAGAAAGAATGCTGAGTTGCATCCAAAGAACACCATACCTACTGTGAAGCATGGGGGTGGAAACATCATGCTTTGGGGCTGTTTTTCTGCAAAGGGACCAGGACGACTGATCCGTGTAAAGGAAAGAATGAATGGGGCCATGTATCGTGAGATTTTGAGTGAAAACCTCCTTCCATCAGCAAGGGCATTGAAGATGAAACGTGGCTGGGTCTTTCAGCATGACAATGATCCCAAACACACCGCCCGGGCAACGAAGGAGTGGCTTCGTAAGAAGCATTTCAAGGTCCTGGAGTGGCCTAGCCAGTCTCCAGATCTCAACCCCATAGAAAATCTTTGGAGGGAGTTGAAAGTCCGTGTTGCCCAGCGACAGCCCCAAAACATCACTGCTCTAGAGGAGATCTGCATGGAGGAATGGGCCAAAATACCAGCAACAGTGTGTGAAAACCTTGTGAAGACTTACAGAAAATGTTTGACCTCTGTCATTGCCAACAAAGAGTATATAACAAAGTATTGAGATGAACTTTTATTATTGACCAAATACTTATTTTCCACCATAATTTGCAAATAAATTATTTAAAAATCAGACAATGTGATTTTCTGGATTTTTTTCTCTCATTTTGTCTCTCATAGTTGAGGTATACCTATGATGAAAATTACAGGCCTCTCTCATCTTTTTAAGTGGGAGAACTTGCACAATTGGTGACTGACTAAATACTTTTTTGCCCCACTGTACGTTGTGTGTTTGCTGGGATATCTCCTGGTTCTAGTAAGGACTCTTGCTGCGGCATTTTGAACTAACTGGAGCTTGTTTATGCACTTATTGGAACATCCAGACAGTAAGGCATTACAATAATCCAACCTGGAGGTAACAAAAGCATGAACTAGTTTTTCCGCGTCGTGTAGTGACATTAAATTTCTTATCTTAGCAATATTTCTGAGATGAAAGAAAGCTATCCGGGTAATGTTATCAATGTGAGTTTCGAATGAAACTGGGGTCAATAATCACTCTGAGGTAATACGTGATTTATAAAGGACAAAGGCCAGTCTATTCAGTAAGATGAAAAGCTGTGTTTCTTATTCACTTCAAGAAGGAGAACAAAAGCGGGGCAGGAGACGGAGCGACTGTTTATCACTGCTGTAACTATCAGTGAGAACGTGTAACGAAATGTAAGGATAAAAAGATCAAATATGACATAAATTATCGTTGTCAAACACTTGGTGATGTGGTCAACTTAATCACACCACCCTGTCACTCAGTACTTCACTGGAATGAACACACACACACACTCACAGCCAGCCAAACCCCCCCCCCCACACACACACACACACACACAGTTTATTAGTCATGTAATCTCACTTCAGTAATACAGCAGGTTTTTTTTTTTTTTTTAAATCACAGGTTCCTCGACAGTCTGAGATTTGGAGGACTGATGTTCAGGGGTGGACTGGCAATCTGTGCGTTCTGGAAAAGTCCAGAATGGCTGTCCGGTCTACGGCCGTCGGCCCTGTTCAATAACCAAAATTTTCAGTCTATCAACTAACAACAGGTGGCGCTAAGATGATAATTTATCCGTCAATCATTATTCCATAGGCCTAAAAGCCAACAAAGAAGAGTAATGTTAGTGTCTGTCAACAGAAAGATGGCAAGCGGACAACGTAAGGAGAAAGGTGGATGGGAAAACTTAAAACAAAAGAAAGTGAAGTCGCTTGAAGATGCTTCAAAATGTAGAAAGCTCACAGAGCTTTTTGGCAGCAGTGCAACTGCAAGCAGCAGCAGTAACGTTCCTGTCACGTTCTCACCGAGCGAGACTGAGAACCAGGTGGGCGTCCAACCTGACCAACCACATGCTGATGATGATAGTCATGATGAGGGGCAGGCAGCTGAGGGAATTTCACCGGAGGAGGAGGAGGTACCGGGAAGTGACAACGACATAAAACCATAGCATAAAACAGGTTACGTAAAGGCCACTCATAGACTCCTCTCATAGTGGGCCAATCTTCTATTGACTGGATTTGCGGTGTGATGATGAGAAATATGTGGTTTATTGCTGTCAAAACAAACACGTAACTACCAAGCAAGCCAATTATAAATAGATAGGCAAGCACAAATGCCGCGATTTCATATGTTCACCTCTGCATAATTCATGCAGATTAGGCTCTTTACGTTCAAGAGAACCAAAGCTCTCGCCTGTCATTAACCCAAAGTTTGAGGTGGAGAAGTGTTTTCCATTTTGGCAATATTTATCTTTGTCTTCTCTTTTGTGGTGCATGGTGGAATGCATGGGCGCAGATAGAGGGGGGGACGGGGGGGATTCGTCCCACCCAGATTTAAATTCACCTCGTTCGGTCCCCCCCACTTATAGGGAGGAAAAAACGTCTATGCTGTCTTTCTTTGCAAACCTCACGGAAAAACGTCTATGCTGTCTTTCTTTGCAAACCTCACGGAAAAATCAAAAGACTAATTACCATTCGGTTTATTGAGGTGCACAGCAGTATATACAGTTGCAACTGCGCAGACTGCACAGGTTGCGAGCTCGAGCTTGGTTGCTATGGTTACCCACAACAAGTTTGACAGGCATATCGGGGACAGCGCCTCCTAGTTCAGGACCCCAACACGGCATGATGAACGGTGCCAAAAGGCAGAAAACGATTGCATCGTTTTTTCAAAAAAAAAAAAAAACGACTGTAAGTAAACTGTGCCTTACTTTATCATATCACCTTGCAATTTTTTGATAGTCTGTTCAAAGTAATGTCATAGTGAAAGTAAAATCGTACGGAGTAGAGAAGCCTTTCTGGTAGCCTCCTTCTTTCGGTAGCAGCCTGTAGATACAGTGCTCAGAAGGCAGTTTTAATGTGTAATCTGGCGTTCCCTGCCATAATTTCAGCGAGCATATTGTTTCATAAGGAAACTTTGCGAAGAGTTGTTGACTGACTGCCACTCACGCAACACACAGGCATAGTTAGAAAGTCAGGATGCACTGGTTTACACTTTACACACACACACGTAGCCCAGCCTCTCGCTATGGTTAACAGTTGGAACTTAGCGGTTTTAAAACTAGTTTTGCAGTTTTGCAGTTTCTGTGCGTGATGATAATGTGTAAACTTTGGATTTCCATAGGCTATGTTAAAATGTTATCATTGTCCTGGCCTGCAGGTAGTTCCTGGTGATGGCAGTGAGGGAGGTGAAATAACATGTATACACACTACCGTTCAAAAGTTTGGGGTCACCCAGACAATTTTGTGTTTTCCATGAAAAGTCACACTTTTATTTCCCACCATAAGTTGTAAAATGAATAGAAAATATAGTCGAGACATTTTTCTGGCCATTTTGAGCATTTAATCGACCCCACAAATGTGATGCTCCAGAAACTCAATCTGCTCAAAGGAAGGTCAGTTTTATAGCTTCTCTAAAGAGCTCAACTGTTTTCAGCTGTGCTAACATGATTGTACAAGGGTTTTCTAATCCTCCATTAGCCTTCTGAGGCAATGAGCAAACACATTGTACCATTAGAACACTGGAGTGAGAGTTGCTGGAAATGGGCCTCTATACACCTATGGAGATATTGCACCAAAAACCAGACATTTGCAGCTAGAATAGTCATTTACCACATTAGCAATGTATAGAGTGGATTTCTGATTAGTTTAAAGTGATCTTCATTGAAAAGAACAGTGCTTTTCTTTCAAAAATAAGGACATTTCAAAGTGACCCCAAACATTTGAAATTTGAACGGTAGTATATATATATATATATATATATATATATATATATATATATATATATATATATATATACACACACACACACACACGCATACACAAAATGGAATCATTTGCTGACAGCTCAGTCCCCCCCAGTTCAAAAATCCTATCTGCGCCCCTGGTGGAATGTCTGTGGAGTAGGCTACAAATGTTGTTTGAAGGATGATTGGTTGAATGATATCATAACTCATCACAGCAGCATTGCATTGTGCAATTTGTTAATAGCCTAATTTTAGATCTGTTTGTCAGGCTTACCTACCAAAAAATCAGCATAATATTAAAACTATAAAATGTGTCAAGCAGGCTAATTTTTACACAGAATAGACCTAAAAGGCTAAACATTTAATTGGGATTTAGGAAAAACCTCCAAATCTGATTTATTCTTCTTGTCTGTAGCCAAGGTATCAAATGCATGTTTATCCAAAGTTTTGGCTGGTTTTTAAAAATAGAATTTTGAGGTATAAGTACAGGTTTAAAGGCTGTCATTCCAAATAATACCTTGAGGCCTTCATGTTAATGGCTACTGAAAAAGACATCCTCATGTCCCTGGACAGTGACTGTATCATTGACAGAGTGGCAGAAAACAGTGACCTTCTGAGGAAACTTCTTCTCCCTCAGCACTAATTGTACCAACCTTTAATAGCCAACATTCAGAATGACTGCTCAGTGTAATGATTGTTGGCAAAGTCAGTTACAAATATCAGTGATACAGATTTTTTTTCTCTTTAAAATGCAAGCATAGAAGTGACTGTAAGATAGCAGTATAAAAGACAATGTCTATGTTCATTTTTGTTTAGGAGATGCAAGTGATGTTTAGTCGTTCTTGAATATTAGGTGTTCTTGAGTTCTTGAATAAACAATCATAAATAGTTCATCTGTGTGGGTTTTGTTATGACAGACAATATACCACTATAGCACTTTACTATAGCACTATAGTATAGTATAGTATAGTATAGTATAGTATAGTATAGTATAGTATAGCGGGCCTATTTGGGGGGAAAGTCCAGGGCCGTTTTTTGGTCCCAGTCTGTCTCTGCTGATGTTTGAAGCAGATGTTTTTCTAATCATTAAAACATCATGTAAACTCCATGAATTTCCATGGAGGGCTTTTTTTTTTGTAAAGCTGGTGTAGCAGTTCGATAGGGTGAGTGGAGCACAGAGGACGGCAGGACAGAGATCAGGTTTCCAAAAGGGCTTTATTGCCACACTTTTCAGTCTAACAACTTCCAAATGAACAGACACACATCAACATAAGAAGCGTCTAGTTCAGAGATCAGCCCCTCTGCGCTCGCTCTCCCTCCTTAAGTAGGGCGCGGTCACTGGGAAGACACACACAAACAGGTTAATTCATGTCAGGTGTAGTGATTCTGCCACTTACCTTCCCTGACTCCGCCCTCCTGTCACAGACCGGCGCTTGACCACGCCCCCGCTGCCACAGCTGGTAAGAGAAAGTTTACAGTTTTCCATCAGTTACTGTTTTTTAATTTCACTTTCAATTAAACAATTCCCCTAACCAGTGTTCTGTACCTGTTGTTATTTCTCCAGATGAGACTCACAGACACAGGAAACGTCTTCTCTCACATTCACAGTGGCGACTTTAGAGTCTGCAGGAGACACAACTGATTTAAGTCTGTCCTTTACATATGAAGTCAAACTGAAAAACTCTCCAATGTTTGTTTATAAAAATACAGCTTTAGGGTGAAAAACCCACATGCGCTGTTACCTGAACAACAGTTTCTGGTTTTTTTGGGCGTGTCCCATACAGTGTAGGAGCACAACAGGCCCAGTGAGGTAATAAAAGCAGGGAGCGGCGGTATGACGTGAGTCACTGAAGAACTATTGAAGTGACTGAACTATGTCTAGACTGGTCTGGGAGTCTCAGCGCAGGAATTAGACTCCTGATGACGTCACAGCGAGGTGAAAACATAAACATCAGAAAATGACTTAAACCACTAACAATCACTCCACTCACACATACGGAACACAAGCAAATCCGCATTATTATAATCTGAGAATGGGTTTTGTGTACAACACTGATAGGAGGAGAAAGAGAAAAAGGGAGGAACGTTACAGAATGTGGGTTAAAAATAATAAATTGCCTCAAAATTGAAAGACGACTCTGTTGATGATCAGCACACTGTGTGAAGTTCAGTTTACTGTTGTTCCGTCCATTATAAAAGTATAAGGAGTGAAATTCTTTGGCTCAGACTCCTGCCATAGCAGCATGAGCGAATACAATAAAATAAAAACCTAAAAAAAACAATAATACAAATAAAAAGAGAGTAAATCAACAACACCGAGAGAACACGGGACAATATACGAGACAGAGAAAAAAATGATGCAGCAGTAATTTTGAGAATGTCCTAAAAGATAAAGATTTAAATCTGATGATGAAATATATATATTTACTTCACCTATATTACATCAATAAATCAGGACAATGACACAATAAATCATATATTTCTGTCCACATTCACTGGATATGAGCAATCGCATGCTCTGATTGGATACTCTACTACTAGGATATCGGCTCATATACCGTGAGTAGAGAAAAACAAAATGGTGGCGCGTGTTGCTGAACCAACTGAAGACGAAATAAAAACTCTACTAGAAAACAAAACCACAAACAAAACAGCAACAAAATATGGAATATTTGGAATAAGTATTTGATGGTAAGCACATCTTTTTTTATTTTTCAAGAATTATCATTGTCGCATTTTTCACAAATTGCTCCTGTCATTTCACTGATTTGTTTACATTCTAAGTAGAAATGATTTTGTCCGACATTTTGTATATAGTTTTTATCAAATTTTCAAAAAAATAAAAATGCTCTGTTTCTCAAAATCCAGTGAATGTGGATAGAATAAAACAGTTATTCCACTTAATCTCGGTGCTACGCGCCTCATCACCCATCAGCTCATGTACGACTTGATTTCAGGGAATAACTGTTAAACTTACACACACAGGTTACTGATTACAAAATGTTCCTCCTACATATAAATGTCATGCTGTCAAAGAGATCAGGAGATGCGATTCTGAATAACTGCAGTGACTCACACCATCATCATTCTTATCTCGAGATATTTTTAGACAGGAATTCCATCTGACTGCATTTAACGCGTGTGAATCATTTAGAGTTCTTCAGTAAGTCCTGAGTCTGATCATCCTGTCTGACATCACTAGGAGCTTTTTATTCTCACAAAACTTTACTGTAAAGTAATGACACAATGACATACTCAAACTTTCTAAGTATTACCAGATGATCATCACAGAGGATGGGATTTCACTCTGTCTGTCTGTTTGTTCTGTTCACACACGTGACTTGTGGAACCACTTCCTGTTTTGTCTGTGATGGTTCTTCCTGTTTTCAACTGAAACTGGAGGATTACACAACTGCACGTGCTCCATTCTTCTAGGACACGCCCACCAATGTGAGGGAACTCCTGGTATCCAGGGAACAGCTGGACTGTTATTACTGTCAAGTAGTTTTTATTCAATTAAAAGCAGAAGTGTGATGTTTTGGTGAAAGTTATCATGAGTTACATGTGAAATGTTTTAAATCTTAAATGAATTCAGAACCAAACAAACACACTGCCAATAGAATTAAAGGCTTGCTGTCCTGTATAAAGCTTTTAATTCTTTTTACAGTATATTTGTTTTGGTTCTGAACTCATTCAGGATGTAAGGGATTTCACATTTACAGCACAGAGTTCATAATAAATCAGGAATAAATCAGTTCTGTCTCCTGCAGCCTCCAAAGTCCACACGCTGATTCTGAGAAGAGTTTCATTCCGTGTCCATGAAGCTGATCAGCACAAATAATGACATTCGAGAGAAAACACTGTAGAAGACAGAAAATGATGGAAATGTATAAACCTACCCACATTAACTTGAAACCCATCTGTGGAGTTTACATGAAGTGTGGAGAATTATTAAAGCATGTGGAGAAACAGGTCATTAAACAGACTCCACGTGAAGAGAAATCACCCTGACAATCCCTGTGCTCTCATCTGATCATCACTTCATCGTTACCTTTTTTCCTTCCTCATATCTGTCGCTCCGCCCACTGAGGAGACGGAAAATCAGGAGGAAATCAGAAGGTTCTTATTCGCCGAAGCAGCACTTTTAAGTCAAGTTTATTTTTATAGCAATTTTAACAACAGACATTGTCGCAAAGCAGCTTTACAGAATTTTAATGACTTTAAATATGACCTAATTTTATCCCTAATCTATCCCCAATGATCAAGCCTGTGGCGAGGAAAACCTCCCTCAGATGACATGAGGAAGAAACCTTGAGAGGAACCAGACTCAAAAGGGAGCCCATCCTCATCTGGGTCATAACAGACAACGTGACTATAACATTTTTAACAGTTTTAACATGAAGTCTGTTTTGTTGAAGTTATAAACTGTTCACTGATGGAAACTTGAGTGTAAAACTGTTCATGACAACTGCAGTCCTAAAGTTAGCAAGTCAGCTGTAGTCCTAAAGTAGTTGATGATGATGATAGTTTATTTCAAATGTAAACAAACAATGAATAAATAAGCAGATAACAAGAAAAACAAAACAGCATTTGCAACAAAAACACGTAAAAAGCCACTAAATTAGAAAATAAACCTTAAATAATATAGGTAATAATAAGTAATAAGTAAAAACTTATTTAATCCCACCCCTCTACTTTAGTCAATATAAATTGATTATCGAGCTTCCTTATATATATACAACCCGGATTCCAAAAAAGTTGGGACAAAGTAGAAATTGTAAATAAAAATGGAATGCAATAATTTATAAATCTCAAAAACTGATATTGTATTCACAATAGAACATAGACAACATATCAAATGTTGAAAGTGAGACATTTTGAAATTTCATGCCAAATATTGGCTCATTTGAAATTTCATGACAGCAACACATCTCAAAAAAGTTGGGACAGGGGCAATAAGAGGCTGGAAAAGTTAAAGGGACAAAAAAGGAACAGCTGGAGGACCAAACTGCAACTCATTAGGTCAATTGGCAATAGGTCATTAACATGACTGGGTATAAAAAGAGCATCTTGGAGTGGCAGCGGCTCTCAGAAGTAAAAATGGGAAAAGGATCACCAATCCCCCTAATTCTGCGCCGACAAATAGTGGAGCAATATCAGAAAGGAGTTCGACAGTGTAAAATTGCAAAGAGTTTGAACATATCATCATCTACAGTGCATAATATCATCAAAAGATTCAGAGAATCTGGAAGAATCTCTGTGCGTAAGGGTCAAGGCCGGAAAACCATACTGGGTGCCCGTGATCTTCGGGCCCTTAGACGGCACTGCATCACATACAGGCATGCTTCTGTATTGGAAATCACAAAATGGGCTCAGGAATATTTCCAGAGAACATTATCTGTGAACAAAATTCACCGTGCCATCCGCCGTTGCCAGCTAAAACTCTATAGTTCAAAGAAGAAGCCGTATCTAAACACGATCCAGAAGCGCAGACGTCTTCTCTGGGCCAAGGCTCATTTAAAATGGACTGTGGCAAAGTGGAAAACTGTTCTGTGGTCAGATGAATCAAAATGTGAAGTTCTTTATGGAAATCAGGGACGCCGTGTCATTTGGACTAAAGAGGAGAAGGGCGACCCAAGTTGTTATCAGCGCTCAGTTCAGAAGCCTGCATCTCTGATGGTATGGGGTTGCATTAGTGCGTGTGGCATGGGCAGCTTACACATCTGGAAAGATACCATCAATGCTGAAAGGTATATCCAGGTTCTAGAGCAACATATGCTCCCATCCAGATGACGTCTCTTTCAGGGAAGACCTTGCATTTTCCAACATGACAATGCCAAACCACATACTGCATCAATTACAGCATCATGGCTGCGTAGAAGAAGGGTCCGGGTACTGAACTGGCCAGCCTGCAGTCCAGATCTTTCACCCATAGAAAACATTTGGCGCATCATAAAATGGAAGATACGACAAAAAAGACCTAAGACAGTTGAACAACTAGAATCCTACATTAGACAAGAATGGGTTAACATTCCTATCCCTAAACTTGAGCAACTTGTCTCCTCAGTCCCCAGACGTTTACAGACTGTTGTAAAGAGAAAAGGGGATGTCTCACAGTGGGAAACATGGCCTTGTCCCAACTTTTTTGAGATGTGTTGTTGTCATGAAATTTAAAATCACCTAATTTTTCTCTTTAAATGATACATTTTCTCAGTTTAAATATTTGATATGTCATCTATGTTCTATTCTGAATAAAATATGGAATTTTGAAACTTCCACATGATTGCATTTCGTTTTTATTTACAATTTGTACTTTGTCCCAACTTTTTTGGAATCGGGGTTGTATATATATATATATATATATATATAAATAAATGAGTGATTCCACGCTTTTGGGTACTGAAATGGGGACATGAACTTATTTTTAAAAATTCAACTAAAACCATTTCTTTTTTTTACCATCAGGTCACAAAACATGTAATCTTTAATGAATGATATGTTAAAAGATAACTTTAATTTTCTGAGATGTAATAAAAACATATTTATATGCCAAAGTCAGAACGTAACAGAAGTGTTGTGGACATATATATTCTCAATTTTAACAATGTAGAATTACTTTTTGAAACATAGGAAGGTGATGTTTAAGCAAATATAATTAATAAACATGTGTAGTAGAATAAACATACACATTCTTTCAATAAGATTAACATGGTATATAGCTAGATTGTAATTAATTTGTAACAGACGCGAGATGGACAATCGTAACAGAAGTAATGTAACAGACATCATTTTGGAACTCATAGGCTTGACTTTGGCATATAAATATGTTTTTATTACATCCCAGAAAATTAAAGTTATCTTTTAACATATCATTCATTAAAGATTACATGTTTTGTGACCTGATGGTAAAAAAAGAAATGGTTTTAGGTGAATTTTTAAAAATAAGTTCATGTCCCCATTTCAGTACCCATAAGCGTGGAATCACTCATATATATATATATATATATATATATATATATATATATATATATATATATACACACACACACATACATACAGTTAGGTCCATAAATATTTGGACAGAGACAACATTTTTCTAATTTTGGTTCTGTACATTACCACAATGAATTTTGAACAAAACAATTCAGATGCAGTTGAAGTTCAGACTTTCAGCTTTAATTCAGTGGGTTGAACAAAATGATTGCATAAAAATGTGAGGAACTAAAGCATTTTTTAAACGCAAGCCCTTCATTTCAGGGGCTCAAAAGTAATTGGACAAATTAAATAATTGTAAATAAAATGTTCATTTCTAATACTTGGTTGAAAACCCTTTGTTGGCAATGACTGCCTGAAGTCTTGAACTCATGGACATCACCAGACGCTGTGTTTCCTCCTTTTTAATGCTCTGCCAGGCCTTTACTGCAGCGGTTTTCAGTTGCTGTTTGTTTGTGGGCCTTTCTGTCTGAAGTTTAGTCTTTAACAAGTGAAATGCTGCTCAATTGGGTTGAGATCAGGTGACTGACTTGGCCATTCAAGAATATTCCACTTCTTTGCTTTAATAAACTCCTGGGTTGCTTTGGCTTTATGTTTTGGGTCATTGTCCATCTGTATTATGAAACGCCGACCAATCAGTTTGGCTGGATTTGAGCACACAGTATGTCTCTGAATACCTCAGAATTCATCCGGCTGCTTCTGTCCTGTGTCACATCATCAATAAACACTAGTGACCCAGTGCCACTGGCAGCCATGCATGCCCAAGCCATCACACTGCCTCCGCCGTGTTTTACAGATGATGTGGTATGCTTTGGATCATGAGCTGTACCACGCCTTCGCCATACTTTTTTCTTTCCATCATTCTGGTCGAGGTTGATCTTGGTTTCATCTGTCCAAAGAATGTTCTTCCAGAACTGTGCTGGCTTTTTTTAGATGTTTTTTTTAGCAAAGTCCAATCTAGCCTTTTTATTCTTGAGGCTTATGAGTGGCTTGCACCGTGCAGTGAACCCTCTGTATTTACTTTCATGCAGTCTTCTCTTTATGGTAGATTTGGATATTGATACGCCTACCTCCTGGAGAGTGTTGTTCACTTGGTTGGCTGTTGTGAAGGGGTTTCTCTTCACCATGGAAATTATTCTGCGATCATCCACCATTGTTGTCTTCTGTGGGCGTCCAGGTCTTTTTGCATTGATGAGTTCACCAGTGCTTTCTTTCTTTCTCAGGATGTACCAAACTGTAGATTTTGCCACTCCTAATATTGTAGCAATTTCTCGGATGGGTTTTTTCTGTTTTCGCAGCTTAAGGATGGCTTGTTTCACCTGCATGGAGAGCTCCTTTGACCGCATGTTTTCTTCACAGCAAAATCTTCCAAATGCAAGCACCACACCTCAAGTCAACTCCAGGCCTTTTATCTGCTTAATTGAGAATGACATAACGAAGGAATTGCCCACACCTGCCCATGAAATAGCCTTTGAGTCAATTGTCCAATTACTTTTGGTCCCTTTAAAAACAGGGTGGCACATGTTAAGGAGCTGAAACTCCTAAACCCTTCATCCAATTTTAATGTGGATCCCCTCAAATGAAAGCTGAAAGTCTGGACTTTATGTCCATTATATAACTATAACTTGAATATGTTTCAGTAAACAGGTAAAAAAAACAAAATTTGTGTCAGTGTCCAAATATATATGGACCTAACTCTGTGTGTGTGCATATATATATATACACACACACACACACGTACACTGTATATTACTCATTACTTCAACTATTCAGATATCAATTCTCTATGACTATATCTCATCTCATTATCTGTAGCCGCTTTATCCTGTTCTACAGGGTCGCAGGCGAGCTGGAGCCTATCCCAGCTGACTACGGGTGAAAGGCGGGGTACACCCTGGACAAGTCGCCAGGTCATCACAGGGTTGACACATAGACACAGACAACCATTCACTCTCACATTCACACCTACGCTCAATTTAGAGTCACCAGTTAACCTAACCTGCATGTCTTTGGACTGTGGGGGAAACCGGAGCACCCGGAGGAAACCCACGCGGACACGGGGAGAACATGCAAACTCCGCACAGAAAGGCCCTCGCCGGCCATGGGGCTCGAACCCAGACCTTCTTGCTGTGAGGTGACAGCGCTAACCACTACACCACTGTGCCGCCTAGGACCAGTCTTAGCAGAACAAATCCCGGATCCAGGAACATCTGCTGAAAATCTGGGCAATTTGATAGATAATAATTCTTTTTCAATGTTCCTTACAGCAGTGGAAGAAAAAGAAATTGTTGATATTGTTGGGAAATGTCTGGACGAAAAAATCTACCAACTGTGATGACATTGACATGATGATATTGAAAAATGTTATTGATGGGATATCCAAGCCATTCACATATATATGCAATTTGTCATTTCTAACTGGTACATTTCCAAACAGAATGAAAACAACAAAAGTCATTCCTCTGTACAAAACTGGGAGCAAACACCACTTCACAAACTACAGACCTGTCTCACTACTTCCGCAATTCTCCAAAATTCTTGAAAAACTTTTCAATAACCGATTGGATAAATTTATTGACAAACATAATCTACTTAGTCAATATGGATTTAGAGCACATAGATCAACATCACTGGCTTTAATAGAATTAGTTGAAGAAATCACCAATTCCATAGAGCAGAAAAACCATGCAGTTGGAATATTCATTGATTTAAAGAAAGCATTTGATACAATAAATCATGACATATTAATAAAAAAAAACTGGAACGATATGGCATCAGGGGTATAGTTTTAAACTGGGTTAAAAGCTATTTAAGTAACAGGAGACAGTTTGTGAAGCTGGGAGATTGCTCTTCCTCATGTTTGGACATAACTTGTGGTGTTCCCCAGGGGTCAGTGTTAGGACCAAAGTTTTTTATACTATATATCAACGACATATGTAGTGTATCTAAAGTAATGAAGCTTGTCTTGTTTGCTGACGATACAAATATCCTCTTTTCTGGTGATAATTTAATGGAACTATTGCAGGAGATCACAACAGAAATAAGTAAATTAATAACATGGTTCAACAGTAACAAATTATCATTAAACTTGAACAAATCCAAAGTAATATTATTTGGTAACAACAAAACAAACACACAAATAAATATTCAAATAGATGGGGTTATTATAGAAAGAGTTAAGGAAATCAAATTTCTTGGAACAACTATTGATGAAAAACTTAGCTGGAAACCACATAAAAAACATACAATCCAAAGTATCAAGAAGTATTGCAATATTAAACAAAGTCAAACAGTTTCTAGATCACAATTCACTCCAGAGTCTTTACTGTTCCCTGGTTTCACCTTATTTAAGTTACTGTGCAGAGGTATGGGGCAATAATTACAAAAATGCAATACATTCATTATTCATTCTCCAAAAAAGAGCAATAAGGTTTATACACAAGGCTGGTTATCGGGATCATACAAACACATTATTCTTACAGTCAGAAATACTGAAATTTGCAGATCTGGTGGACTATCAAACAGCACAAATATTATTCAAAGCAAACAATAATCAGCTACCACATAATATTCAAAAACTGTTCACTGAAAGAGATGGGAGTTATAATTTAAGGGGTTTATTTAAATTTAAAAATTATAGGGTGCACACAACCAAGGAAAGTTTTTGTATTTCTGTTTGTGGGGTGAAGCGGTGGAACGGTTTAAATGAGGAGCTCAAGGGATGTCCAGACATGAAGCGGTTTAAAAAGATGTACAAAAATTTGATTTTCACAAGGTATAAGGATGAAGGGGATTAATCATAACTGGCTGTTTATTGTGTAAATTTTCTTTTTTTCTTTTTTGAGTTTTCATCTACTGTATTTGTTTTGTTTTTATTTTGTTCTCCATTGTGAGTGTGGTATTTGTAGTAAACTTGTGTGTAGACAGATGGATATACATATATAATTAATTAATTATATGATATAGTCATGGGCGGCACGGTGGTGTAGTGGTTATCACTGTCGCCTCACAGCAAGAAGGTCTGGGTTTGAACCCGTGGCCGGCGAGGGCCTTTCTGTGTGGAGTTTGCATGTTCTCCCCATGTCCGCGTGGGTTTCCTCCGGGTGCTCCGGTTTCCCCCACAGTCCAAAGACATGCAGGTTAGGTTAACTGGTGACTCTAAATTGAGCGTAGGTGTGAATGTGAGTGTGAATGGTTGTCTGTGTCTATGTGTCAGCCCTGTGATGACCTGGCGACTTGTCCAGGGTGTACCCCGCCTTTCACCCGTAGTCAGCTGGGATAGGCTCCAGCTTGCCTGCGACCCTGTAGAAGGATAAAGCAGCTAGAGATAATGAGATGTCTACGGCACAATTGTTACAGACCAGAAGCCACTGTTGAATCTGTTCAGTGAGCTCAAATGCATCCCACTGCTGGCCTCAGCTAGGATACAGTGTTGGGCTCTTACGCTAACAGCCTATCAGTACACTATACTGTGCAGAGCAGGAAAG
Organism: Neoarius graeffei; assembly: GCF_027579695.1. Taxonomy (NCBI): domain Eukaryota; kingdom Metazoa; phylum Chordata; class Actinopteri; order Siluriformes; family Ariidae; genus Neoarius; species Neoarius graeffei. The sequence goes on along the minus strand of NC_083575.1, from coordinate 2,059,068 downwards.
GATAATGCAAATCCAGACGCTCTGAGCCGACTGCCAGAGGCCCCAGTTGCTACACATGTACCACCAAAGACTGCGTTTTCATTAGAGAGACTGGCAGTAACACCTGTTACAGCAACCCAGATTAGACAGTGGACAGAGAGGGATCCAATCCTCTCTCGAGTCAAAACACTCCTTTTGCATGGCTGGCCCAGTTCAGTGGAAGGAGAGGGGCTGCAGCCGTATGCTAAACGTAAAACAGAACTGAGTTTGCAGGATGGATGCATTCTCTTTGAGGGTTGTTGTCCCTCCCCTTGTGCATAAACAGATTGTGGAGGAAATACATGAGACACATCCAGGAGTTTCCAGGATGAAAAGTCTGGCAAGATCTTGTGTGATGGCCAGGTATGGATCAGGATCTTGAGGACAAAGTAAAGTTATGCACACAGTGCCAGTCTAGCCAGAGCATGCCACCACCAGCACCCTTGCACCCATGGGAGTGGCCAGACTGGCCCTGGTCGAGAGTGCACATCGATTTTGCTGGCCTCTTTATGGGACAAATGTTGTTGATTATGGTGGATGCACATTCCAAATGGATAGAGGCCCATAGTATGGCCAACATCACAGCTCCTTCAACCATAGACAAGCTCAGGCAGGTTTTTGCAGTCCGTGGTTTGCCTGACAGTCTGGTCACAGATACTGGCCCGACATTCACTAGTGAGCTGTTTGGAGAGTTCATGCAACAGAATGGCATTCGTCCTATCCGGACAGTCCCCTTCCACCCTGCCTCAAATGGCTTGGCAGAGCATGCTGTACAAATAGTGAAGGAAGGCCTGAAGTGAATGACAGGAGACTCTCTGAGCACTAAGTTTTCATGATTCCTGCTCAAATATCGCCTTATGCCACAGACAACAACTGTACGCACTCCAGAAAAAAAGAGTGGTCCAGTCTCATGTGTTGTGAAGCTGAAGGATGGACGTGTGTTTCGCAGATATCAGGATCATGTACGTCTGCATCACGACACAGGCTCAGAAAGGGACAGCTCTGCAGAGTGGAGATTGTCTGCTGTAGGAGAATATGTACCAGCAACAGAGCCAGAAGGGGACACACAAGAAGAGCTGTTGGTGCCACAGGATGAGGGGGAACCTCCTCACATGTATGCACAAGCCCCACTAATGCTCTCCACATCAGCATCTCCCAAAACATTGTCTCCTGTGGTGTCTTCGGGGTCACCGGGGGTTCTGCGGAGGTCACAGTGCACTCGCAAACCTCCAGACAGACTGAATGTTTAATTGGACAGTTGTTACATTGAATGGGGACTGTGCCATATTGATTACATTTTGTAGTGGTAATCTATGCTGTTGTTTACTGTTGGGTTTATAGGCTAAGTCTCCACTGTTGTTATTTCATGTCAAAGAACTTAAAGGGGGGTAAGTGTTGTAATGGGACAGTAGACAGGTAGACATGACAGGAACCCGCTAGGGGGGGCGCTGTGAGACAGAGAGGATATGTTATGAGTTCGAGAGTAAGAAGAGGGCTGCCAGCTCCTTAAGTTCTGTGTATGTGTATGGTGAGCCACGTTAGATGGTGCTCGTTATGTGCCAGGTGCCTGTTGTGCTGAAGAACCATTTCTACAATAAAGACAGACAGCGTCAGTTAGCTCATGTGCATTCCTTATTGTGGTACAAGTTGCTGGGGGTGTGAAGCAAAAGATAAGTCCCCCAAAACCCAGCTTTCCCCTGTCTCCAGGTGTGGCAGAATCAGCTGAGGTTTTGGTGTAGGTGATACCTGGGTTGAGTCTGTTATCTTGCTTTTTCAATGGTGTGCTTTCTTTGCTGGGAAGTGAAGTGGCCAAGTGGTTAGAGCACTTGACCACTAAGCGAACGGTCCCTGGTTCGAGCCTCAGCTCGACGGGGATCTGGGGCTCACTCCCTGTCCACCCAGCAGTGAATGGGGACCTGGTGGAAACACTGGGGGAAGTAAGGCGGCGAGGAAAGGAACTGGCCACCCTACCTCACTATGCCGATGGCCCAGGACAAGTGCGCTCTCTAACAGGCACTCCCCCAATGTATGAATCGTATATGGGACCCTCTCTTCTTCTTCTTTCTTTGCCGGTGGTGTGAGGTGAAAGATAAACTTCCCAAAAAAGTAAATTGTGTGTCTGCTCTGATAGCTCACTGGGTAAGGGCTGTCCTTGTCTCAGTAGGAGGGACTGGGTTTGAGGTGGGGGATCAACAGCTGATGATAATAGAAGCCTGTGTGCTGATGGAGTGGAATAAAAACAGGGGATTATGCTTCTCTAAATGAAAATTATAATTATCTTCAACAGTTTAAGTACAATATGTGTAATACTACATTATGTAACATAGTAAAGTAGAATATTATTTTACTAAACTGTTGAACATTTTGCTCGTCCTGTCAGATGGCTCGAAGCCAAAAAAAAAGGTATTTTACTAAACTGTAGCGTAGTACACTATGATACAGTAACACAGGGTAGGAAAATGCAGTTTCTCTCATTAGTGGGATGCCCTCCAAAGCAGCATAACCCCTGCTTTGACCTCTCTCAGAGCCCCAGGTGGGACCAACCAGACTTTCTATCTCCTGGATTTAGGGTCCCACCTGGTGCCCAACCCCTACTGCCCAGAGGAGGCCTCAAACTGAGAATCTACAGCAACTGATAGAGACCTTTAATCCACTGAGCCATCAGCAAATCAAATCAAATCAAATCAAATTAAGTTTTTTTTTATAGCGCTTTTAACAATAAACATTGTCGCAAAGCAGCTTTACAGAATTTGAACGACTTAAAACATGAGCTAATTTTATCCCTAATCTATCCCCAATGAGCAAGCCTGTGGCGACGGTGGCAAGGAAAAACTCCCTCAGACGACATGAGGAAGAAACCTCGAGAGGAACCAGACTCAAAAGGGAACCCATCCTCATTTGGGCAACAACAGACAGCCTGACTATAATATTAACAGTTTTAACAGGTATAACCCTCAACTGTCCTCATGGGGCCGTCCTTCACAGGAGCGGTGCGATAAAACTCCGACCAGACACAGGGCACCAGGATGGATCAAGCAGGTCCGAGGGGCAGAAGAGGCCAGCATCTCAATCCCAGGATCAACATGTAACTCAGAGGGACAGATTGGGGGGGGGGAAGAGAGAGAGAAAGAAAACACGTTGTTAGGTATGCCCTAAAAATGACAAGTATTAAATCTGTGTGGTAGGCTCACAGAGACGAGAGTCTTTACATCAGGCATAACACACAACAATGGCATGTTAATATGGTAAAATATATCATGACCTGCTCTGGCTGGATGCTTGATTGGGTGATGGGAGCACACTCCTCAGCAATGATGAGATGCAGATGGGACCCTTAGGGCTGGCCAAGACAATTCATTTACATTTCACCGGGTCTGGGACATGCGACAGAATGTCTGACGGCCAATTCCCTGCAGGCTACGATAGCCAGTCGAGGTCTCCACCCTCTCCACCAAAAGATTTCCTGTTGACTCCATGTAACTCAGAGGGACAGATTTGGGGTGGGGGGAGGGAAAGAACACACAGGTGGTTAGGTATGCCCAATGTCACCTGAATAAGTAGGAACAGTATACATATTGCACCGAGTACAAGCAGGGACTCCGGCAACTAACTATGACAGCATAACTAAAAGGAGAGAGCCAGAAGGTAACACAGGCATGAGGGAGCCCTGGGACATAAAGCAGCAGCCACTACACCGTCAACAAACTCGAGTGAGCAAGCGAGTGGGGACTGACAGCATCCATACATCCCAGTTTACCAAAACACTCTATGTCTGAGGACCCTCCAGATCTACTCCTTTACCTCATAAACACCATTAACACAAGGCTTGACTAAACAGATATGTTTTCAGCCTAGACTTAAATGCTGAGACTGTGTCTGATTCCCGAACATTACTTGGAAGGCTGTTCCATAACAGTGGGGCTTTGTAAGAAAAGGCTCCGCCCCCTGATGTAGCCTTCACTATACGAGGTACCAGCAGATAGCCTGCACCTTTTGATCTAAGTAGGCGTGGCGGGTCATAGAGGAGCAGAAGTTCACTCAGGTACTGTGGTGCGAGACCATTTAGTGCTTTAAAGGTCAATAGTAGTATTTTATAATCAATATGAAATTTGATTGGGAGCCAATGCAGTGTGGATAAGACAGGCGTGATGTGGTCATATTTTCTAGTTCTAGTAAGGACTCTTGCTGCGGCATTTTGAACTAACTGGAGCTTGTTTATGCACTTATTGGAACATCCAGACAGTAAGGCATTACAATAATCCAACCTGGAGGTAACGAAAGCATGGACTAGTTTTTCTGCATCATGCAATGACATTAAATTTCTTATCTTTGCAATATTTCTGAGATGAAAGAAAGCTATCTGGGTGATGTTATCAATGTGAGTTTCGAATGAAAGACTGGGGTCAATAATCACCCCGAGGTCTTTTACTGCTGCACGTGAAGAAACAGAAAGGCCATCCAGAGTTACTGTGTAATCAGAAAACTTACTTCTAGCTGTATGTGGTCCTAGTACAAGTACTTCAGTCTTGTCAGAGTTAAGCAGAAGGAAATTAATAAGCATCCAGTGTCTAATGTCCTTTACACATTCCTCAGTTCTATTAAGCTGGTGTCTCTCATCAGGTTTTGCAGAGACATACAACTGTGTGTCATCAGCATAACAGTGGAAACTAATACAATGTTTACGAATAATATCGCCCAGAGGTAACATATATAGAGAAAAAAGCAGTGGACCCAAGACAGAACCTTGTGGAACACCAAACTTTACCTCGGTACGTCTAGAAATATCACCATTTATATCAACATACTGATAACGATCAGTTAGGTAAGACCTGAGCCAGGAGAGGGCCATTCCCTTAACTCCCACAACATTTTCTAGTCTATCCAGAAGAATGGAATGATCAATGGTATCAAATGCTGCACTAAGGTCAAGCAACACAAGTAGCGAGACACAGCCCTGATCAGACGCCAACAGTAGGTCGTTTACTACTTTAACCAGAGCTGTCTCTGTGCTATGATGAGGTCTAAATCCTGACTGATACATTTCATGGATGTTATTCCTATGTAAATATGAGCATAACTGCTGTGCCACAGCTTTTTCAAGGATCTTGGAGATAAAGGGGAGGTTTGATATTGGCCGATAATTGGACAGCTGACAGGGATCAAGGTCAGGTTTTTTAATCAGGGGTTTGATAACTGCTAGTTTAAAGGATTTGGGTACATAGCCAATCATAAGAGAAGAATTTATTATTTTTAGAAGCGGTTCAATTACTCCAGGCATTATCTGTTTGAATAGATGTGTCGGTAAGGGATCTAGTACACAAGTTGAGGCTTTTGATGTAGAGATTAATGAAAGTAATTCAGTTTCTTTTTATCTTTTTATCTGCTACTGTAGACCTCCAACTGCACACAGGGAGCCTTCATAAAGAAACACACAGCTGAAGCTCTGACTCCATCTCACCTGAGGGCAGCAACAGACTTTACCCCCTGCACTGACAGGGTTAAATTTAATATAAACAGATCTCACATCTCTCAGGGGGTTTGAGCTGAGCTCCTCACACACCCCCACACTTTGTTGGTATCAGGTGAGCTACTGGGGCCCACAGGGAACCTGCCATTATCAGGACTTTTATCCTGAACCTTACAGCAGCTCGTGAAGATGCAGACAATCAAAAAGAAATTCCAGGTACAGAGCTGAGGGTTTGTGGCTCGGAGGTAAAACACTCATCTCTGATGGGGATGAGTTTATGTATCGGTGTGTGCCTTTATAAAACTGTGTGTGTGAAGGTTTGAGGGAATCAAACACAAAGATGTTCATTATCACTGAAATGAAAAACACATGCAATTAGTGATGTTTATCTGAAATACCATGGAATCTACAATTTTATTTCAACACAAAATGATTAATTCCAAAATTACTGGCAACACCACAAATCAGAAATATCCTGGTGGAGGATCTTGGTGCAATCCCTCATGCAGAACATTTCCTGTGTGTGTGTGTATTTAATAGTCAAGTCAAGTTTATTTGTATAGCGCTTTTAACAATAAACATTGTCACAAAGCAGCTTTACAGAATTTGAACAACTTAAAATATGAGCTAATTTTATCCCTAATCTATCCCCAATGATGAAGCCTGTGGCGACAGTGGCAAGGAAAAACTCCCTCAGACACCATGAGGAAGAAACCTCGAGAGGAACCAGACTCAAAAGGGAACCCATCCTCATTTGGGCAACAACAGACAACATGACTATAACATTAACAGTCCTAACATAAAGCTTCATTGATGCTATAAATCCCCCACCAACGGAAACCCGAGCGGAAAACCGTGCATGACAACCGTAGTCCCAAAGTCAGCAAGTCAACTGCAGCCCCAAAGTCAGCAAGTCAACTGCAGTCCCCAGCCACAAAAGCACCACTGCAAGAGTCCAGAGCCTCCTCCAGGCATGGCCACACATGGGGCTGTCCTCCACAGGAGCGATGCAATGAGACTGCAACCAGACACAGGGCACCAGGATGGATCAGGCAGGTCCGAGGAGCAGAAGAGGTTCAGCATCTCGATCCCAGGACTGACATGTAACGCAGAGGGACAGATTTGGGGGGGGGGAGAAAACACAGGTTGTTAGGTATGCCCAATGTCACCTGAATAAGTAGGAACAGTATACGTATTGCACTGAGTACAAGCAGGGACTCCGGCAACTAACTATGACAGCATAACTAAAAGGGGAGAGCCAGAAGGTAACACAGGCATGAGGGAGCCCCGGGACATAAAGCAGCAGCCACTACACCGTCAACAAACTCGAGTGAGCAAGCGAGTGGGGACTGACAGCATCCATACATCCCAGTTTACCAAAACACTCTGTCTGAGGATCCTCCAGATCTACTCTGTTACCTCATAAACAGCATTAACAAAAGGCTTGACTAAACAGATATGTTTTCAGCCGAGACTTAAATGCTGAGACTGTGTCTGATTCCCGAACACTACTTGGAGGGCTGTTCCATAACTGTGGGGCTTTGTAAGAAAAGGCTCTGCCCCCTGATGTAGCCTTCACTATACGAGGTACCAGCAGATAGCCTGCACCTTTTGATCTAAGTAGGCGTGGCGGGTCATAGAGGAGCAGAAGTTCACTCAGGTACTGTGGTGCGAGACCATGCAGTGCTTTAAAGGTCAATAGTAGTATTTTATAATCAATACGAAATTTGATTGGGAGCCAATGCAGTGTGGATAAGGGTCATCCCAGGTAACAATTTTACATAGTAACTACTTACAACATACATACTGACATTACCAAACGACTACCTAACCACTGCGTCGTATATACAGTGGGGCAAAAAAGTATTTAGTCAGCCACCAATTGTGCAAGTTCTCCCACTTAAAAAGATGAGAGAGGCCTGTAATTTTCATCATAGGTACACTTCAACTATGAGAGACAGAATGGGGGGAAAGAATCCAGGAAATCACATTGTAGGATCTTTAATGAATGAATTGGTAAATTCCTCGGTAAAATAAGTATTTGGTCACCTACAAACAAGCAAGATTTCTGGCTCTCACAGACCTGTAACTTCTTCTTTAAGAGGCTCCTCTGTCCTCCACTCATTACCTGTATTAATGGCACCTGTTTGAACTCGTTATCAGTATAAAAGACACCTGTCCACAACCTCAAACAGTCACACTCCAAACTCCACTATGGCCAAGACCAAAGAGCTGTCAAAGGACACCAGAAACAAAACTGTAGACCTGCACCAGGCTGGGAAGACTGAATCTGCAATAGGTAAGCAGCTTGGTGTGAAGAAATCAACTGTGGGAGCAATTATTAGAAAATGGAAGACATACAAGACCACTGATAATCTCCCTCGATCTGGGGCTCCACGCAAGATCTCACCCCGTGGGGTCAAAATGATCACAAGAACAGTGAGCAAAAATCCCAGAACCACACGGGGGGACCTAGCGAGGCGAGGCTTGTGGTGGCACAAGCAGGCAGGATTGACCGACCGCCCGCCAGCATCTTTCGGCAATGCTCATCGCAAAATTAGTTGCAGCTGTGATAACGGAAATCGTCATTGCTTTCTTCAATGTTTATGCTAACGACAACTCATGACGATTTCCGGCAATGTTTTGGCGCTAGTTTCATCTCACTTCTACAGTTCACGGAGAAACAAGCTATATGTACACGGTTTTGATCACTTCTTAAGTTCTAGTTATTTTGGTTAGTTTTCAAAGTTACTTCGCCAATATGGCGAAAGTTTTGGACCGCAAAAATGAGGATCATGCCAGGGAAATCGATAAATCGACCGAGATAAAGAACTGTTTCCGATGGGCATGGCTCGATAGTAGCGTTACCGTGCAGATAGGGACACAAACTGTGACGACGTGCCTGACGGAACATATCCGAAAAGTGGACGTGCTGGGAAAGGTTCTGTGTATTCTGTGCTCAGATATGATCAATTATGGAAACAGAGGAGCTAGAAACATCCAGGAGCACATCAAAACAAAAAAGCACAAAGGTACGTTTTACTTAAATTGTCAAAGATAGAGTCAGGAGGAATCTAATATATCGTTACGGTTACTTCCATTATCGCTCATGATTTTATATATATATATATATATATATATATCTGTAGGGATTTGTTATCTTAAAGTTTATAAACATTTTAAACCATCATTCAATTTGAAAACATTCATATATATATATATATATATATATATATATATGTGTGTTTGTGTGTGTGTGGGAAAGGGGGATTGTGAATTGGGCAAATGCCCCCTAGACCGGCCAGGTTAGGCCGGTGTAAGGGGACATTATGCTCAATTTTTTGCCCTTGGCAGACATTTCAGAGTTTTTTTTAAATGTCCCATTCTCATCCCTGCTAGTGAATGACCTGCAGAGAGCTGGGACCAGAGTAACAAAGGCTACCATCAGTAACACACAATGCCGCCAGGGACTCAAATCCTGCAGTGCCAGACGTGTCCCCCTGCTTAAGCCAGTACATGTCCAGGCCCGTCTGAAGTTTGCTAGAGCAGGGGTTTTCAAAGTGTGGGAGAGTCCGCCCCCCCTCAGAGAGCAAATAAACAACAGCGCCCCCCTTACAATTTTTGTTGTTGCTATACTTAATGTTCCATTCGTATTTTTAAAAAATGGTTGTTGTACACATTTTTCTTTTTTTCTTTTTCACATTTTAAACATCTGTGCTTTTTAAAACATCTTTTTTTACACATTTTAAACATCTCATAGCATCGTTAGCTAGCACCTCTTGGCAGACAGCACACTGTGGCAGTGGAGCATCTTCAGATCCAGTCCATGAAAATCCAAACTTTAAATAATCGTGGTCATACTTCCTTCTTTTTCCAGTCCCCCCAGGATTCTGCGGGCCTTTTTTGTGATTGTTGCGGGCTAAAATGTCTGATGTTGCGGGGGTTTTCCAAAAAAATTGCGATGAAAGTCGTGGTGTTTTTTAGGTTTTTGTTGCGATTACATTGCGGGAGGAAGTGAAAGTTGCGAGAAATTGTTGCAATTTTCTCTTTTTGTGATTAAAATTGAGTGATATGTTAAATATTAAGTTATTACTGAAAAACTATTGATTAAAAAACAAAGACACTGAGAAATGGTCCTATAAACAACTTTACCAATATAAAAGATTACCAGGACTACAAAAATGCAGAAAAATAGGCTTTACTTATCCAAATGCACCTGTTGGTTCAAAAGTTAAAGTGCAGAGAACCTCACAGCACAACATGAAGTTACCTTAAAATATAATATAAATGCCTCAGCTTTCATGTAAGAAAAAAACTATTAATACTAGTGCTGTGTGCAGGCAGTCTCTCCTGAAGACTAAATTAAACAATAATTATAAACTAATAAAATAAATGGCTCAGGCTTCATAGAAGAAGAAAAACAAATTTGAACAGAATCTCACAGTATGATGCTGAAGCTGCCTAAACAATGGAAAATAAAATACCATTTTGGCAAAAATGTTGGCATCCATTACTTTCTTGTATTAAGTAAAAAAAAAAAAATAAAGTGCACACAGTGCTTCACTGTAAACATCACACACTTTCAGTAACAGAATTTAAGCCTATATAAACACTGACTCGCACATCATGCAATGTTGCCAGATACTGCTGACGTTTTCCAGTCCAAAATATGTTCAAAACCCGCCAAAATGCAATTAAAACCAATCTGGCAACATTGCGCGCATGCTGCTTCTCTTGAACATAAACACGGAAGTAAGGCGGAAGGTAGTTTGTCGACGTCACCTCAAGACGACGCCAACGATTGGTCAAATTTGCGGGAAAGTTGCGGTGATTGGATATAATTGTAACACCACCCTGAATTCGCGGGGATTGGTTGAATTTGCACTGAAGTTGCAAATCGCAACATCCTGGAGGCTCTGGGTTTTTTTGCTTGGCCCAAACTCTGTCTCCTTACTCACTGTAGCTTTAGGTACTAAAAAATCGATCCATTTTGTATCTGGTAAAGGCTCCTCAAGTTGCGCCCCCCCGAAGAACTCTGGCGCCCCCCGGGGGGGCATGCCCCACACTTTGAAAAGCCCTGTGCTAGAGAGCATTTGGATGATCCAGAAGAGGATTGGGAGAATGTCATATGGTCAGATGAAACCAAAATAGAACTTTTTGGTAAAAACTCAACTTGTTGTGTTTGGAGGAGAAAGAATGCTGAGTTGCATCCAAAGAACACCATACCTACTGTGAAGCATGGGGGTGGAAACATCATGCTTTGGGGCTGTTTTTCTCCAAAGGGACCAGGACGACTGATCCGTGTAAAGGAAAGAATGAATGGGGCCATGTATCGTGAGATTTTGAGTGAAAACCTCCTTCCATCAGCAAGGGCATTGAAGATGAAACGTGGCTGGGTCTTTCAGCATGACAATGATCCCAAACACTCCGCCCAGGCAACGAAGGAGTGGCTTCGTAAGAAGCATTTCAAGGTCCTGGAGTGGCCTAGCCAGTCTCCAGATCTCAACCCCATAGAAAATCTTTGGAGGGA